>NC_143558.1:55348750-55677500 GCF_054136105.1 Typopeltis vanoorti
TATGAAAAGCATTCTTGCTTCGCCCCTTTAAGCCAGTCCTTATAAGGATAGGACTTCCAAGGGTGGAGATGCGGTGATTGATTCATTCAATCCAATACCCTTGGAGGGTAATGGATAGCAATGCTGTAGCTAATGAAGTTCTAACTGAGGCTCGGCTATTGCTGTTACCCTCCTGCCATGATTAGAGCTTTAATAGCTCATTAACCTTATCCCTACACTGTCCTCTACAGATAACGGGGAATATGAAAAGCATTCTTGCTTCGCCCCTTTAAGCCAGTCCTTATAAGGACTAGGACTTCCAGGGTAACAAATCTCAATGCTGTAGCCAATGAAGTTTTAACTGAGGCTCGGCTATTGCCGTCACCCAGCCATGATTAGAGATTTTTAGCTCAATAACACTCAATCCACACAGATTTTCTTTTCAGATGATTGGATAAAGAGTCAAGGACTCAGTCCATCGCCCAGTTCTTTTAGCTCAATGTTTTATTTTAAATGTATGAGAAATTTCGTCCATACAAGTGAAAGGTTTCTATGAAATATTTATGTTTTAATAGAAATATATGTTTAATATAATATATATATTTAATAGAAATATAATATCTTCCCAGCGTGTGTCCTTTAGTCACTTTATCTCTTTTTCCTCGCGACATATAGATATCGCGAGATTTTTCCTCGCGACATCTATATGAGGCTAACTCCTTCAGTAGAAACTGAAGCATATTGGTTTTATTAAAAAAAAAAAAAAAAAAGTAATAATTTTATTTATTTTATATATATATTTTGCATGTAAATATACTCAAGCTAAAATGTTGTGGATTATTCTTAATACATTTAGATATCGCTATAATTGGGAGATCAGATTCAAAAAAAAAAAAAAAAATCAGACTGACAATAACGGAACAGTAAAGTTGGGTGGGACGCTCGTTTGGACAAGGAGAGTGATTGTGTCATCACATTTATGACTTAACAATAACACAATTTTTAGCATTGTTAGCAGTACAAATATACTATCTTTTAATTAAACCCCCCAAAAAGTGATAATTAATTGCGTCATTGTATGCGAGGTTTTGAAATACTTTTTTTTTTCAATGACCGCCATTGTTAAGCGAATCCCCCCTAAGGAACGGCTGAAAGGGGAACATGACAAGTGTTCCCCTAACGGTTCTGTATTATATTACACCCTTCTGTTTGCTTTTTATGCGAATGACATACCGAAAACGTATTGAAAGGGAGTGACTATAGATGGCGCTGCTTTCCGATGAGGATGATTATTGTTATATTAATTTATTAATAACTCCTTTGCATTGAATAATTTATTTCCAACGTTGTCAACAATCTTCACATTATTATCGGATAATAAATAGACGTTTAGAAGAACGCGTTATTCTATACACAAAATTATTCCTGGGAGATCTACAATCCTTTTTTCTTTTTCTTTTTTTTCTGCTTAAAAATCGGCAATTTTCCATTACAAGCGCGACACTGCTTCTCCAATGTCGAGAACGGGAGAACTAATTTAAATCTTATCAACATCGTCTACCTAACATTATCTATGCAAATATTATGTAGATGAAAACTGTGTGTTGCCGTAGAGTTCGCCTGATAAGCACACACTTGGCGGAGATTAAAAGCATTCTCAAGTCCGGAGTGTGTTCAAGGAAAAATAGAGCGTCTGGGGCTAAACTGACCATTAGGTAACTTTCCCTCTTGACGTAGCAACAAAGGCCGTTGACATTCCCTCATGAATTAGCCAGTAACTGAGCACGCTTTCCGTATGTTTTCCGTGGCGTCCCTGTTACAAACCGCTAGCGGGCAAGACGTCTGGTTAACAAGCTCTCCTTTCACCAGTTTCATGTAGGTTTGGGTAGGTCGCGCCATGATACTAATGCATACCAACAATTTTCTCCTTATTAAACAATAAACAGCGAATTTATACGTTAATTATCATTCTTGCCACTAATCCCTAAGTGTTTTTAATTTAAATCGTCGTTTAACAATATTCGGTATCGCTATTCAGACGCACTTACTTCTACTGGCGGACTAATACAACTAAAATGGCTGAGAGAGGCGGTTACTTTGATAAGCGGAAAACCATAGCTGCAATATGGTAACAAGCAGTGGAGTGTGCGTGGCGGATGGTTGCAGTAACTTCTGTTTGCGTGCGTGTTGTGTTGGTAACGGAGGAAAAACATGTCATAACTATTACTTGAAGAAGGGCTAAGCGAATCGTAGTAATTATAATGGATCTTCATTGTCTTTGTCCTTCTGTTGTTTGTAAGTACCGTTGCTGTTTTTGTTTTTTTATTATTATTATTGTACTTCTGCTACTAGTCAGATCACGTGCATATGACATGTGAAACTCGCGCAACGTGAAATTGACATTGTTTGGAATTGGCGCGTGCTGTGGATATTTTTTTTATTTTTTAAACCAATGAGTTCAGCTAGCGGATTTGATGCAATTGCTTTAAAAACAAATCAACGAATGAGTTTGTTTCTCTCTTGTTTATTTGAATACAAATAATAAAATCATCAAGGAAGTTGTCATTTGAACAGAAAGGATTAACGATATTCTGGAATTTAAAGAAGCAAAGTTAAATTTCTACATTTTTAATGTTTGCAGTTTAACTCCATACCTTGAAAAGACTGAATTTAATATACGTGTAAGCATGAAAGAAAGAATTTAATATACCTGCAGTAACTTTTTTGTTCATTTTGTTTTGGCTGAACAGTGGCTTCATTTCTCATATTTGAATATTTCATTAAATATATATATATATAAAAAGTTTGCAAAAAATAAAAATAAGTAAGAAGAAAAGATTTAATTTATGATTTTTTTTTAAAAAAAACCCAAAGAGTTAATTAATTAATAATTTACACCAAACTTTTATAATGTTAAAGGATTTATAATAAAATTCTCTAAAGAATAATTTCATTAATATTAATATTAATTTAATAATAGAACTTCTATTGATGTATTTCATTGATGTATGATGGTTTTCCCTAGTCGTTCAGTTCTTTTGCAGTGGTCTAGTTACGATCTGGTCTTAATTAAAACAGTAAATGATTATTATTTTAGCAGTTACTTGTGTTCTTTTTTTTTTTTTTTCCTTAATGTATTTTCCTACTGTTCGCTCATTCTTCCCCACACTGATAATAGTAAAATTTAAAGCTTTTAAGCCAAGAAGTGAAGTGACAAATACTACTTAGATTTTTATTTATTTATATTTTTAATGTAATTCACTCCCTTTTTTTAATTTGCGGTGTAATTCTGAAACCATATTTTTTATTTACTGAAAATTCAGTAAATAAAAAAAAAATCGGATTTTAGTTGGTGATCCACTCGCTGGATCTGTCATAGGCTGTTGCTGAGAAAAGGTCAAACTTAAAAAAAAAAAAAAAGCTTTGTAAACAATTGTCGTTAAATATAAAGTCCTATCTTCAAACCTAAATGGTTACAAATCAGCAATTAAATCCTGATGTTCGGTATCCTGTTATTTGCGAAAAATTATTCGGAGTAAAAGAGAGCACATATAGGATTTTATAACATTTGGGAGGGGCGCAATTAGAATTTTACGACCTTCTCAGGCACGCGAATACATTAAAAGAATGAAAACGCTAGCTTATAAAAAGATATGGGCGCCCACGCAGAGTAAAGATATACGTGTACTTTCATACTTTCCATAATAGTATTGTACCAAACAATGGAAATGACATTTATGCATGCACGAATATAAAGTTTCATATTGGTGCATGCATCGGTGGGATTTCCATTGTTTGGTACAATATACGTTTTTATTGTATTTAGATGCGGGGACCAGTAGGCGATGAAAAGAAAAAAAAAAGGACTGCATAAAAACAGATTTAAGTTTTCAAGTACTTAAAGGTTCGCTTGCAATATATTTGCTTTTAGTTCCCGCGAGGAAGTGGTTGGAGCAATGCTCCGGGACTCAAAACAAAAATAGATCCACGTCATTATGAGATTCTTATCTATAATTCTGTAGGCAGAAGGGTGCACATGGCTATAACCGTGGAAGAAAATGCAACTTTTTTTTAACGAATGACAATAAACAAAACATGAGTATCAAATTACGTGGCACAGAGTGAAAAGAATTCGTTTGATGGGGTAAAAAAAAAGAAAAAAAAAGATTAATATAAAGTTAAAACTAGAAAACTTTCCAGCAGTGATTGTGGAAGTTGCTAATAGCTCAAAGGATCTATATTAAAACTAGCGTCATGTATACTACTTTTGCACCGTTTATCAATTTTATTTATTTAAGAAATTACTGTAAATTTTATATTAATTAAATTTTTAATTTAACATTTTAAAGTATTTTTTTAGTATTCTAAAAATATAGCATACACCTTTAAGTATATCATATCACAACACAATATTAGAAATATGACCGTAGCATTGTGTTTGTAGGTAGATTACTCGACCAGTCCTTTTTAGGATTTCCATGGTAACGAATTGTTTTTTGTATAAATAATATGCTGTGGTATCTTTGCCGCGATGTTTTGTACAGGGTAATGCATTTATACACAGCAAATGCTGTACATGCCTTAAAGGCATTAATGGATGTATATTTTGGGCTTGCGATTGCGATGTATTATCTGCGCTCAGAATGTTGTATAATAATTAAGTCAACATCTGGCAAGTGATTTTATGGTGAAGGAGAAGTAGCTGAGCCCTACTTACGCGTACAAATCCAGATAAGGTTTTCTATTTAATGTTAGCAAACCAGTGATAAGACAGCGAGCGCGCGTAGGCAAACATTACTAGCCTTCTCCTACCTATCTCTCAACGAATTTTTCTTTATCCTCCTACTGTCCACGATTACTACTTAAATTCTTCGCTGAAGGATTTCATGCAATACTAATTCTACCTTTCACCTGATGTCAAGGATTAGCGAACAGGTTTCATTGTGAACGGTTAGTGTCGTATTACCAATGCTGCTCATGTCTGGCACAGACACACCCGTCAGTGATTAATCTCGCTGTCTGCTAAGTCCTGACAGCTCCAGCAGACAAAATAGACCGAAAAGGGGTCTCACTTAAGGAAATTGCTCATTATCACAACTCCCATCAAGACGAATGAAATTCCATTGGATTTACGACCTTTTTTTTTTTTTTTTTAAATTTTATTATTGTCTTTGGCTCTTAAGGGGATATTCGAAGGCGCATAAGGACGGCAAGCACAACCAACCGCACCTCGAAATGGGAGGTGGTTAGCTTTGGTTTATCGGCTGACCTTGTGAACTACTCCAAAGGCCCCTTTCCTTCTATTTGAACGGAAATACGGAAGAGTTGTTTTAACGCACTTTAAAGCTAGATTGGCAAAGCGTTGCTGTTTCGTATTCTCACGTTGTTTGCAGTTAACGAGGTGTCAGGAAGTTTGGAGATTTTTGTCTGTGGTTATCGGAGGTCAAAGGTGTATGCGGACATGTCAGGTGATGATGCGATTTTGTTTTCAAATAAATCCTTGTGTTTGGTCTCTAGGGTAGTTCCGGATCACGTAAAAAGAAATAAAAGTATAAAAAATATGAAATTAATAAAAAAAAAAAATTCTTAGTCCACTTATGTAGTATGAGTTTACAATGTTGCGTAGGTGGGAGTCAAAAAAATATGCTTCTATGCTTAGGGGTGGAATTTTTTTTTTTTTTTTTTGTCACAAAATGAGTACTTCCTCCAAATCGCTTCTCATTTGATAATTTAAAGTGTTTCCTTTTACAGTTTCTTAAAAAAAAAAAAAACTCATCTGTGCTGACTGCAGTTCTCTCTCTTTCCTCCCCCCCCCTCTCTCTCTCTCTCTCATTCACTCACTCTAAGTGCGATGTCGCTGGACTGAATGTTCCTCCATATCGACCAAGATCAATAGCACGCACTACGCTCCTAAAGCCTGCTGATAAAGCATTGTCTCAATTGGTCTCTGTGCTGTAGATCTACTGACAGAACTCGATTCCAGACTACTCTGCGAAGAAAGCTTTCAGTCAATATTTTTGTCACCGTTTCACTTTTAGTCAATACGTCGAACTTTTATGGTTTTCCTTTAGAACCACTTCCCGCTAATGCGTACTCCACGGGTGTCGTTCGTTTGTTAATTTAAATTGGGGACCCGTTTGGAAGAGGGTAATCATAGGAAGGTCTCGAAGAGTTTTACTGAGGAATGTATTTTAAAATTTAAATATCTCATATAGGGAGGCGAACGTCTGTTTTGTTTCTGTGCAAATTAGTAGAGTTTCTTTGTAGAAAATTCGCTGTTTTTACTGGGATCGGTCAACTAAGCGGATATCTGGCTAAATACTTGGGAATATGCTTCAGTGCAAAAAAAAAAAAAAATTACATGCACAGACGCACACTTAAATGTCATGCGACTTCCACTTAGTGGATGTTTGAGGGTACAGAGGGAATATTATTCCATCCCTTGGTTTTTTTTTTGTTTTTTTTTTTCATAGCCTCTTATTTGACTATCGAAAGATGACTAAGTATTACTCCAGAATTTCCATTCTTTACCCTCTCCCTCAGGGTCAATTTTTCAAGAGTTTTGGGTTTAAAGTACGAGTATGTTTGCCTTAAGGAGTGTTTTTTTTTTCAATCGATCATGGAGAACAAAAAATATTCTTTAAAGGGTATCTTTTTTGTCATTATTCTTAATAAAAACTTTTTTTCTTTTTTTTGCCAACCTTCAAAATTCTAAGGAAAAAAAATACTCAGATTTGACATTCGGGTTGGTAGGACGCAGTGGCTAATTTTACCATTAAAATAAGTTCCGATGCGTTATCGGGAATTTAAGTAACAGCGTGAAAAAAAAAATCACTTCGTCAAGCACTACTGAACTAGAAAACCTTTTTTTTTTTTTTTTTTAAATGATGAATAGACTGAGTTAAGGATCCTTGGCAAGCATTGGCTAATATCTTTAGATCATATAAAAGTTGATATGAACTAAAGATTTGTAATATAATAAAAAATGACAAAGAAAGAAAATCATAAAAACATTAAGTAAAAGTTGCCAACTTCTGATGAGCCATACACTCGTTGCTCGAAACGACCCACATTCTTTATCTAATCCTACAAATATGGATCATTGACTATCAAATTTTGTATAACTTCGTTTCATTACAGAAATTAAGTAGACTATGCTTGAACATAATTTATTTTTTTATTTCTGTATTTCGAATGTGTCCGGTAATTCAAAAAAAAATGCAGTCATTACGTGTCATTTTATTTATTTATTTGATTTAATTTTTGACACAAATTGGATAACAAACAAGCTCCAGTTACATATTACACGTGGAGTTAAAATGATCGTGTATTTATGAGAATACATCGTCATAAAATTCAGCTGAATACAGGGATGGTTGTGACATCTTCTAGTCAAGCTTATACACCTCACTGAGTTTATAAGCTTTTTTTTTATTATTATTGAAATCCCAGATATTTAATCTGTTGGGAGGGAAATCACATTCCGATATCTTCACACAATAAAGCACGAAAGATCTGAAAAATGCTAATAATTCTGTATTTTTATCATTTTTATGAAGAACTAAGAGGTTAGTTAACAGTAATACCATAGAGAAATTGCTAAGTTAAAATGTTAACCTGCTGCTAAAATCTTAAAAAGTTAATACTTTCCTTCTTCCCAACCTTCAACCCATCATAGAGTAAGTAACCTGATATCATAAAAATAATCTAACATTGTATAGCATTTGTGTTATTAATTAATTAATCTAAAGGCATTTCGTCGAAAAGAGCTGATATCTTGAATGTTGGCTTTCATTGGAACAAATAGTTTCAACACACACACACACACACCAGGAGCCATCACCTTCTATTTTCATTCGCTTAGCATCCCCCTGGTGAGTGGCCACGTGGGAAATACTAGCAGTAGGTAACCAGTGTAATGGTCCGTGAAGAAAATGGACCTGTCCTATCTCAGGATAGATTAAAGCCGATGGGAACCAGGCTCATAGCCCAAGCTACAAATGACTTTTCGCATCTTCTTAACAATACCAAATTGCCGCATGATACCGTGACATGTAGTTTTGCCTTTCTTTTTTTAAATCATTGTTTGAGCCGCGTCCGTTTGCAGTTGTGGGTCTAATCTTCCATAGCATTAAAACAATGGCTTCTGTTATTTTTATGTTAGCACATCTCTCACTCACGATGGCGCCCTAGGAAACAAACTACCTTACGTCGGGTTATGGTTATTGCATCACAAAGTGCACTTAAGTAGAGGAATGCGTGGCTAAATTACAGCAAACTATGACGAACATGACAACAAAAGATAAACTATATAATAAGAATTCTCTCGAGGTTTATTTCCAGCTTTTAGCTACAAGTAGTCAAACACATTTTATTTCTGCTATTTACAGTTGTCACAGGCATTAGAGAAAGCTAAAACATCTAGTTTTTTCTCATCAGGTAGTCGGATTGTTCGCGAATCATAATTTCAAATGATCTTACATAATAGTATTAGGCTTAACATGGACAATAAACATTGCATGGTCTGTATACGTTTTTGACCAAGATAGAGGAGCAGTGAGTTCAATTATAAAATGACAATTTAAACTCACTATAATATAATATAATATAATACTTAATACTGATTTCAATTTCAGTTTATTCATGTTGTTTCCGAAACGTCAAGATAGTGTTACCTAGAAATATATTTCAAACAGAATAACAGTATTTGAAAACTGAAATACAATATGATATACTTCTTTTATATTAAAATTTATTATTAAATAAAAAAGGCGTTTTAAGATTTTAATAAATATTTGTTTGATTTTATTATTTTTTAAAATTTTATTAGAAAATCAAAATATAAATTAAGTTTACAAGTAGATTTATAACTAAATTTAGAATAATTTTAAGATAAAAATGAACATATATTAAATGAATTGTAGACGGTATTTTTTATCATATAAAATAATGACTGAAGCCATACTGTGGAATTTAGAATGTTGATCCTATGCTACCATTGTGCTAAAGTTGAAAATATGTTACAATAAGTATTTCATCTTTCCAGACGTCAAACTGCTCAAATCCATATAAAATGTGTTGTGTAGTAGCTGCCAACATTTTTGTAAAATCTATTTCTTGCATTTGTTTCGCTTTGAACTTTCTTACCGCCCAAGATATGTCTCCTAGACAGTCTAATCCATTAGCCACAAGTTTCTTCTCGCAAAAGACGCCTATAAATCTGAGAAAAAGAAGAAAAAATAAAAGATTAAAGTGAAAAGCAGTTTTTTTTTTTTTAAGGTTTTGCATTATAGTGTTTATTTACGAAAAATAATTCCAAATATCTCCGGTATATATATAAAAAATGTCCCAAAGCATTCACAGGACACTCAACTTATAAAATACAATAATTTTGTAGTTTTAAATGTTTCTGATCGATTATTTCGAACTCTTTTAGCGCCAACATCGAACCGCATCTCGCTATTCCACAATGACAACTGTAACTCAGCGGTAATCACTGCGACACAATCACCCAATTTCTATGGATTTCTCTTCAAGTTTTGAGGTTACGATTCTCTAACATTTCACCAACTGTGCTACCAACTGATAAATGCGTGACCCAATGAACACGGTTGCTATAGCAACCATGTAGTTACCAGAACAGGGTGTTTGCTTGTTGTTATGATAACCGTAACACATTTCCACAGTTCAGGCTAATAATTCAGAAGGTGGGGGAGGGGGGAAGTATCGGAAAACCAAGTGGTTGGTTTGCGGTATCCTATTTCAGGAAATTTGTCATAAGGGTGTGCTTAGCGAGAAAAACTGGGTAAGCTCAAGAGGGGTTGGTTAATTCGAAAGGACAAAACACCCCCCCAAGGTCTAAAACCGGACTTTCAAGGTTATAGCGCAGATGTTAGAAGGAACGCGCGCTGGTGGAGGGAGGGGGGGGGAAGGAATCTCTTTTTCTTAGATTATCGGCCAGCTTAAGTAGGAGAGGGTCATGCTGGGTACTAGTGGTCTTGTCTTGTTTCCCATTTGTGCGTCCACTTTAGGGAGTGGCATTCTTCTGTTAAGGATTGCTGGGAGTCAAGGGGTATTCGGGAACTCAGCTTTCCACGCCTTCGTTTGAACTTTACAAATGTCAAGTTTGTAGCCGAGATGTCGCTAAGGGAAGGGGGAGGGGGTGTTCTAAGTCGCCACCGATGGAGTCTCGAAACTTTTACTAAACTAATTTTTACTAAACTAAAAATATGCTTTAAATCATAAAAATTGTTTATTTATTCGTATAGTTTTATTTATCAGTTGAGTATTGTATTTTTTTTTATCATTATTATTTCTTCAAGGAATTGGCTTAATCTTTAAATCATCAAGTCAATGAGGGCTGAAGCAGAGCCTCCGGTTCCGTGATGGCACAGAGGGCGCCACAATCATTTATCATCCCCTAAATCAGAAATCGCGTGAGTTTTTACGTTCCCCTAGAGACAGACGAATAAGAAAAGAGAGAGAAAAAAATTTCGTTTGACAGAATAATTAACGGACGTATAATATCCAAATGACCTTTTGGCCTCCGGCTGCGTGCCGGCACTGTCATTGCGCAAATGTAATTATAATGACTTGGACGCTACGGAGACCCGAAATTTTCCTCGTAACCCCTCCCCACCTCCTCTTCTTTTCCTCCCGGAAAGAAAACAGCAGACGAAATGTGTCTGCCTTTGCTAGTGCGTGATGCTATTAAATATTGTACGCCTCGAAATGCGAGTTGGAGCTGAATGGGGAATGCAATGAGAGCCCGTAACGGGAAAGGTTGTTCATCCGCACGAGATACTGGAATGCCGGGATAGGAATCTGGGGTTTTATTTGTCTACAGCTATGACTCTTGACTGGATGAGGGACTTTAGATAACTTGGATGCGATTGTAAGAGGAAGGAAGGAACCCAAGACTGTGTATGTGTGTGTGTGCGTGTGGCATTAAGCGATGCGCGCGTGTGTGTGTGGGGGTAAAATAAAGATAAATGTAGAAAAATAAAAAAGTATTCCACTTAGCAAGCACACAATTTGCAAGACGTAGGACACGTAAAAGAAATAAATAAAAAAGGCAAAAATTATAAAATTTAAGGAAATAATTTTAAAGCATATAAAGTCTAAAATTTAAAATAGACTCTCTGACAAACAGAAATCTTATTAGATAAGTACGAAAATAAATAAATCTAATTTATTTGTTATAAAAATAGTTTTAAATTATTTAAAATATTAAGACATGGAATTGCTTAATTAAAAATAAAAATAGAGATTTTGACGTTATTTATTCAAAAAATGAAGATGCGGGAGATTAAAGAATGTGTATAGGCTTTGTTTTTAGAATTCTTTAAAATATTTAAAATATTGAATGTTAGATTATAAGTGCAATGCAAATTGCGGTGGTCTTTCCGGAAAAAAATGGAATAAATTGCATTATTAATCGTGTAAAAATGGAATAACGTCACTTCCGACTTAATTTCATTAACCAAAGATTTTTACTTGTTTCTCATGTACAACTCTATGATGTATTAGTGCCCTCGATGGGCTAAGTGTTACATAATCCGAATGCCCTGCGTAGAGGCGACTAATGAAATGTTTGCAAGCCACTTCAGGTCTCCAACAAGCAAGTTGGTTGTCTCACATCGGACGATGAAAATCATTTACAAGCTACGGACATTCGCAAGTATTCGTGCTACATGGGATTTGAACCAACTAGTTCAAATGGATAGAGACCGAAGTGGAGGGAGATTACTGAAAACGTGATATTAAAAGAAAACAAGGCAGAAATGAAAAAAATAATAATAATAAAATCAGGAGTAACATTAAGAGAAGAAGGATGAAAATGAAAATAAAAAAGAAAATTAATGAAACAGATGGGAAAAGGGAACACTGAGACTTATGCGGAGAAAATAAAAATATCAATATACAGACACAAAGAAAAAGATTGGTGTCGTTTGTGTGTGGGCGCGCGCTCTATACAAAATGATTCGTTTGCGCTGCCAATTTAAACACAAATGTTTAAGTTTTTCGATTTAATTATTCGAGATTTAATTACAGGACGTTCGTATCATGGCTAATTGCATTACTGGGCCAAGATTTCAGTCCTTAATAAAGCTACCAAGTTTCCATCCCTGAATGATTAAAGAGAACGCGCGGAATTACAAG
The DNA here is from genome assembly GCF_054136105.1 of Typopeltis vanoorti. Classification (NCBI taxonomy): domain Eukaryota; kingdom Metazoa; phylum Arthropoda; class Arachnida; order Uropygi; family Thelyphonidae; genus Typopeltis; species Typopeltis vanoorti. The sequence goes on from NC_143558.1 coordinate 55,360,892, forward strand.
GGCTTACTAATAAGGGAAACCCATCACGAGATCGGCATCGGGTAGCGAAATCTGCACACTCAGACCAGATGAAAGGGTTTCAGCCACTGGCGCAGTACTTACTTTGATGCAGCCATGAGAGGTTTTCACTAATTCTGGGAAATGATCTTTAATTAGGCAGTCATTTGGATGTGCTGTCGTTAGAATATGGTGCTCGGGCCACATAAAGATAATTAGCTAATCAGCGCAATGGGAGTTCAGACTCATCTTGCTAAAGTGTCCGTTATAGCACATGAATTTTAATAACAACAAAACAATTCTTTCATTTTTCCAGCAAGAAGAAGGTAATTAGTATCCTGGCGATAACTTTTTACTCAGAAAAGCTGGTTTGTAATTCTTTACGATTGTTGACCAGATTTCCCCAGTGCCTGCATTTAAGACAATACACGTGGAATGATTGCGGGTCATGCGAATTGCTATGATTGGAAGTAATGAAGAGCCATTCCCCTCCCTCGCTTGCGACAGTAAGTGAGGCAAAGCAACCGTTTACTAGGATACCGATCTCAGGCCTAAACATACAATTGTCGTCAATTAAATTGCATAAGCAGCAGAGACCATTTGTGAAATGGCTTCTCGTGCGACTTCATTGTTAGCATGCAAAGTTTTTCGTGCACCAGACTTTATTCAAATGTACATATTTGTGTATTAGACGACTACTGAAATGTACAATTTTGTACATCGGATGACAGCTGAAATGTATATTTTTGCACATAGAATGATAGTTGAAATGTACAAAAATTTTGTGCATCGGATGACACCTGAAATGTACGATTTTTGGCATCAGACTACTGTTGGAAATGTAAAATTTTTGTCCATCAAACTACTACTGTAAATGTACATTTTTTGTACATTTTAGTAGCCTAGTGAACTGCTGAAATGTACAATTTTGTGCATCAGACGATTACTGAAATGTGCATTTTTGTACATCGGATGACACCTGGAAATATACATTTTGGGGCATTAGACTACTGTTGGAAATGTACAATTTTTTGTGCATCAAACTGGAAATGTAAAATTTTTGTTCACTAGGCTACTGAAATGTACAATTTTTTGTGCATTAGATGACTACTGAAGTATACAATTTGTGTGCATTAGATGACTACTGAAGTATACAATTTGTGTGCATCAGACTATTGTGGAAGTGTACAAGTTTAGTGCATCGGACTACTGCCGAAATGTACAAGACTATTATTATTGAAACTACACAATTTTCGTGTGCTAGAACTATATTAAAATGTATAATTTTATTTTCTTTCCTCTCTCTCTCTCTCTCTCTCTCTTATTGAAATGCATCTCTTACCTGAGATACGAGAACTTGTATATTGATTTACACATGTTTGTTGTTCGATCGTGGTCTGAATGCGGTGCGAATAATGCAACTGTGGAATTCTAAATAAAAAAAATCTAAAAACAATATCACCCACACCTTGGCTATGGAGTTAGCTAAACGATCGTTTACAAAGTTGGAAATTATAAAAAAAAAAAAACTATTTAATGTCGGCAATTGTTCTTTCTTATCATTTTTGTAAATTATAATTGATACTGCAAAAAAAATTGTTCTTTGATGACATTGCATTTAAAAAAATCCTCAAAGCTTACTACCAAATTTTTTTGGACCGTAAGTGGCCCACAAATTTTTCACCTAGCCAAGTAAAAAATTTTAATTGTTGAAATATATAAATTCTCGTATATTACTATACTGTTGATATATGCAGACTATTATTGAAATTATACCTGCTTTTCCGTGCAACAGACTATTATTGAAATCTACAAGTTCTCGCGCGTCAGCCTCCATTATTGAAATCCACAAAACACGTGCATCGCACTAATATTGAAATACACGTACATCGTGTTTAATTGTTTGTATTGTAAAATCTCTAGTGTGTCATGTTTCATTAACTGTTACACTCGGTTCAATAATGCACTATAAAGTTGCTTCACATTCTATTGGATGCAGCTCAATGATGTAATAATTTTGAATTTGATTGGAGCCGAGCTGACAGCTTACTCTGTCATGACTGGAGGAGATTCTATAGACAATTTGTTCTAATTAGAAGCACGTTTTTGACGTACATTTAATCGTATTAATTCAAACTCTCTCTTTGTGTTTAACTATAAGAGAAAGCTCAACTAATGAGCATCAAATGTCTTCAGTGGTAATGACAGAACTTTGCATTTGTTTTCATTGTTTCAATTGTCCGCAATGCCTATAATCGATAAAAGTAGCAGTTCGTGAATATGAAAATCCCATTAGGACTTATAATAATTAATTATCCACAAATCAACAACTGCTTCGACGCATATCACGAAGAGAGTATAACATTAATGACTCGTCTCCACATTTCTGAAGAATTATCTTTTTATTCCCCTGTGCTTCTTTCTTTTTATCTTTCACCCCCCCCGTCCCAAGCTGGAGCTGAGATAACGGAAATGTTCTCATTCGGAATGATCTTACTATGGCAATATCTCTAGATAATACATTCTATTGATTTTTGACAAAAAAAAAAAAAAAATGATGTGTGTGTGTGTGGCGGGGGGAACTTCCAGATATGTGTTTCATATCATCTGGCAGTATTCCAGAAAAAATTTATTACCAAGCCATAAAACGAGCCACCCTGATGAATTATAATTCTTATGCGAATAGGTCCTGAACTTCGGTTTTATTCATTGTAGGGAACAAAAGAACTTTCATTCAACAAAATGCGGTTTGTGTGTGTGTGTGTGCGCTTCATAATCATTTTAAGCGTTTTACAAAATTTGGTAGTTTTTGCAATAAGTAAAACATCCTCATTATTCTAATTAAGTCGAAAATAATCGACCGGAAGTTTTGTAGTTGAAACAGGACGTGTGTTTGCGAAAGTTTTAATTTTTAGTTTATTGTTAGCTCTCTTTAATCAGTGTTTTCGTTTTTGTTTATGTAAACTGGTTTAATTAATTACCTCTACACATCATTGTGTCGGAAATAACGAAACGAAGGTGAAGTGAACTTTAAAAGAAGTTAAAGTTAATTGTGAAACCAGAGTTTTGGAAATATTTTGATTTTATCTATATAATAATAATAAAACATAAATAGCTATTTTTTTAATATCCAATATTCATTTCACTAAAATGTATTAACTTTGAATTCCTAAAAAGAGTTAATACACCATTTTATTTTTTACCTGTCTCTCCTCTTTAAAAAATTATGTTTGTACAGGTATTAAGTTAAAGTTTGTCTACTTCAGTTGTTTTGGATACATTCTAAATGTTTATTTTTTGCTGGACCAACATTACACCTACTTTAAGGCCAGCTCTTACAAGATGTTTGATAATTTCGTCTCAAGGTCCCTGAGGTAGGCTTCTGGCTGGGGCCTCGAGTTCCTGGATCCACCCTGTTATCTTCAGTCGACGAAGGTCGGGTCAGCTGCGTAGAATATCAACCAGCTTGTAATTAGACATGATAGAGTAGTTCTCTGCCAGTAATGACAGGTATAGGCAATCCCTGGCCCATCTGTTGCCGCCACTCAGAATGCGCTACCTTAATTCCTTCCCCTCCCTACCCGCTGTTTAACCGCCTCTTCCTTTTTCTACGGTAAAAATACAAATAGATGAAAGGTAATGGATCTCGCGCGTCTGCAAGGCACATTACTGTGTATACTCGAGTCCTGTTACACCAAATGCGCCTGTTGATCCTTATCTAGTCTGCTTCGCCCAGAGCTGGCCGAAATGTGTTGCCCTTATGGTAGAGAAAAACGTGCTGTAGTATTCGTGATGTGGAAATGTTTTTTTTTTTTTGGGGGGGGGGGTAGGGGAAGAGACATCCTTGTTACAATGGGTTCTCCCAAAGGGAAATTTGGGGGAGATAATGTTCATCACTTACGTGAAGTGAAAAAATTGTTATTTTTAGCTCCCTCGGTATTTGCGTTTTATTGTTTAAATATTTCGTTGGTAAATACTTTGCCGAGATGCTTGTAATTTCAACGTTTAAGATTGTCAGTTGCCTAAGGAAATTATATCCCTCAAAGTCTGTGTTTTGGAAGTTAGATTAAATCGTTTAGTTGGCAGGGTGCGATCACGTGACCCACAAAAGTTTGAGTGTCTAGTCGTGTAGCTTTTTAGAGACTACGAATCTCACACAGGTAATATATATATAATATATATATATATATATATATATATATATATATATATTATATATATATATATATATATATATTGTTATATTGTTATCATTTGAATTAATGGCCACAGGTGTCGTCACTGTATTTCTAAAGTGTTACGTAGAAATTTGCAAAATCCTCCCAAGTCTTCAAATATCTCAAAGAACAGTCAATTCTTGCTATTGTGACAGCTCGGCTAAGACAGATTAAACGAACGATTTATCAGCGCTAATTGTTGCTTTGTCTTCCTTTCACATTTATTTCTTATCTTGTCTGTGTTTTTCTGTTTATCTGAAGCGTGATCTACATTACTAATTTGTCTTTCTCTCTATTATCTGAGAATTTGTCTAAACGGTCGCTATATTTAGGAAAATATATAACGGAATCCGTATATATATATATATATATATATATATATATTGTTCTTTTTTTAATATAAATTCCACCCACGAAAGGTCATCGGACACTGCGTTATTACGTGGGTGGGCTAAGAGTTTATCTATGACAGTCTACGAACCTGTTCTCCTGCGCTGGAGACCAGACATTTTCCCGTACAAATGCTATGCAGTCAGCCAACTAGGCTGACTGTGTAGCATGTGTACGGAGAAATTTATTCCTAGAGCAAGGCAAAGACGATCTTTTGTTATCTTTTGTACTTGCCTTCTTCAAGAATCTTTTTAGCTGTTTGAGTTCTACTTTGATATCATATGAGCCTCCTTATCTCAGTGGGTATAGACCAGTGTTTCTCAACGTGGGGCAATTTGAATATTTTGGGGCGCAATTAGAAAATGTACACGTACATATTTATATTATTCTTTTTCAGAACTTGGCTGACTATTATGCTAGAGGGGGGGGGGACATCAAAATCTTTGAGATGTTGAGGTGGGGACATGATCCAAAACACTGGTATAGACGAAGCCCTTTGGTCAGAAAGACCTGGGTTCGATTCCCGTCCATGACGTGAGGAACCTTTATCTGGTCTCTTTCGACTAAAGATGAGTTAGCCGGTCTCATACGGAGGTGGGTAACCCCCACAAGAATAAAATAAAATAAAAAAAAAACAGATGTATGCTCTTTTATCACGTGTTTCGTATTACAGAAGAAATCATCCTCATCTTATTCACGCCACAAATGCAACATTAGAAGATGATGAGGAGAAAATAAACTGCAAAATAGATACGAGTTAAGTTTATTTTTTTAACTTAAAATTCCTTTTTTTATGAACATAGTAAAAAAATTGCTTGATTAATGGTTCGAGTGGACCTTCCACGATGTTTTCGGACTCTGTAGAAGCTGACGTGTAATAATAATAATGTTTGATTGGTGTACTTCATGAACCACGTGATCACTGACGTAAGTAAAATGAGAGTACAAAAAATAAAGCTTATAAATGGCCTCGTTTAGCAGGAAAATATATCCATTGAGTTTTGAAACTAAGTTTATAAAATCAGGCAATATATGAAGGAATATAATTCTCGGTTAGGCACGATCTCCTATCCAGGAGCCTTTAAATCCAGTTGTCTTTGCTTTAAGTCAGTTCCATTATACCTTTCTTTAAGGGGAAAAAAAAAAAGAATAATTCTTAAAATATTTAAACAATATAATAAGAATATACATAGAACTATGAACTCTTGAGAAGGAGTTTGTGTCTTTGAAGTAATACGATTCAGCGACTGCTTATGAAATTGCTATTTTCCTCCATGTTACTATCGTAATTAATCTCAATAGTACCGTTTAGTGTGTTGGCATAAATTCAATGAATATCCTTTTCTTTGTGTTTTAAATATCTTTATAAAAAGTACCGAATAAATTTCTAATTGTTAAAGGTAAAAAAAAAGTAATAATATCTTTGTGTGAGAGAGAGAGCATGAGGTTCTGTGATGCGCGGAAAGGTGTTATAAAAGATTGCCCTCCAGAAAAAAAGTTTCTTTTGCTATTTACTATCTATTAAAAAACATCATCCCTTATTCTTTTCTCCCCTTCAACATGAATTGACTCTCCTTGGCACTCTGCCAGCTACGGTTCTCTCAACTGTGGGCAGAATACACAAGCGGCGTGAAAGGGCTCGCAATGCTGGGAAGTAAAAAAAGTGAGAAGGAGTCTGAATTTGGAGAACAAGGAACAAGAAAGAAAGTTTGCACAGATATCGCCGTAATAGATTTCCGCTCAAATAAAAGTAATCAAACAAGTAACTTATCTCTTTTTTTTAATTTATTTTTTACTTCGCTGTCACCCAAGGTTAGAAACCTATCCTATATTAATACCGTAGGTAGACTGAAGTTTTTATATACTTTTGTATGACTATATACTTGCTTTAAGAAGATATGTTTCTTATTCTGCTAACTCAATTAAGAATTTTTTATTTTTTTTATTAAAACAAATAACTTTCCAAGGGGAAAAAAAAATAGGTGAAATACACATTAGTACAAACATTTCGAGATTATCGATGGTTGACAATAAACAATCGCTCTCCAATAGGAGCATCAGCTAAATTCTTGCCACCCTCGAATCGTAGATGCTCTTTTCTCGTCATTTAGGTTTTTATTTTGTTGTTAAAGAGAACCATAAGACGGTTTGGGAGATCAACCAGAAAAATCTCCAGGGAAGTCTAATGGTTTGTCTTAATGGAAATACTTAACCCTCAACTCTCCTGGGGGGGGGGATAAAAAGAAAGAGCGATTAACCATCTTCCCTGGAGTTTCAGCGAAAGTCGCTTATCTTTTTAACGAGGATGTCTCTCATTGCTCCGATGACTCGCTACCGACACAGTACTTGCCACAGGTATTTCCACAGGTTCCGCCCAACTTCCAGTTTACTCTTGCTGTGGCTCAACATAATGTCTTGGAACAGTGTACTCATTATAACGTGAGCCGTAGCTTCCCCACGACCTTTACGTATGTCCCGAGCTTTTAAGACATGCAGTATTCGTTTATATTTCTGCTTTAAAGAACAACGAAAGGAAATGGAAGTATTTCGACTGGTTTGACCCCCCCCGTCCCTCCCCATCCAGCGGTCATTAATGACTTCTTATTTAAATGCTAAGGGGATTGGTAAAACGCTTCTAGCCGAAAAAGCTTTTTTTTTCGAAGGGTGGTAAAGACCTGTTGTGGTTTGGATTTCGTGTTTTTTTTTTGCGTTTACCTACCTTGAATTAGAGTGTCGTTAAATTATTCATTGTATGTCAGCCATTAATTAATCCATAAAAATGACCAAAATAAAATTGAAGATATAAAATTACATAAATAAAGAGCCAATAGGCTTCAATTCGGCGATGTAAACCTTATTTAAATTAAGGGGATATTGAATCCCACATTGTTTCAAAACCGAATAAGAAACTCAAAGATCGGAATCAAAGAGTTTCATGCCGAATATAGCTATACCCTTTGGTATTAATTTGGTCTAGCTACTCACTGATGAGATCTCAATAAAGATCGAAACCTCCCACCATAATGTATAACATCATACATCTCCTAGGAGATGGGTTTTACATTATGGAAAATACTAAGAATAGCGATCAGAACTTTCCCCATCTTTTTAGCTTACGCTAGTAGTCACCGATACTTTTATAGTTTACTATATTCGGCATGAAACTCTTTGATTCCGATCTTTGAGTTTCTTATTCGGTTTTGAAACAATGTGGGATTCAATATCCCCTTAATTTAAATAAGAAGATATAAAAATTAAATATACATCTACAGCCTGTGATAGCCAAACACTTTCCTTCACACAAAAAAGTGTGTTTATTTACAGATATTCCAATTGGATTGCATTGGAGTTAGGCCTAAGCAACCAAAGCTATAAGTTCAGTGTATTGTGTGTGTTAGATGCGTGCGTTCTTCTGGTTGGTTGGTTGGTCTAATTTGCCGGACGAAACAAAAACCAAGTTTCCGGGAGCAAAATTCTGAAGCTGTCATATGAGACTGGCCTAACTCACCTTTAGTTAAGAAGCCTTATAAAGGTTTGTGACGTTCCAGACGGAATTCGATTTTTTTTTTTTTTTTTACCCACTACTATTAATTGCTCAGCTTTGGAATGCGTCAAATGCCAACTATTAGACTTCCTGTCTCAGTGGCAATTCCTTGGGGGGTGGGAATCGTTTCAACTCAAGAAATTAGAACAAATTGATATTGTGAACTTTTAGTAATATAAACTATAAGTTAAATTAGACATTGGAAATAAATGTTATTGAAAAACTGAAGTAAATTTTAAAACATTTACGGTTGTTTTCGTTTATAAACAAAATAAATAAATTTGGGTCACACTAAATGAAGTGTAAACGGAGTAAAAATAAATATCAACGTTAAAAATTGCATTAAAACCAGTATCACCTAGAATAAAAAAAACCTAGAAAATCCAATAAAACAAGACACAACCAATTGGGGAGACCTACTAGTCCTAATAAGGCAAGAGACAGTTTCAATGTTGGCCTTCGCAACCAATTAAACCAAAGTACAATGATGTTGATAAATTGAATTATGTCAGTTCCTAATATTAATTAACAACAAAATACCGATTTCTCAGACTATTATTTTATTTTATGCATAAAGACTTATGATAAATATACGTTTCCGAATTATAGAAAATTATATTTTAAGTTAATCTATTGATATCCCAAAATGGTGTATTATTGTATGCTTTAGCTTCAATCAGAATTTCAACGAATAACTGAAATAACCATTTATTAATGACGTATAAAATTATTCTTTTATTTTTATTTATATTTTAGAATGTTTAAATAATACATTTGTTTAATACTGTCTTCGAAAATGTAAAATTTCACAATGACTATCCTATCACCGTTTTGATTACTTCGACGCGCGTTCTGTCAATCATTTTTTTTTTTTTTTAATAGTAATTTCGAACAAAGTACTATTGTTTCCAAGATGCAGTAATCTGATTCATTTATTTTTGGTTTATATATTTTTATTAATAAAAATATATTTTTATATTTTTATAAAATTTTTATATATTTATTTATTTTTGGCTGGAGCGATCGAGCTGATGATTGCTTTTAATTCCCTTAACTTTCTACAAATGTTGTTACTATTATTAACACACACACACACACACACACACACACACACACACACACACACACACACACAAGAACAAAAGAATGGCATGTTTTTTTTTTTTTTTTTTTTTTTTTTTTTTTTCTGCCTTTGCTGGTGGTTAGCTGGTGGATTGACGACCGGGCCAAGTTTGCACACGACCAAATAGAAAAAATTGAATTTGATAACAGCACATTTTACACTTGTGGGTAAAACTATTTATATCGTGTATATAGTTTATATAATTTAACTAGAAATTTAAATGTTAGTAATTTAAACCACAAAAGCATCTCATATTTTGCATTTAGCCAAGTACATTCACTAGAATAAAAGTCCCAAGTAAATGAGATATTGATTTTTATCTTATGTTTAAATAAAGATTTTTATCTTATATTTCTCCCATAAGCACTTAATTTTTACCTCTACGTAGTCTGTTGTAGGAATAATGCATGTGTAAAATAGTGAAACAGAACATTACTGAACTGTAGGACTGTCTTTGCCAGGCCACACACGAATCGGATACCTCATTAAGGTCACGGTAATGACCTCTTGCTACAGTATTCGTAAATAGAAATTTAAATGAGGTAATAGTGTGCTCAGAGCGCCTTAGATCAGTAATCTAATGTTCTATATTAAGTGGAACAACAAGTCATAAATAAATAAATAAACAAAACCAAATCAAATAATGTCCGCGCGGTTAGCTTAGTGGCTTTGCGCTTCGCAACCATATGCCTGGGGAAGGAGTGTCCTAGGTTCGATTCCCGTCGGAGACGTGAAGAGCTGAAGGATCTTCCTCAGCCATAGCCAAGTTAGCAGGTCTTGGGCGCGGGAAGTAGGGTTTTTTCCCGCCAGTTTATCTGGTGTTTTTCATCCCGCAAACCGGCCCCGTGAACACACAGGGATACAGCCAAGATTACCTTGAGGCATAGGAGTGACCATTCTATCCTCGTATTTCGGTTACGAAATCCAAGCATGCTTAAAGGCCTGTTAAAGCCATTGGGATAGATAGAAATCAAATAATATTTCTCAAATAATATTATTTGATAGAAATCAAATAATATTTCTCTTTCTCCAATGTGGGCGGGCGCATACCAAACATGGAACTGGTTTGAATAATTTGTAATTGTTTGTCTATCCAAGTACTATAGTGAAGACTGCGTAAAACAGCATTATCTTAATAAGTACTTAACCTATTCAGCTAAGCAAACATTTGAGAGTTTGGCCACTGGTGTCGCAAGTTTCCTCGTTGTCTTACTTATCAGGTCGAATCTGCTATGAGAACTCGAAGTAGTGAATACACATGTGTACAGTATAAACTAAAGCTCACTCTAAGTCGGCCGTTTCAATTTTTTATCTTATTTTTTATTAAATCACAGACAAGTTTTTTTTTGTTTTTTTTGCATGCATGATAAGATGGCGCCACGATCGAATTTGGAAAGACGGTAAAATGTAAAATAATTTAATTCGTCTATAAAAGGGACATTATGCGGAGAAAGTTTTAGAATATATTATATTTTATTAACATGACTGATTCGTTATTAACATTTTATTAACTCAGTTTTTATTAACATTTCACAAGTAGTTTACTTGAGGAATGGTTCAGAAGGTAATTCAAACTAGAGTCGCCATTAATAAATCTGTATGCTTTTAATATTATGCTCCGATTTCAGTTATATGATAGTTGGATTAAAATTTAAATAGAAATACTATTTATTACCTTAATATTTCATAAAAAGTGTAATAAATATTTAAGAAAATTTAAATAAAATAAATAAAAACTTGTAGATATTCCAACACCGTTTTTTTTTAATTATTACAATTCACTAATTTTAAGTGAAAGTGATGATAGTGAATATTGTATATATTCTATAAGGATATAGAACAATGCTTTACAATTGCTGTCATTTAAAATAACGAAATGAAACTTAAAAAAAAAACGTTTGACAAATCAAGATATGTGAGAAAATTAAATCGAGATCTTGTATGAAAATAGCACGCATGTAAATAGGATCAGAATTGCCCCACCAAAGAGTCTCTCTCTCTCTCTCTCTCTGTCCTATGTGATTTTATAAACTTGGTTATTTTACTCCTAATCCCAAGTAAGCAAACAGTTAAATTTGCGTCTGAACGTAGTTCGTCTAAAGGTGGTACAACACCAGGGCAACTCATTGTAAAGGTGGGTAAAGCTCTGATCACTATTCCTAGTATTTCCCATAATGTAAAACACATCTCACTAAGAGATGTATACTGCAATCCATTATGGGTGAGGTCACTACCCAGACCGGTTTCAACCTTTGTTGAGGTCTCCAAAGCTTTATACACCTTTACAATGAGTTGCCCTGGTGTTGCACCACCTTTAGACTTGAACTACGTTCAGGCGCAAACTTAACTGTTTGCTTACTTGGGATTAGGAGTAAAATAACCAAGTTTATAAAATTACTTGTTAACCCTAATATACATTATTCTCAAGGTAAAAAATCTTATATATATATATATATATATATATATATATAGGATTGCCCGGATTGGACCAAATTATTGAACTAAACAAGTATCTTATGTGTGGGAAACTGATCTTGAAAAATTTACTAAAGAAATAGAAGCAGTGAAGGAAATGTTTGATCCACACACATATTTGAGGTTAGGGGGATTCAGACGATGACCTTCATAACACAATGGCTGTTAAAGATGCCGGCGAGATTACAGCCCAAAGCTGGTCCTCTCTCTCTCTCTCTCTCTCTCTCTCTCTCTCTCTCTCTCTCTCCCTCCAATTCCCCCGGGAATGAAGATTATATAGAAATGTAATGAGAGAGGAGTGATAGAGAACGTAAGTGTTAATCTAATTTCTTGTTTCCGAATAAAAAAATCGTTTAAAGAAGGAAAAAAAAAAAAAAAAACTAAGATAGCACCTGCAAGTTAATGTTCCTTAATCTACAGAAAAAAGACCCAAAAGAAAATTAATACTACTGTATTTGCTTCATTGATGCAAATATTCATTAAGTCGTTTACACCTAAATGAATGGATCCTGCATTTACTTTTACAATTGCTGCGTTGAATGAGCAAGGTTTCCTAAAAGCTCAGAAACGAACGTTAGATAACTTCATTAAGGCCTTTAATACCCGCATTATCTTTATCGTAGGAACTCATTTCGCTGCATTAAAACAAATTAAGGGACAAGCATCAAGCGTGGATATGATAGCCACAGTTCTGGTGCTGTCTGTGGAATAGAAGATCGTAAATCGAGTCTGTCTTAAGATTTGTATTTCTGAGTATGGTATGTTTCAGAACTCGCACGGAGTTTTGAAGTCTGAACGAATACGTAAAATGAATATTTAATGTGTATTAATGCCCTTTTTAGTAATTAATTTTTACTCTCTTTTTATATCAAAAAGGAGAGCCTTTACCTGAAAGGCCAAGGGTGTGTGTGTGTGTGTGTGTGTGTCAGACAGGATTATCTATTTATTTAATTATTTAGCATGTGATGATACAACGATCGTTGAGGAACATCAGACGGTACCATCTTATTTCAACAATCCATTGCTATTGCTCTTAGTTGTAATGTAATTTTCTCTATAAATTGCGTGTATTCTCTGGTCGCTTTGTCTGTTTTGAGGAATGAAAAACCCAAGTTTTCAGGAGGAAAACCCTTCAACACCTCATGAGACTAGCTAACTCGCCCTCATTTATCTAATAAAATTCTTTGCGTTTTAGATGAGGTTTGAACGCAGGTGTTTTCAACCAAAGAGCAATTGTTAATGACTGAGTTATAGGGGCTCTGACTTTTAAGTGAAGTGGGATTTCTTAGAATAACGTCTTTAAAAAATAAATAAAAAAAAAAGAAAAGAAAATAGTTGAATACAAAGAAATTTGGAAAATAAAACAAACATGTTATAACAAGACTCTAACAGTCTACACAAAACGAGCAAAGCAAGTTACTTCTATCTATAACAGGAATAGGTGGAGGTCGCCATTCTGAGTAAATCAATTAGTTGGTTGCTGAATTTCTCGTATTCTCCATTCAGGTGGAAGATGATTTTCACCTCTGGTGTATAGTGGATTATCTAAACCGGTAAGATATTTGGGTGGTTGTGCAGTTCACCCAGTCACTTCAATAATTTGTCCTTTCGTTCAATCATCATTCTTGCCAAGAGTTTTAATATTTTTTCGTAGATATTAAAATGCCACAGGAACAAGGTTTCGATAAAACTTTTTCGAACATACACGTTGACGTATAGCAATGCAGATTTATTTAAGATATAACGAATATCAACCTTTTTTTGAAAATGCAAGCTCAGCAAGCCGAGTTGGACTTCGACTTCGTATCCGATAGTCAATACTTCGATCCCCAGACCAACAAGGAAAGATACAGGGGGTAAAAAAAAAAAAAAAAACGAAAAAACTTTTCGCTAATAATTAGTCAAAAATAAATAGCTGCTTTATTTTGATTTTTCCTCCTCTGCTTCTTTTCCCTCAAATAGAAGAGGACATGTAAGATTTCCAAGGTAGCGATCGAATGATAATTTTCATGATCTTCTATCCCTATTAATATAATTAAAGGATGACTCGTCCATCCTTAATTTTTCAATAATTTTAATTTCATTAATTAAAAGTTCCGTCATTCCCAGAAAAATATAAAAACACATGCACGACGTTAAACCGATTTTTTTAAATGTATGATATTTAATTTTCAGGATATGTTTTGATTTTTGGCGACTGTCCGGTTATATATTGAATTTACATTGGTTGTTCAGTATACATGAGATGCACAAAGCTGTCAAGTTATAGCTCGATTTAGGATAACTGCGAAGGCTTGCACTGAGCAACAAGAAGAAACCCATAGTTGACATAAGAAGTCGTTTGATAAGAATTCATAATTATGAAGGGGAAAAAAAAAGTCAGTGCCTCTGAACATTACCATTCTGGTTTCCGATCAAAGCACAGATGGTGTTGTTACATATTGGGATCCGAAAGAAAAAAAAATTCGGAGAAAATCCTTCCACCTCCTTATAAGTACTAAACTAACCCTCACTTGAACAGTCCCTATAAATAATAATAGTCACGTTGTAATTTGGCTCGAAACTGGACTATTTCAGTTTTTTGAAATTCCAGATTTGGGCTGTAAAAATCTGTATTTAGGTGGCTTGTGCGCAGAGGAAAAGCTTTGTTCAGTGTTGGTGTGAATTATCCTACCCTTAGGTCTAATTAGGTGCTAAAAAGCATTGATAAGAACAATTAATTTAATTTAAGAACAATTTCGAAAGAAATAATTAATTTTAGATCCTCCCCCCCCCCAAAAAAAAGTACAAATTGGATTTAAATCTGAAGTAGTTTTGAAAAGACTTGCCAATAATATATGTGCAAAAAAAAGCCAGTTTTTCTGGGTCGTATTTTCAGCTTCTATTGGTGCATTGGTTAATAGCGTAGTACTGGTAACAAAAGTGGAAGTAGGTTATCGCAACTTATTCCACTTTCACTAACTCCTGTTCTTAGGGGAAATAATTTGCTTGCTTGGTTCGAAAATGTATTTCACTTTCTGATGTTGAGTGAGATAATGGGAGAAAACAAAAACTGCTGAATAGAACAGGGGGAGGGGATGCTAATCACTGAAATGCAAATGCATAAGACTTTAATAAACCACCACCAAGACGGAACACGCAGTCCTTTTTATCCACAACTGAAATCTGCATAATTTACAAAGAAATGATGCTGAAAAAAAAAAAAACTGTTCAACACTAACTACAAAGAACACACACACAATAATAATAAGGTAAATAATATGCCAATTATTCGCATAATGAGTTCCAGGACAGGGCGTGTTTACACGGATTGGCTCGCGCATTTCGTTATTTTCCATAGACCCAATATTAATGGCGAGTTTAGGTACCAGGCCGATGAAGAAAATCTATTTCAAAAGTTATTAAAATCATCTTACTGCAGTTGAAATTAAAGAAATAACAGTTTAAGTATTTGGTCTCAAGATTATGAAGACACAGTATGCTATTATACAAACTATATACAAAAATATTCAAGTCTGGACTCTATAATCGATGGTCATAGAACAAACAAAACCAACATTAGCAGGAGTGAGTGAGAGTGAGAGAGAGAGAGAGATAGGGAGGAGTAGGATAAGGATATCCCTGCTCAATATTTCTCAGACTTTTTCTAAGGAGGCTGCTCCGTAATTCTGTCATCCTTTTTTTTTTTTTTAATACAAACAAATGTTAAAAAAAATTACTGCAATATATTTACATTTATTTTTATTTAAATTATACCAAATAGTAAATAAGTAGTAAGCAACTAATTACGTTCAGAAAATATATATATAAAGAAAAAAAATTCTTCTCATTTTTAAGATTTTTTTAGATGCCTCATATCATTTCAAAGTATACAAAACAGATAAAAAAAAAAAATATATATATATATATATATATCCAATTACTTAACAAATCCCGAATGTGTCAAACCAGAGTACCGAATAACAGGTATTTGGAAAAGTTCCTCCGTTGCTAGGAGACTGTTCCTTCAATGATTGAGCAAAGGGAAGATATTTCCTAAGATTTACATATGGGAAAAACATAAATAAATTAAATTTTAGAAATTTAAAATACTCTTGCAAAGATATTTAGATTGAAAAACTGCATACCTTTCGTATAAATTTAAAAAAAAAAAACGTAGCCAACCATCGAGTTTCTTCAATTGTTATTATTGTTACTAGCTGTTTGAATTAACTGAATTATTATTATTTCAGTTAATTCAAATACTTCGAAGACCGATTATTATTATTTAAAATAAATTTTGGTGAAACATATATTCTGTTCGGATTTGAACTGAAAATGATATTCTAAATATTAATAGGAATATAAACTAATACTATTTAATACACCATCCATATATATACATGATAAATATTCAAATAATGGAATATAGCAAACTAGCCCTTATAAGGACTATATTCCATTATTTGATGCCTAATAGAATAGTAAATGGTGGCTGGTTTTACCTATCGGAGTAATGTAATTAACAAATATTCGGTCTTCGAAGTATTCATTTTTTTCTGTGAAACTAAAGAAATCTAAGTTCTCTGTACATCCCATTAGTTCGATATAGGCAACTATCCAAGCGCTTATGTTAGCGTGACAGAGTAATGGCAGCGAGTGATCGCGATACATTGTCATAGTAACCGCTTCTGTTGTGAAATAGAAAGTGGATGAGTCACTTCTAGACACGCATTTATTGACAATAACAGTCTGGACAACGAGGTCATAAAAGTACCAAGGAAACGAAGCGAATTTTTTACGCAATTTTTTTTGATGGAATTTTAACCTTTTGAGACAAACAGTGTGCACTCTACGGAAAGATAATTTACTAAACATTTTGATGTAATTAAAGAAACACGGACCAACAAACATCTGGAATGCGTCAATTGTTCCCAATACTCTTAGGAACACAACGTTCAACACCGGTATGTATAACACCACCTATAATAGATCGTATAACCAGCAGATACGGTTAATCCTTTCTACCGTCAGTGATCTTCCTCTCCAACAGTGCAAACGCCAAACTTAATAAAAGCATTTGCCTCGTTGGTATGCATCCGGAGACTTACAAGAAGGCCGTCCGTGTAATTTTATGCATGCTTAGTAAAAGATACCGCTGGGTGTAAATTCATGATTAAACACAAACCAAGCTTGGTAGCGAAGCATTTTCATTTAACATTTTCCATTAAGTTGTAGGGAAAATATAATGCAATTTACATACGAAGGAAACCTAGGTTTCCTACGAAGGACTCCGAAGATAGGGGGTGGGGGGGGGGAGACGTGGGTGGTGTCGGTAACTTCAAAGTTAACCGTGGGGCTCTTTTGAAGAGCGTGATATGAATCTCGATAAAGGGAACGCAGTATAATTGCATCTGCTTGCTATTCAGACAGTAAAACTCCTGCTGAGTATTGTTCATTGCACGTGCCTGTATAGGGGGGGCGGGTATCGGTAGAGATGCGGGGGGAAGAAAGGGATTGGTTCTTACCTTCTTTTCACCGCTGTAGTTTTTCATTGTTATTCTGCTATGCACGCTCATTATCATAGAGATAACAAAAGGCCTAAGAAGTAAATGTCTACCTTTAGTAAACGCACCTTTATCTGAAAGATGGATGGAGTTTAGCCACGTGCTGGTGCTAGTACCTGTTGTTGTAGGTAAGGGGGACGCTGCTAGGCAGTGGTCAGTAATTTACTCAATGAGGTAGTGATACTAATGCTGTCACTTAGCCTGTGTGGAAACAAAGTGAGTTATGGAATACTCACTTTGTTTCGCCATACATTGAAATGAGACAGTTCTACATTAAATATTTATTTCTTTTCTGCGTTTTTCCTAGAATACCCTCCAGGAAGATATATTGTCATAACTGTCAATATATATCATGTTTTGCTTTTTTTTTTTTCTTAATGAGATACTGTGTCATGGGACAAACCGTTGAGTTCTAGTCATTTCGTGGAAAAAATAAGAAGGAATATACAGCTCAAATTAAAAATATTTGGTCGTTTGAAAGTTAAGCATAAAAAAACTTATTGTTTAATACTGACCATATACAAATATTTTAACATTCTTTGCCTACCAGTTTCGCTAGCAAACTGTCTAGCTTTTTCAAGGCGTTGACGGAAAAGTATAAAAAATACTAGTAAATGCAAATTGAAAGGAACATTAAAAACGTTGTAAACACTCTAGTAGCTAAGGTTGCACGTTCACGTGACAGAGACGGAGTGGACTTATTGTTCTTAATCATTATCACGCATGCGTGTTGGTTGTAAACGCATAATATGATTAGTAGCTAGCTGTAGTTCAGATGGATTTAGAGAGAGGAGAAGTTTTTCCATGAACTGTTAAGAATAGTACCCTGGTTTCTGTTGAGGTTTCCGCCAGATTTTAACACTACTGCGGCTTCCTTGAATAAAGTATGTCTATAATCGTCGTCTAAATATGGCATGGAGCTATTTTGCCACTCTATCGTGTGGTTAGACGTACAGAAATGATGTGCTAAGCCGGAAGGAATACTTGCGTTGTGGTTTACATCACCAATGTGCTCTCTCTGTCTGATCTCCAAACTCCGTGAAGTTTGTCCGATGTAGGCGAGACCACAGGAGCAAGGAATGTAATATACTCCTGGATATTTGTAGAATGGCACCTTGTCTTTTGGTGATCCAAAAAAATGTTTGATGTTGGTGGTTGGTTTGAAGATCACTCTGATGTTGTGGGCTTTTAGTATTGTGGCTGTTTGATAAGAATTTGACTTGATGAAGGGGAATCACTACAGTAGATATGTGCTGGGAGTTTGGTTCTTGTCTGGGGCTGTCACCGTATAGATATTTTTTGATGATGTTCGGAGGGTATCCATTTTGTGATAATGTTTTGGCTATTAGTGAGATTTCAGTCTGTGTATCCTCTTTTGATATAAATTTACGTGCTCTATTTTTCAACATATGGATAATGCTTAGTTTGTGTGTCTTGTGATGGTTAGAAGTATAATGAAGGTATCTTCCAGTGTCTGTCGGCTTTCTGTAAATAGAAAAATTGACACTATTTGATTGTCTTTTTATCAAGATGTCTAGAAAATGCAGATGGTTGTTGTTTTCAACTTCCAGAGTGAATTTTATCTTATAATGTATGGAGTTGATTTTATTCACAAATGGTTTTAGGTTTTCTAAGCTATCTTGCCATATATATGGTGGAGATATGTTGAAGATCTCCACTAGATGGTCTAGGTGAGATTGTTTAGAGAACTTTTTTTTAAGTTTTTCCATTGTAGCTTAAGTGATCTGTTCTGATAAACAACAAAAGGTGTGTTATTTATTTTTCAGATATAAAGAGAAATAAAGGCTAACTTATTCAAAACAAGACTATATAAAAGAAAGTTATAAATACAAAACTTTTTTTAATCAATATCATATTTTTAAGAGACAATATTTAATATATACTTTTCTTTGGAATTCCATTTTTTTTTTCAGTATTTACGAGACTGATTGTGCAACTCTCTAGTCCAATTTTATCTAGCATTAATGACGTCATCCTGCTAATCAGAGCACTCGTATTGTGTGAAATTAGGCAAAATTAGTCGGTATAAATTTCGTACTTTTCAAAAATTCTATTATTATTCTTTCTTTAATTTCTTCGTTTTTTAATTCATTTTTTCGAAGTATATAATTGAATCTGATACACTTTTTTAAAAATAAATTTAAATGCTGAAATGAAAGAATGTAATCTTTTATGTTCACTTCTATTTAACTTATCGTCAACTGGATATTAAAAAAAAAAAAAAAAAAACAGTAGCAAAACTGGTGGTAGATTAGACTGTAGATTTCCAAATTTCATGGACCGACTACACTTTTTTTTTTTTTTTTTTTTGACGCATAACATCTAAAAAGGTCGATCGTATGCGCGTATATTTTTACGCCGATTCCTGGAACTCATAAATATCCAGTACAAATCTGACTGCACGTTTACAGGGAAAACTTATTTACAGAAAAAGTAAATTCAAACACATTTTGGCATTAGAATATTGACTACAGATTTTTTTAGTATTATTTTCTAATGTTAAGATTTGTAATCCTAACGATTTATTCTTCCTGATGTAATATAGACCTCGAAGAAAACCGATTGGTGACTCACAATTCCCCACCCCCGCAGTTTTACTGTAGCTACTACAGTAAAACTGGGAGGGGGGGGGATTGTGTTGTGTTAGTTCATAATTCCCACGATTCAGTCACATAAGTTTAAAATTCTACAGAACGGATATGTAAAATAAAGCCTCCTATCCCGGAAGTTGAAATCCTTTGTAACCAATATATATCTAATCAATTCTGCTTCTTTGTACTTTTGGAAATTACCCAAAACACGCTTTGACCACTACGCATAACTAGAAAGTCTGCATTTGACAATTTTTTACCACCAACTTTACCGATTGGTAAGTAAAAATTTCCCGGTAGGTTAATATTAACAATGCGGCAGGAGATTACTGCAATTTGCCGGTTCTACACTTTGTAAACCTCGTCTTTAAAAACATCTCCTCATTAACGAAAAAAAACACAAGTCATATTAATGATCTTGAAGAGATACTATCTTTCTTCAAAACAAGCGAAGATATTCTAAGAACTAGCGATTACTCCATCACCGTAAAGCATGAACTGAATAGGCAGGAGGATAGTTGAACAGACTGACGAAAAATCTGCCATATGGGAGGGGAATGCAAGGAATAATTTACCCCGTGATAAGTGTGCTATTTCACGACAGACAAACAAGGCAGAATTTTCTGCAAACTTCTTTAACCAACTCACACCATTTACAATTAAGCGAGAGACCTTCGCTTCCCGTTATTATTCATTCGTGGTACTCACTAAGCGTTCTGGATGTGCAGCACAAATTCCCGGAGAAATAAATAATTACGAAAGATGTAGTATCGATAATAAATTTCTCATGAATTATTAATAACTTCAGCTGTACCGTGTTACCAACTTACCTGTTTCGAACGAACAACTTGCGAGGTAAATTAACCTGATCAATCACTGTCGAAAATCATTATTTGGGAAGGAAAACTCACAAATCAGACTTTCTTTATATTTTTCAAAGTGATTCATGACTTATTTTAATAAGCAACGAGAGAGAGAGAGAGAGAAAACGCTGGCAAGCTCAGATGTATATGTATCATGCATCGATTTTGTGACCACAGAGTACATTCTCTCCAAAATCCCCTGAAGGCAAGGAATCCATTTTCTCCAAAGAGACGAAACGAGGACCAACCAACCGAATGCAAAAATTTTCGAAATCATTAAACGAACTCAAATACTCATTAGTGAAAACTCAGAAGATAAAATTTATCTCCCAAATAAAAAAAAAAAAAAAATAAATAATGCAAACCGCGCTTATTTCTATGACAGAAGTCGAGACAACCCAATTTATGTTGTGTAATAGGGACAATATGCACGTGTGTGCTTTTGCAAAGGGAGCACACGTTGTTAAGTGAAAACTGGAGCGCCCGGAGGAAAACATCTCAACTTTTTTTTTCTTTTCTGAAGTAAAGCTAACTCAGCTTACACCGTCAAATTTAACTGGGGGGGGGGGGTTGCGTTTCGCTTAGCCGTTTATGGCACCAGAAGAAAACACTTTGCTGCATTGCAGCAAAGTGTTTTCTTCTGGTGCCAAAGACCGGCAAACAATTCGACTTTTTCTTTGCGTGGGAGGAAGACTTCAGCAGCAAACTTGATCAGTGCCGAACACAAACAGAATACGAGGCGAAGTTCTCCCTCCTTTACTACTTGTTTCAAGTGCTTTCCATCTCTGACAGATCTTCGCTGCCGCATCGACATGGGAATACCGCAGTGGCTTGACTTCAGTACACAGCTGGCACTCCCGATGTACACAAACAGGTCATTTCCTTTACCAGTGGTGGTTGCCATGGATTTCCACGCTAAATCTCATCACTTAATAATCCATTCATTTGTCAGGTGTCATTGGAAACAGCGGCTTTAGGCTATACTCTTTCTACGAATTGTTAATGGTTGGGGAGGTGGAGGAGGAGGGTACATGTAAGAGTGAGCCTGTAATTTATCTTAGATTTTTGTGCGTTTTTCGTCTGTTTGAGAATCGTTAGTCTTCCGCTATGCCTACATCATTCAACCCTGATTTACTTCTATCTTAAAAGCGAAGACTGACTGCTAATATCAAAGGAATTTTGCTACAATTGGTATCGACGATGCCTTTTAGTCGAAAAGGTCTGGGTTCGAATCCAATTTGTGACTTTTCTTACGTTACAAGAAGGTTTTCATTCCGAAAAACAGACAAATCAGCCGAGGAACACACGGACATTAATAGACAATGTTAAATCTAAACAACTTTGAAACCAAAAACACATTTTCGATGATTGATAATTATCAATCATCGAAATTCAGGTCCCTGATTATAATCAGGGACCTGCATTTCGATTGGAAAGTTGAAGTCCCCTTTAGAAAAGGGGACTTCAACTTTCTCCAATTGATCGTCGCATTTTAAACAAGTCATAAAATGGTGTGTTTGGTAATAATGAATTTCCATCGCTTTCGTCAAAACTGTCTGGAGTTTTTCGTGGAAAACTCTTGTCAAACAATGGCCCTTTTGTAAAAATTCGACAAATATGTCAAAAGTTATAGCGCGTTTAGATTACGCGTAGATCTCTTGGTGACTTACATATCTACACATTTGGCAAAAGTTATGACAAAACTGAAAATGACATTGAAACAAAAATTCAAATGATTCGATAAATTTTAATAGGGATTGTATATACCAAATTTAATTAACCAACCATTATGAAATTATTATTATCAATGCAAATTATTTTGCCAATAAAAATAAACGAACACCCCTCCAGCACCGAATGCAGTTGGAGCGAAGTTACTGCGAAGATGTAATATCCAGCAGCCACTACTATTGGTTTGATTGAAACAAAAGGAATGGGCGACAAACGATTGCATGAGGTAAGCCTGTGATCTCTCTCACTGCTAAGAAAGGCCTCTCGCAATAGGTGAGAATTGAGGCTACTTCTCCCAGTCCATCTTGAAAAAGTGTATATTTTACGTCCGAACGAATGAGATCACAACCAGGCAGGCAGACAAATTATTGTAAGGATTCTAAATAACTACGCTTCTGGGTTAGCTTTCCCCACCCACCAATAACCAATCATGTAACATATATGAAATCCTTAATTCTAATACGATTTAAATTTTTTTTTCTGTTACGAATTTCAAAATTAATCGTAGTTCTATATTATTTCAAGTATCTGCAGCCTTCAGTTACTCAAGATAAATTAAAAATTGTTCAAAAAATAAAAAAAAGAAGTTGAATACCCCTAATTTGGAGTATCTTGGATTAGAGCAGAGTTCTCGGCCACACTTCAGAGCCAGCCAAGCTCAATATTAATGGCAAGTGGAACGTTGCTTGTATTGTATTTCCTGTTTAGGTTGGTCACCCGAGGTTATCCATTTTTCATTTCCGGTTATGAAGGGGAATCAAGTTTTTCATATGAGTACCGGCACTTCATTGCTAATCCTTATTGATTGGCGTACCACTAATGACCTTCGTTGACCTGAATTATTTACGGTTCCTGTGTTTTAACATGCCGTTCACGTGCCGTAAGTTGATTCCTGTGTGTGTGCGTGCGCGCTTCAAACCGTGCAACAGAAAATAATTTCCGATTTACCGCACATATGCAAATGACATATCGTTTCATCTGAGTGCGCCGAAAAACCTCAGAAAGATTATTTGTAATTTGATGTCTCATACGATTAGGTGTTCCACTTCCCTCCCCCACCCACCTTTTTCCAGTTAACGAAGTTATCTAATTACTGTGGTTATTAGTGATCAAATAGTTGGGAAATAATTAGAATGGAATTTCCGAAAGCTTATAAAGGAATTTTAAGCGGAATGACTTTTGGTGTTTAGCCTTATGGCTAGGAATTCTTTCAACGACATCGCTTTGTACAAGTGTAGCTGTTTATCCGATGGAAAAACATTTATTATCCGGATTACATCACTGTTACCTCAATTTTGTGCGAATGCTTTGGAATGAGAAGTACCAAACATTTTTCTTAATATTCATCAAGTTGCTGTTACAATAATTTTTAGCTTAACAAAATTTGTATTTGAGGAGTTTTGTTCTGAAACTGTTCTAAAATCTGGAATGAAATATAGAATATTTCTCTCCTTATAAGGACTGGCTCAAAGGGGCGAAGCAAAAATGCTTTTCATCTTCCCCGTTATCTGTAGAGGACAGTGTAGGGATAAGGTGTTATTGAGCTATTAAAGCTCTGACCATGGCAGGTGGGTAACAGCAATCGCCGAGCCGCAGAACTTCATTGGCTACATACATACAGCATTGCTATCCATTACCCTCCAAAGGTATATTTGATTGAATGAATCAATCACCTCATTTGACGGTCGATTCATTCCATTTTTCTGTTTATTTTTTTTCCTTTTTTTTTAATAGCAGATTGATAGTAAAATTTTATTGGTGTATTATTATATCTTTAGAATATTAGAAAATATTTAAATTATTTAAAGATTTTTTAAATATAATAATTAAAATATAAGTTACTTCATTATTGTTTAGAAAAAAATTAATAATTTGATTAATAAACTGCGTAAGAGTAGTTTGTACTAACTTCTTATGAAGATTCTCTATGTTGTAGTTGCATTAGTTCACTATCTTTTATGCGTAAACGTAGTTTCAGATTCTTGTTAAAAAAAATAATAATAAAGACACTTCAGTGAATATTATAATACGTACTCTCAACCCTTGTTCACTCTGATGAGTATGTAGAATTTTCGACCAAAAAAGCAAATATGATTAAATAAATGGCATTGGGTTTTCTTAGGCTGTAAACAGATGATACTAACCAGTATTCTTTTTTTTCCCCCCATTATTGTTGTATTTTCTTACTAATTCAACACATTCTCTTTTCAAATATAATTGCAAGGGCGTATAATTTAAATCCTATATTCAATTAAGCTGGTTCGGAGAATGTGTGCTGGTCGTGAAACTAGACATGCCGCACTGGGATGGGGGGGGGTTAGGAAATAGTGCTTCCGCAGCCAAATATCTACTAAAAAGAGTCGATCTTTAGAAAAGTTGGCGCCTTTTATAAGCGGCGCCGTGAGGCAATATTCGCCTTAGGCAGATATTAATAAATAAATAATATATGAGTAAAATTCCCCAAAAAAAAAAAAAAAACTTCGATTTTTTTCCTGTGTATGCGTCATAAACATAGAGAGATAACATGAACGAGCCGAGGCAATCTTCTATGATATTACTGCATTTCTGGTTTTTATATTCTATTACTCTCACACGTTCAAGGCTTCGGCGATACTTTAGGCGTTGTGATCAAAGATGCTGTTCTGAACAGCATCTTTAGTTCATCTTTAGTTCATCTTAGTTCACTGCACAAAATTAACATTGCGGGCAATGTTAATTTTGTGCAGTGAACTAAGGATCAAATGAATTCTGAAATTTTATAATAACCGGAGTAAGTTATAAATAAGCTGATTATGGATTATTAATAATGATGGGGGGGGTCCGTACGCTGCATCAATCGTTATTGTATAACGTGCGATTCGGAATGAAAAAACAACAACAAAAAAGAACATATTTTAGAAATTTCCGTTCGAAAAATAAGCATAAGTCCAAAAAAATCAATAATAATGAATACATCAACCGAAATGATGTTGAAATCTTTTCAGTTTATTTATTTATTTATCATATTAATATGGTTTTCGTAAAATAGTAGAAGAGCCTAACTCAAGTATTGAAGTGCGCTTATGTTTTATTAAACTGATGTATACAAACAAAGTGATATCTGGCAGTTAACTCAGAAGGTTATCTAAACATTCTTGACATGCTGATGGGTTCACGTCGATATAAACTTTATTGAATACGTTTATAGAATGTTCCTGGGTGGTAAAGGAAAACGATGTAGCTTCAAGGTTTTCTTTTTCTTTGTTAGATGAGTTTTGTGAGAAGTAATTCCTTGCAGTCGCAATCTCAATTTGCACTCCTCTAAGATACGACACGAATTTTATCACTTTCTTTTCCTAGAAATTTCCAGTCGAATTACCCGTCATAAAGATTTTTACTACTTCTCTGCATGAGAGGCAAACCATCTTAATGCCGTGCTGCTGTCTATTGCGAGTTTAATGAAAGCACACGCATATTCTTGACTTAATGGAAAGTTATCAACTGACAAACACAGGTAAACAGTTTTATGTACCGAGTTATCAGGTTTTTCTCTCTCTCCCCCTCTCTCTTTCTGAAAATTTGAGATTGCTGAAGGCTATCCGTGCTCGACTTTGCAAATTTTCTAACATCGAAACGTGATGCATATCGTTGAAGGTCTTTACCACATATTCGGTCTTCTAAGTACACTAGAATTCATAAAAACGGAAGTAGCAAAGTAATAGCTCATTACATTTTGCTAGGAAAATACCTTTTGAGTTTTCAAATCATAATTCATAGACGAAGAAGAATTGCCAATATATTCCATAATAGCTAACAGTTCAAAAATATGCAAATTTCTTAGATCATACAATAGAATTTTTATTAAAAAACAAACATTTTCAATACAATAATTCAAAACGAACGGACTGTACGGAAAATGAAACGCAAGCAAATCATTACTTCCGGTCACATGATAAAGGGCTTTCAGTATAATCTTTTCCGTTATCGAGAAAAGTAATACAAATAAATAAATAAAAGTAATTCTAAATGTAAATACAGTGTTTTATTTTTTTATTTATGAAAATAGGTTAAATATAGTGATGTATTTACTTCATTTAAACTAATCAGTTTTGATTATATTTTATATATTTAATTAAAACCTAATATAATTACAAATATTTTCACACACTATTTTACTTTTTCCATATAAAATATATACCAGAAACGACTTTTTTAAGGTAAAGTGTGAATAAAATATAGTATTTATTCATATAGATATATTTCTGTAGTGTGGTTAGCGTTCATTTTTGTGAACTTTTCTCATAGGTGATTAGCAAATTGTTTAGCTAAACGCAAATTGTAGTATAGTATATATATATATATATATATATATACTATAACATATATATATATATACCAAATATATATAACATATATATATACCAAAACATATATATATATATATATATATATATGTTAGCTTAGTTGTTATCGATAAAGCGTCTCTTAGAGGCGCTTGATAATAATAAACTACAGCAGCAGATACAGAATAGCCCCGGACTGGGGCAAGAATAACACACTCGGTGGTGGGAATAGCTTAGCCCCCCCCCCCTCATCAGTCATGGCTTTGCCGCGTACGCGGACCCTTGGAATCGAAGTTGAAGCTGACCTACGACCTCGATGTTTGGCCAAAGCCCTCATCGAAAGCGTCGGCGCTGAGCAGATTTTTGGTTTTACTCCCTTTGGTGGTGGCCGCTTCCAAATAGTAGTAAGGAGTGAACAAACAAGAGACAAACTACTTGCAGGATTCGAGTGTAATGGAAAAACAATAGTTCCATTTTTGGTAGGGAGCATTACCAAACTACTTAGAATCCCCAGATTCCCTTTAGAATATATTGAAACGGATGTAAAGATCATCCACGAAATATTCGGGAAATGGGGCGTTGTACACAAGGTGGAAGTCCTAAATGACGCAGTAAACCCCAAATGGAAGTCGGGTGAAGTCCACATCTCCCTCGAGATGAAAACGCCCGTTCCCAACTTCATTATTATTGGATCCGCCAGAGTAATGATAAACTACCCTGGTGTAAAAAAGCAATGTTTTAGATGTGGTGCCTTGGGACGGACTGTCCTAGAGTGAAATGTAAAAACTGCCTCAAAGCAGGCCACAACCAAGAAAACTGTGAGTCAGCTTGCCTGAAATGAAATGTGGGGTCATTGACCACAAAGTGGACACATGCCCATCCAGAACCCTTGCTGAGAGGATGGGTGGTGCAATCACGCCAGCAACTCCACCAAGCAATGGAAATGACACAACACAGGAAGCTTCTCCTCCTTTCGAGGCTGCTCATGATCCTGATATAACAGAAATCCATACCTCCACGTCTAAGAAAAACCGAAAGGGGAAAAAAACTTCCACAAGCAGTAAAATCCAACAAGAAGAAACAGTCGTTATTGAAACCATCAATACCAATATAGATACTAATACAGATGATATAGATAGGGAAGAAGGAAAGATGGAGCTGAACACCCACACCTCCAAACGGCCATTAAGCCCACAGGAAGAAGAGTTGGTAACGCCCAAAACAGCAAACGTATCTGAGACTGCCCACCCAGAAGTCCCTCACGCGAAAGCAGGGGAGACTCTCAGCCATCTCATCAGAGGTATCCCAGGGATGGCGGAAAAATTCAAAGAAGCGATGAAAAAAATAGGAGAACCTGAACTCCTCCTCACAGGGGAACATGGATCTGACATCGTCAGCTCAAAATGGGGTGACATTTTCGTTGATCACATCAGCAAAGTCACCCCTGAGCAGGTAGAGGTAGCCCAGGATTTAGACGAGGAGGCAGCTTCGGCGTTCTTCATAGCTCTCTGCAAACTAGACATGGCCAAGGGAAGTGAGGTGGCCAAAAGAATAATAACTGCCCACAACAAAAGAAAGACACAGTAACCACCTTGTGGGGTTTCTGTACACAGCTTCACCGGTTTCAGCTATCACAGGTGGGGGAGGACCTGAGAACCCGAGCGGCGAAGGCTTACAGCGAGGCGGTGCAGTTCCTTGTGAGCTGCATCACTCTGGCCAGATCATTCCTCCACCTCTAAGTTCATCTTTCAATTTTTGCTTTTCTCTGTACTTTTTTTGTTTGTTTTGTTACATGTTTCCTTTTTAGGATTTTTCCTTTTTTTGTAAAGTGAAAAATCAACGACCGTTTTAGAAACGCCCCTGGGGGACAAACAGCTAAAACAGGTCAACTGAGGCCTCTTTAACCTACCCTACCACTATGCACTCTATCTTTATTTCCTCTCCTACTATCTGCTGACTCTCAGCCTATCTTACTCTACAGGCCGATGATGAAGATTTGTTGAACTCACAAATTATTATTATATATATATATATATATATATATATATATATATATATATATATAGAGAGAGAGAGAGAGAGAGAGAGAGAGAGAGAGAGAGAGAGTGAGTGAATTTTAACTAATATTTAGATAGCTCATTTAACGCCAACAGTGGGACGGTTAGAAAAATGAGAGAAGGTTAGTCTTCTAGGCCAAGTATGGCGTTTTTTTAACATGCCACTTCAGGTCTTCAGTAAGCATTATGGCCTCACTGTGGGCGATGACCATCTGCCGTCTAAAGATATTTATAAACATTCATGTAGTTGTGGGATTCAAATCTCATCGCCTTCACACTAGAAAGCGAATCCATCAATCCATTTATTGCATGCGCAATAAATACTACATACGTAATCGGAATGATGAATAGTTTTTTTTTTTTTTTTTAATGCGTCTCGGTTTGACACAAAATAAATGAGCGTTAAATGAATTCAAAACTATGTTCAACACACAAACATGATCGATATTTAAAATTTGGAAATAAGGAAAATTTTGTTTCCTAATAAAAAATAACCTTTTTTTTTTTTCTTATTTCCTAAGAAACTGATGAATTTAATTGGACGTTAATATTTTATCTGTGAAAATTTTGTTTGACAGAAAATAAATAGTTTTTACAAGAATAGCACGTTTTAAGGAGATTTCCTTGTAGTTGGAACGTGGCAAACGGAAAGAGAGCGAGCAATCTTTTGTTCGTGCAGCATAATTCACTTTACGAAAAATGGTTGGTGAATATAGAAAGGCTTTTCAGCGGACATAGTTCCAAATAACTCACGCATTCTTTTTTTTTTTTTTTATAGTAATAAATAATAAATGTCAACCTCGCGCGCACACGCAATTGCCTACCTAGTCTGTATTTGTGTGTACATATTTATATTCGGAGGTTGTAGAGAACCGAACAAACTTGCCTTAGAGACAAAGTCCTTTCCTTGGCTCTTCAGTCTTATAAAATATTAATGCGCGACATATCGGGAGTTTGTGGAAGTTACAGTAATGTTAGGGTAGGAGATGGAACGATGGCAGTGCACACATTTTTGGATTCGAGGACTATTGGGCTCTACATAAAGCGAACAAAAGGTCACTAAATACGGTAATATATTAACGAGCCTAGATTCTTATGATGTATATTAAAATTAACTAATTATGTTAAATATCAAATATACTGTAGTTGAAAAAACATGTTTAGTTATATAATACATTTATACACCATTCTAACTTTTGTATAAAAATAAATAAAGTTTAATTTTAAAGGATTTGCAACGTAACTTAAATTTTGCTTTTTAAAGTTAGTGTTTAAAGTTTTTATAAAGTCAGTGTAAATCTTGGAAAACATATACATACATATACATACATATATTTATTTAAAAGATTTTAGTGTTTAGAGATTTTGAAAGAGTTTAAGGTTTAAAAAATCGTATTTATGTGTAACATGAGTGAACATAAGGGTTATTTTAAGCCGGAAGCCATTCTGTAAAAACATTTACAAATGTAAATTTCAATGGTTGAGTTGAGCAAACCTCAACAAAGCCTAAATAATATTATATTTTATATATATATATATATATATATATATATATATATATATATAGTGAGAGGAATACCGTTGCCCATGAACATCAGGTCGACCGTGAGATGCGGTGATTAATACCCTTGGATGATAATGGATGGCAATGCTGTAGCCAATGAAGTTCTAACTGAGGCTTGGCTATTTCTGTTACCCTCCTGCCATGACATGATCAGAGCTTTAATAGTTCAATAACACCTTATCCCTACACTGTCCTCTACAGATAACGGGGAAGACGAAAAACGTTCTTGCTTCGCCCCTTTAAGCCAGTCCTTATAAGGACCGTTGCCCATGATGGGGAAATTGAATGAAAATTGAGATTAACCTAAATTCATTTTTAGGACTTCCAGGGTAACAAATGGCAATGCTGTAGCCAATGAAGTTTTAACTGAGGCTCAGCTATTGCCATTACCTAGCCATGACTAGAGCTTTTAGCTCCATAACACCCCATCCACACAGATTTTCTTCATTCAGATGACGGGATAAAGAGTCAAGGACTCAGTCCATCGTCCAGTTCTTTTAAGAAATTTAAGAACCGTTGCCCATAGGCTTCAAACATATCAAGACTTTGTCGGAACCATTCAGGATTCCGATTGTCCCTGCCAGCTTGACACCATTAACCAGGCCAATAACAATATTAGGAATCATCTTCCTTGTTAGTCCTGTGCTACCAACACAAAAACTGCTGAATTCCTATCGCGACAAACTCACCACTTTTAAGTTATCTATCTTATAACTGAAAAGTAACTCATCAAAACCATTATAGTCCTAATGTTTCTACACATAGTCAACCTAAACATCACAGACTCACGGGGGTAGAGTCATTTACAGACAGCCTATTGACTTCTTCTGGAGCCACGGGAAACATGAAGTATGCAGGTATCCCCCTCTCCTCCTCCCCCCACACACGAGGAGGGTGTCCCTTAAAATATTCATATTTCACTAACACTGTTCGAACCATACGGAAAACACTGGTATCAAAAATCGCCCCGCTAGCATTTTAATTAAATATTTTGTTGAATATTTCATACCCTGTTTGGGGACCACTGGCCACGCTGGGCCATGTGCAGAGGTAGTGTCAATAATACTATACAAATATGTAAAACACTAGAAAGATTTAGTGTTTTGTATTGCAAAATTTTTTGATTTCTTCGGTTTCGAAACGCCAGATCATGGAGTGAATGAACAGCTGGAGACAACCTTTTTCATCGGGATTCGGCTTGATGGATCGCTTACGACCGGTGAAATCAGAATATCTCTCCGAATTTTACTCATAAAGTAAATAATTTTAAATATAATTTAAAATCATATTTATATCTTTTCGCCTCCCCTTTTAATGTCGACTTTGGCGCCATCTTGTGGTAGTATTAATGTTGAATGACCTGTTAAACGTTCGGATTCAGTCATTAGATGGTTGATTTTGTATTCTGGTCTTTGGCTTCGCGTATCAAGTTCATTACAGTGTGGCTGCCTCCATTAGAGTACACGCTCGTAATTTCTTGTTCGAGTAGAAGGTGGCCTTGCCGAGCTGTGACACCTGGTGACTTGGGTGGGTAGTGTTATTGGGCGTGTGCTCCACTGACAGCATCGTGCCATAACCTAGGGGTGGGGTTTTCTCCATTACTCTAATCGACAAGAGGCTGAGTGCTGCTGATCTAGGTGGCAAAAGAAATATGAGATAATGGGAATGACCAGCACAGCAGTGCATACAACACGGATTCGCCACCCACTACATGTCCCTTTGAAGGGATAAAAAAAAAAAAAATCCTTTTTTGTACAAATTATTTTTCTTGTTCCGTGATTTGTTATTTTCTTGTTCCGTGGAGGATTTTCTTTCAGAGAATTCACACCTTTAGATTTATTATCAGTAAAGAAATTTGCTGAGTATTTTCTCTTCTAGAAAATTTCATCCACTCGATTGAATATATTATAGATGTATTTGCTACAAATTTAGGTTCTTAATAAGAGCCTCACGAGTCTTGTTTTCATCGTTATCTGATAGCACATTAACCTGTTTTTTGATTACACAAGCTGTCTGCTACTAGGACAAAAAAAAAGTTTGGCAGCATTCAGAGATTTCATTAAATTACATACTTTATTTAGAATATAAAATAAAGTTATATATTAAATGTAAATTCTTTAAAATAATTATTATTTTTCTAAATTCTAAAATTATATAAATCATTTTAGAATTACACCCTTTATTTTTTTGTATAGTTTTTAGTACCATGGGAAGATGGATTTTCGTATAGTAAGTGGTATTCACGATTTTCATTTCACTGCGAACAATGATAATACGATATTCGTATTGTACAAATACGGAGCCGTTAATGATTAGTTGTACATAACAGGTGCAACTCGTCTTCCCTGCGTACTGCTATTAAGAGAGTACTCATGAAGACAGTTTTTGGCTGGCAGTAGTGTACTTATCTATTCATCCAAGGGGTCATCTAGTCGGACTCGGTGTGTCCCAGTTTTTAACTAACATCAAAATACACCCATTCATCGTTAGATCGACTAATGTAATCTTTTTAGTTAGCATTTTAACTTTTTATTCGTTTTTCTCTTTTATACACAAACTGAATACTTCAAAAAGGTTTCGGCTAGTCTAGTTTCTCTGTCATTTGATGACAGGTTATAATACGACTGGAATAAATAGTTATTTGCCGGGATCGTCGTGTCCATCTGTTATTGAATCAAAGGTCAAAACTATCAGTCATATAGCGAATGTCATTTTTATCGTGTGTCAGTTTTCAAAATAAAATAAAAGTATGTATTATTTATTTCTTAGACGTCCAGAAATACTTAAAAAAACAACCGTGCAGTTGGCTAGTTTAATACAGATTATTGAATAGGAATTATGGTGTTGAAGGATTGATAAATGTGTTCAATGTTTCTCGTTTTTCGTTCCAAACCCACCAACACTAAAATGTTCACAAGCAGTTTACCATTCTCTAACTATCTATCTATGTATTTCTTTCATTCCCGAATATATTATTATATCTTGGTAATGTGCAAGTACGAAGGTATGTTGCAGGTTTCTGGGCTGGATTATACCCCAAATAGGCTTACATACGAGTACAGTATCCACGTTTACGAAATAAGTGGACGATCGCACTAACCAGTAATTTATTTGTGCTGCATTCCTTCTAACTAGTAATTCAAATGTAAAAATAGCAAAACATAAATCTTTGGAGGGTTATTATCCGATAATTTCATCATAAAATGCAATCGGATTTATACAACCAAGCATTCTTTTTTTGTGTTCCCTGTTTTTTTTTTTTTTTTTTTTCATTTGCTTTCCATCTGTTTTACTCTTTCGTTTTTTTCTTTCCTATTTACGATGTTTTTTATTATTGTTTTTTATAATTCCACTTGTCTTCTACTTTTTTCCCGAGTTCTGTTTATCTTTTTCTTCTCAGTGCTTCCTCTCTTTCTTTCCACACCTGTCATTATCTTTCCTTTTATTCTTTGCACAGAAAAGGAAAAAATAAAGAAAGAGAGAGAAAAAGAGCGACCACTTTTCTATTACATTTCTGGAGTCATTAGTCAGGTCTTAGGGCACGTTGATTTTTCACTGACACATCCGATCTGTTCATTATCTTTAAGCCATTAGACCCTTTCTGTGAGTACATCACTCGCCACTTACCTGGCCATTAGGGACAATTAAACTATCGTTACATCACAAGGCAAGGTTAGTCATACTTGCACACACATTCGCTGCCAACATAAATAACGTGATTAAGGAGACAAAGCCAGGTCTGCAGTGCAAACCCGTTTCACAAATACTTGGTCGTAAAAGGCAACAGATTTTCATTTCCTGTTTGCCTTAAACCAGCTAAGTTTCGTATATTTCAGGCATTCTTAGTGAGATGTTAGCTAAGTTTTCGTTAATGCAACAGAGCGTCAACTTAATTGCATGATAGGTGGCGCTCTAAAACGAGAATGAAAGATATTGTTTTGGAATTATATGTACACAATACATGTCTACAGATTTTTTCTCCCTTAATTTTGCGCCCGAAAATATTGCTTAAAAATTATTTCTATGTATAAAAATTTGGGAATTAAATAGTTAAGTATTTTTAAATTCTAAAATTTAAAATTTGGTTTAGTATTTTATTTATTTCAGTAATTAAATTCATACACCCAACGTCTATTTTCATCGAATCTATTAATTGCTTGCTGCCGTAAACAGGCACTTTATTTATTTTCTATACTGGTTTATCCAGGTAAGTCTATTGAATTTACAAGGGCGATACGCTAGGCCTACTGCCGCTAGTATCGCCATTGTTGTATTTTATATCGCCACATCTTATTGCTGGTAGACACCTTAGTGTGTCTACGGGATTTGCTAGTGGACCCTCAAAAGTCCACAGGATTATCTTTACCTGCTCGGAACACTTGAGCAATCTCTACTCTTTCTCCATCCGTGACTTATTTCCGAATATTATCATGGCAAAACTTCTGAATGAGGCCAAATTCGAGGAAGTTTACTTTGAATTCCTCAGACTGGGAAAACTGCTGAGTGATAATTGACCAGGAAAAGTCAAGCTCTTTGACACATTCCCCCCCACAGCAGTCACAGAGGATAATATGGTTGACATGAGTGAAGAGCCCATAACTCAGACGCAATCAGATTTAGCACACTCCCCGAGTATGGAAGATGCTACATCCCAAGACAGCAGTCATCATACCTTGGAAACTGATACAGAGTTCCAATTGGTGAAAAAGAAGAGGAAAATCTCCACCAATGTGGAAGAACTCAAGACATCAGGGATAGAAGTACTCAATGATCCTAAAGAAAAGATACCACCAGTCATATTAAGAGATAAAGAAAAATGGATCCCTATCTCATCAGCCCTAAGAGAACAAAACATCTCATTCTCATGGGCTAAAAACACAGATGAGGGAGTTAAAATACAACCCTCTACAGTCTCGGATTACAGACAGATGACCAGATTTATGGACAAAGCTAGCGTTCCATACCACACCTTTACTTTATCTAGTGAAAAGAACCTGAAAGTTGTTCTACGTGGGATAGCTGAAGGTATCACTCCTGAAGATGTGTCCACTGATCTCTCCAGACAGGGCCTGTCCCCAGTTAAAGTGAGCAGAATGCTCAGAGCAGATAAAAGATATGCCTTTGGTGCTGGTGGAAATAAACAACACACGAAAGCAGATCTATGAACTGACTGTAGTATGCGGTCTCAAAATTACAACTGAGCCTCTAAGGAAAAGAGCATCTGCAGGTCAGTGTCATAGATGCCAAAGATTTGGACATGCCCAAAAATTATGTAAGGCAGCCTACAGGTGCTTGAAGTGCGGCGAGGGACACCAGACCATCTCTTGCACCAAACCTCGCACAACTCCAGCATGCTGTGCAAACTGCAGAGGACCTCACCCCGCCAACTACAAGGGATGCCTTTCCAATCCAAAAAACCGAGGACCAACAAAAGTCAATCTTGCTCCCCACGTAACAACGTTTTAAGCAACCAAACAAATCGTCTTCCAGTCCGAAACACCTTGCCTTCTTCCTCACAAGAAGGAACAACCATGACCAAAACATTCTGAGGCTGCAAGAACTAAGCCTCCTACATCTCTCGAGCTAGAAAGCTCCAACATAACATCAGTTTTAACAGCCTCACTTGTTACTATGCTGCAAGAATTCAGCAAGACATGCCCCTCAACATCTTCCAGAAAGAGATTCCTGCAAAGCACTCAAAACATTATAACAGCCATCTGTCATGAATAATAAATTCAAACCGAAAGCTCTTAAGATAATAGCATGGAATGCAAATGGATTGATGAACAAGATTTTGGAACTACAAGAATTTTCAACTCGTCTCAGTGCTGATATCATCTTGATTAGTGAAACACACCTAAGACCAGTTAATAACCCAAAAATCCGTGGATACGCTTTGTACAGAAACGACAGAATTGGCACAAGAGGTGGAGGCACAGCCATATATAAAAAGAGTTATTTGAATCATAACACAATAGACAAGCCCAAAACAGGAAACCTGGAGGTGACTGGTGTGGAGGTATGCTGGGAGTCTCAAGATTTATGCTGCATATAACCCTCCAAGCATTCCTCTGCTGACAACAGATCTAGACTCCGTACTTGGTCCAAATGACTCCATAATAATAGCAGGAGACTTCAACTCAAAACACACATCTTGGTACAGCTCATCTACTAACACCAAAGGCCACACACTTTTCAACTATGCAATGCTCAACTCTGTTATAGTGGCCGGCCCTACTGAGCCCACCCATTTCAGCCTTTCGGGTGGCTCGGATGTGCTGGACATTGTCATTTTTAAAAATTTAAGATACCAATTCAAATTGGGATCAGTCAACGAATTATCTTCTGACCACAGTCCCATAGTGCTCAATCTAGGTTCATCAGATCAATTCTCTCCTCTGCACACATTCATACCATGGGACAAGTTAGCCAAGGTTCTTCCCGATCATATTGGTCCGGTACCCAACATCAGTAAAAAGGAAGAGATTGACACAGCAATAAATAACTTAACCATACAAATTCAGAAAGCAATTGAATCAGTCAGACAATCAACTGTTTTCAACCCAACTAACCGTATCCCTGAAGAAATCATGGACCTAATCAGAGCAAAAAATAGAGCCAGGAAGAGATACCACAATACCAGAGCCTCACAAGATAAAAAAGTATTGAACAATCTAAACAGGCAGGTCCGAGAAGCTCTTCAAAAACACAGAAACCATCAATGGGAAACCAAATTGGCTAACATCAATACTGAAGATCATTCTGTATGGAAATTCTTAAGAGCAATCCGCACCAAAAAGCAACTCATACCCACTATCCAAACCAAGAAAGGGACAGTTCACAAAGATGAAGAGAAAGCCGAAGCACTAGTAGATAACCTAGAATCTCAGTGCAACCCATCGTATACTAATTTAAATATCAACCTTATGTACAAGATTCATCGTCATGTTAGGTCAACCTTAAGACAGAACATTGTCAACTCAGAACATATCACTCCTACAAATCCAACAGAAATGATAAATATCATCTCCCATCTAAACAATAGAAAAGCTCCAGGACCGGATGGCATAACTAACAGAATAGTAAAACTACTTCCAAGAAAGGCCGTAGTCCATCTCGTTAACATTACAAATGCCATCTTTAGATTCCAGCATTTCCCTTCTACATGGAAAACAGCCACAATCATACCACTGAAGAAGCCAGGAAAAAATGCTCACCTTCCTGAAAGCTACAGACCCATAAGCCTATTATCCAGCCTCGGAAAGGTAACAGAGAAAGTGATCCTCTCAAGATTCCAAGCAGAAACAGATAAGTTAGGAATTTTGCCTAATGAACAGTTCGGCTTCCGTAGGACCCATAGTACAGTCCAACAAGTGCACCGGCTGGTAGAAATCATTACTAAATGTTTCAACTGGAAACTCAATACAGTTGCCATCTTCATCGACGCAGAGAAGGCGTTTGATAAAGTATGGCATCAAGGTCTTCTCTACAAACTGATAAAATTTAATTTCCCAGTCAGACTAATAAAGGTAATACATTCTTATCTGAAAGACAGATACATGCAGGTCAGGGTAGGCGAAACGGTTTCGACTAGACGCAGGATCTCGGCAGGCGTACCTCAAGGATCTCTTCTGGCACCTCTACTGTTTTCAATCTATGTAGCAGACATCCCTCTGAACCCAACAACAACATTCACTGCATTATATGCAGATGATACTGCACTGATGGCAAGATCACTGAGCCCAAAACTGGCAACTAAAAGACTACAAAATAGCATACACACTTTAGACAAGTGGATGGCAGACTGGAGGATCCAAGTTAACCCCCAGAAAAGCTCAGCCATACTGTTTACTAGAAAGAAAATCCATACCATGGAGGATATTTATTTATTGGGAGTAAAGATTCCATGGCAGACTGAAGTTAAATATCTTGGAGTGATTCTTGATAGTAAACTCCTATTCAGCAAACATATTAGTTACATTTCCTCAAAGACATCCAACGTCTTAGCACAGCTCTACCCTATGATCAACAGACAAAGTAAACTGGACATGCAAACAAAATTAACAATTTTCAAGATGGTAATTAGACCGGTTATCACTTACGCATCCCCAGCTTGGAGCCACACCGCAAATTCTAACATTCTAAAACTTCAGAGATTACAGAATAAGTGCCTGAGGATGATTCTGGATGCTCCCTGGTTCATAAGAAACACCCAGATCCATAGAGAAGTTAATATCCCTTATATCTCTTCCTTTCTTATAAATCTAGCTGAGAAGTTCTTTACCAAGACAAGTAACCATCCAAACCCGTTAATCAAGGAAGCCTCGGAATATAATGAAGAAGAAATCTACAAATTTAAAAGGCCAAAATCTATTTTAAGTTCAGCTGAACGCAACTAACTTCACTGCCCTCAATGGGCGAGCATATAGCTCACAAACACTCCATTCAAAGTTCTTCCATTACAAGAGAAAGGGGAGTATGAAAAGCAATTTTGCTTCACCCATCTAGCCAGAAATGTTAATGTTAATGTATTCTACATGGATTGATTCATTCAATCCAATACCTTTGGAGGATAATGGATAGCAATGCTGTAGCAAACGAAGCTCTACTAACTGAGGCTCGGCTATTGCTGTTACCCTCCTGCCATGATCAGAGCTTTAATTTAATAGCTCAATAACACCTTACACTGTCCTCTACAGATAACGGGGAATATGAAAAGCATTCTTGCTTCGCCCCTTTAAGCCAGTCCTTATAAGGATGTATTCTGTATTCTACATTTTCGGTTCTCGTAGTCTCAGCCTTACGGGATGTTGGGCATTAAAAAAAAAGTGATAACAAGTCTTCTATACAGATGTATTGCATCAATAGACTTTTAAAAGAGAAAATCCATGTGTTCCAGTTGCGATGAATTGAATCGAAGTATCGATGAGTTTTTTTGTCGTAAAACGATGTCCGTATCGGGGTCGTTAAGAACCCATTAGCCACAAGGTAAAAACAGTGGGTTGTCGTTATTTTGACAGCGTCAAACACTTTTTTTTTTTTTCCCCGCAAGTATCAGATGGTTGAGCTATTAAACATAAAAACTTCAAGCTGCGACTTTTAGAATGAGACACCGGTG
Source organism: Typopeltis vanoorti (assembly GCF_054136105.1). Lineage (NCBI taxonomy): Eukaryota > Metazoa > Arthropoda > Arachnida > Uropygi > Thelyphonidae > Typopeltis > Typopeltis vanoorti. Next base: position 55,400,451 of record NC_143558.1, read on the forward strand.
CGTCATCGTAAGGTGGAGCCCCCCCCCCCCGAATGCTACAAAATCTGGTTGTTTTATCAGATTAGCTTCATTGCAAAGATGGGTCGATTCGCGAATGTCTTTCGATTGGACCGTACGAACCACAGCTGGTTGAACGTAGTAACGGAATGCGTCACACAAAGTTCTTGATTATTGTTATTAAGTTATTCCACTAGAAGTGCGACGTTTTTCCCTCTATCCGACACGGTGTTACAGCAGAACGCAGTATTCCGCTTTCGCGTGTGTAAAAAAAAAAAATAATAATAATAACTACATAAAATAATAGTAAAAGGTGAAAGGTAGCAATTGTATGAAATCAATGAGGGAAATGGAACACAGAGATCGCTAAAGTCAAATGCTATTATAAATAAAAAATAAGTCGCCAGCAATGTAGATGAGTTTTCTTGGAAAGTGAAGTTAGCGGATTTGGCCAAATTTCATACTTTATTTCATCGATTACAAAAACTATTTCCTTAAAGCGATTTCCTCTCAATATATCTTAGATCCCAGGGTTGCCAACTAAAATCAGCCAAATTTCACGTCTTATTTTTTTTAGTTTTTCATTTTATTTGTATTTATTTATTTACAGTAATTTTGTAAGTGCTCTTTTAAGCTTCAATAAAATATTTTCAGAATTTTTGCCCAAGAATTACTCTGGCTTTCTTTGGAATTTTCGATTTATGAAGCTTAATTGTGTCCTATGCTTTTTTGAACTTATTCGCTAATAAAGGGAAAAGAATATGTCAATATAACTAAAAATAAAAGGAGATACTGATGACGATAGTGACCAAGAGATAATTAACTAGCGTGAAGAATTAAGACTGTGAGATTAATAATGCCAAAAAAAAAAAAAAAAGAGTAAGTAATTTTAGGTGTCTTTGTATAAAACCTATTAGATTCACGTTGTAGTTCGCGATATCAAAAATTCCGCTGGTTGGACGAATTTTGATGAAATTTAGCATTTGAGATCTTTACTAAAGTTTGTTGCCTTCATCTCGCTTTGGAGTTAAATCGGATCATCTTGAGTGGCAAATGGACAATAAATAAATAGTCTACTGTGCATAAGGCAAAAACAGCTTCTAATTTTATTTTTATTTATTTTTTTATTTTTTTATTTATTTATTTTTATTTTTTGCTTCCACCTACGAAAGGTACGAATATGGTGTAAACCTACACAGATTCGTACTGTATATGAGCTGGGAAATTATTTTTATTAGTTTTATATATTTTTTGAACTTTATTTATTTTTTTACATAGTTCGAAACCAAATACGGAACTTTTTCAAGCCACTTCAAACCTCCACCAACTTGAATTTCATCGCTGGTCGCTTACACCGGGCGATGAAAGTCATCTCCCAACCTAAAATACAAAACACCTTTTTTTATATTTTTTTATTTTTCTCGGATCGTTTCCATACTTGTAGGAGTATATTATGCAGTATTGCCTACGATGCCGTCCTCCCATGAGACAAACATCTTAGTCCCAAATTTCCATGACCCCAGTATTATTTATTAATAAATAAACAAATTTAAGAAAAAGGTAAATTTAAAATGTCAGATAAATTTACTGCTATTTTCATCATTTCAATATATACATATAATAATACCCACGGTGTCATATTCACGAAGAATTGAGTCTGGAAATTTAGTCTTTTGTTCGTCGACTACACCTTTCTAAAAAAAAAAAAAAAAAAAAAAAAAAAAAAAAAAAAAAAAAGGCAGGAGTTTATTTTACAAACGAGAAAGTAAAATTAAGTTAAGAAAAAAAAAAACTCACTAAAGCGTTCATTTTTTTTATCTTGGTTGAATTCAAACCTCTTCGCGAGCTCTGAATTATTCCTTACCAAGACGTTTACATCTTAAGACTGAGTTTCTACAGCTTAGGTAACTAAGGACTTTCATTTCGGTTAGAAAGAACTGGGTTCGAATCTCATTTGGGACGCGAGCAACTGTTATGTGAACTTTTTCAACTGTAGGCGAGTAAGCCAATCTAGGAAGGGTTTTTTCTCTCCCGCAAAACAGGGGAAACCTGCCAGAACACACACAATTTACAAGCATAATACACTGGTCTCATAACCGTAGTTGCTTCGACTATCATCCAAAACAATCAATGTAATCCATTCTAAGGCCCACTTAGCTGTTCCATAGAAATCACAAGCGTTGTGATTGACACAATTTGAATAGAAATTCTTCACTTTCAAGTCTTGTAATCCGCAGTTTTCGATTTAAAAAATAATAATATAATTAATAATAAAAAGCTGATACTTTCTATTTAGTCATGTGATTACGAACAATCCGGTTTATAAAAAATCACAATTAGACCAGTTGCTAATAGCTAATCTCAACGTTTAGTCCTTATAAGGACTGGCTTAAAGGGGCGAAGCAAGAATGCTTTTCATCTTCCCCGTTATCTGTAGAGGACAGTGTAGGGATAAGGTGTTATTGAGCAATTAAAGCTCTGATCATGGCAGGAGGGTAACAGCAATAGCCGAGCCTCAGTTAGAGCTTCACTGGCTACAGCATTGCCATCCATTACCCTCCAAGGGTATTGGATTGAATGAATCAGTCACCGACTATGTAAGTAAAGGTGAAATCTCAAAAATACGGACGATCTCTAGGCCACTCCATAGTGGGCGAAAGACCGTCCTAATCTCAGCGTTGGTACCACTCAGTGACGGGCTCCCCGACCACTGAGCAGAACCGCTCATATTCCGAGGAAAATAATTCACCGGCAAGTACCCCTCAGCGGGCCGTGCCGGAGAACACTTTCCCCGGAGACTCAAAGTGCTCCCTTAGGGCAAAACCTAAGAGAGCGAACTCATTTACCCAGGATAACAGCAACAGCCAAACCTCAGTTAAACTTCATTGGTTCAGCATTGCCATCCGTTACCCTATATGGGCATCTCATAAAAAATCAATCACCGAATGTTTAAGTAAAGGTGATATCTCAAAAATATCGGACGATCTCTAGGCCACTCATTCGTGGGCGAAAGACCGTCCAAATCTCAGCGTTGGTTCTACTCAGTGAAACTCGAGTACCGAGCAGAACTGCTCATATTCCGAGGAAAATAATTCACCGGCAAGAACCCCTCAGCGGGCCGTGCCGGAGAACACTTTCCCCGGAGACTCAAAGTGCTCCCTTAGGGCAAAACCTAAGAGAGCGAACTCATTTACCCAGGATAACAGCAACAGCCGAACCTCAGTTAAACTTCATTGGTTCAGCATTGCCATCCGTTACCCTATATGGGCATCTCATAAAAAATCAATCACCGAATGTTTAAGTAAAGGTGATATCTCAAAAATATCGGACGATCTCTAGGCCACTCATTCGTGGGCGAAAGACCGTCCAAATCTCAGCGTTGGTTCTACTCAGTGAAACTCGAGTACCGAGCAGAACCGCTCATATTCCGAGGAAAATAATTCACCGGCAAGAACCCCTCAGCGGGCCGTGCCGGAGAACACTTTCCCCGGAGACTCAAAGTGCTCCCTTAGGGCAAAACCTAAGAGAGCTAACTCATTAACCCAGGATAACAGCAACAGCCGAACCTCAGTTAAACTTCATTGGTTCAGCATTGCCATCCGTTACCCTATATGGGCATCTCATATAAAATCAATCACCGTATGTGTAAGTAAAGGTGATATCTCAAAAATATCGGACGATCTCTAGGCCACTCATTCGTGGGCGAAAGACCGTCCAAATCTCCGCGTTGGTTGTACTCAGTGAAACTCGATTACCGAGCAGAACCGCTCATATTCCGAGGAAAATAATTCACCGGCAAGTACCCCTCAGCGGGCCGTGCCGGAGAACACTTTTCCCGGAGTCTCAAAGTGCTCCCTTAGGGCAAAACCTAAGAGAGCGAACTCATTAACCCAGGATAACAGCAACAGCCCAACCTCAGTTAAACTTCATTGGTTCAGCATTGCCATCCGTTACCCTATATGGGCATCTATGGGCATCTCATATTGAATCAATCTCACCGCATCTCACGGTCGATTGATTCAAGCTCAAACCACCCTTCAATGTTTATGATTACCAGTTAATTAATTGAAGTAATATTTTAGAGAATAATAGGTGTATAATATATTTTTAGATTTTAAGAAAAGTTTTTTAATATTTTAGGTAACTTTAGTTTTTTTTAGTAAAATCTAAATCATGTTATTGTTTTATAATAATAAAATAAATTAATTAACAAACTATGTAAAAGTAGTATGCATTCTATCACATCCATATATCAAGCAAATAAAACAGTACTCGTATCTTATATTCAAACTAGTAGGACTACTTAGTTCTAGCAATCCAGTACTGTATATTCTCTTGTAATTTTTACATTAATGTATTATTTATTGATTTTTTAACCAATGCATTATTTAATAGAACCTTTATTATTTTTTTTTCTAGTGATTTTCTGTTTAGTTATGGAGCTGGTAGCGACTCAAGATAGTTTCTACTTCAATCCCCAACCTCAGGATCAAAATGTGATCAAAGGCCGGAGTATTACCCTTAATTGTGGCGTTTCTAATCGCCGTCACATCACTTTCTACTGGACCCTAGACAGCGAAGCCATTCAAAATAGCACACGCCGTTATCAAGTGGGAAGCAACCTCCATATCACTCGAGTCGATCCACAGCACGATCTCGGAGAATTTAAATGCATAGCAATGAACGTGAGCACTGGTATCTCTCTTGCCAGCCAGGGGGCGCAACTGAATATATTATGTAAGTACAACGCATTCGTTTTAATAATTGTATCACTGTGAGCTGTATTGTTTAGCGTTAGTAAGCTTTGCAATCCGGGTTACACAAAAAACTTCGTGTAGCCAAGAGGAAGACACCGATCTAGTGTGGTCGCAACATGAATGAAACAACAAGGCAGATGTTCCAGATCATGTCTGTCCCTACCCATCTTCCCTTACTACACATCTCGAGTTGGCGCTCCCCGTAAACAGGTCGCCTAGGGTCATCTAACGAAGTAGCCGTTGAAGGATTTATCTCCCTTCTTATCTGGAACTAATTCGCTGAAAAATGCCGCTCGTAGGATACACGGTCAGGTTTATGCCGGTGGCTAATGACGATGTATTTGGGGGGGAGGGGGTTGTTGGGGGGAAGTGAAAGTCATACAAACTATCATCTCCTTATCCTTTTTAAGTGCGTTTCATAGATGGCATAGCGTGTCGTTTATTCGTCAATGAGTTCGGCAGTCAAAAAAAAAAAAAAAAAGAAATGGTGTTGTTAACACATTCTTGAGCGCCCCGATGTGAAACTGAAGACTGGCTTGCTTGCTTTTCTTTTCTTTTTTTTTTTTTTTTTTTTTTCTTCTTTAAAGAAACAAGTTTTTGCAAAAAACATAGCTTTCATCACAGGATAAAATGATAGCTTCGCATAGACGAAAAAACCAGGTTTTTAAACACGTACGTGTGTGTGTGTGTGCTGTGAGAAAACAAAAGTGTATGCAATCAGTTAAATTGTTGTTGCTGTGTGTTGGGACTTTGTTATTCTCAGAAAAGGATGGTTTTATTAGCATCGTAGCAGTTAATAATGGTTGACTTAAGAGGTGGACGAACCTAAATTATCTGTTTAAGGGAGAAAAAAAAGATTTTTGTCCAAGATAAGAAAAAATTAAAATTTAAAGGCTTATTTGAAGGAGGGGGGGGAATATATATATATATATAATATTTTCGGTAGTCTGCCTCTTGTCCATTCGATTTAAATGTTCTAGCCATTTTTGTTTATACTGCCTTACGTAGTAATTAATTGGTTTTATATTCAGGGATTGTAAAATTTTTTCATTGTTTTATGGTTCCATTTGGTATATCCAGCTGTATTTCTGGGAAATTTCATTTCTGCTGTTTGAATTCGTTTTTCATCTTTTCTTTTTATGGTCCATGTTTCGCTTCCATATAGTAGAGTTGGTTTTGACAAAACATTATATAGTCTGATTCTAGTGTGTTTTTGTACTAGAGATGGCTTAAATATATTATTTAATATATTATGCCATTTACTTGGATATTTTGGTGTCTATGTCTTTTTTGGATGATAAATCACATTCCAAGTATTATTTACTTGTTCAAATGTTAAATTTAAGATACTTGTCGTCTCTTAGGGGAATCCATTCCGATAATAGGGTAATCAATCCGTCTTATGGGATGAGTGTTTATTATTACACGTCGGAAAATCAACTTTTCTTTTACGATCATTGTAGTTTTTAAAGTGGTAACTATTTTGCTTGTATAACTGTTGGAAATTTTTACGTATAAAGCACGTGATTTCGCTTGTTGGTGACCAATTCGTACATCCGCTTATTTGTTTCTTCCCTTCAGCATGAATTGACTATTCTTGGCAATTGCCAGACCCGGTTCTATGAACTGTGGGCTTACAATATTTTGATTTCTTTCAAGATGGGAAAAAAACTTCGTAATTAGGTAGTTAAACTTAAAAAGACCGAACCTTAAAGGAGATATTCAGCACCTTGCAGGTACACTGCACTTAATTTTTTTTATTTTTTTCATCGGAAATAGACCCAAACGTGTATCGTATATTAGAATTACAAAATTTAGCAGCAGAAAGAACAGTGTGCACCAAACACGCTGAAGGAGCCATGAACAGGCGATGTATTTCAGATCCTTAGCTCGAGGCTTATTACTACATCCATGATTTGAACCTTCTATTTTTTTTTTTTTTTTTTTTTTTTTTTGTCCGATGTAGTTCTACCTCCTCTATCCGATGAACGTGGCTTATCCGATTTTACAGACACTTAATACTGTCGCCATACCGCTCCTTCTTGATATCTTCATTTCCAATTCTGTGTTGTCTTATTAGTCAATAGAAACATCTCAATACGTATACCACAAGTATAATTTGCTTCTGGCACCAGCGACCTTGTGCCGGCCCTGGACACGAACTGCCTCGACGATCACTTGTTCTCAATCAATCACGGGGAGGGATAGGAAGGACAGAAAAATCTACACTAACCTAAAATTACAGTCACAAGGAATGTTTGGTTGGTTGATCCATTGGTGATGATGAGATAAGTTCACGTGATTTCGAACGATAGTTTGAACTTGCGAAGATTACGAAATAAGAGATGCCACACACACACGCACGCACGCACACCTTGAGATGATGTACTTAATATTTCACGCAAAACATGAACTGTCTAGACAATTTCTTATTAACTCCAAAACTTGCGTCTCCATTGGTAGCCTGGACACCAGACTTGTTCAAAAATAAATAAATAAAATAAGAAACTCCCAGCCTTTCTTTTTCCTTATCTGCATTATTTTAGCTTTAAAAAGAGACGCAGCAGACTAGGCCTGGATAAAGTTTCACTTGACTACAACATGAAGAGAAATATGGCCCTCTGGGGTAAAAGGGAAGGATGGGGGGATGATACGGGGAAAATCGAATACGTTTGCAAGACGCTCTCCCGGAATTTAGCGTCTCTGCCTCGTTTTTATCCCATGCACATTCTGAATCCCATGTCGGGTCTGGCAAATCTCAAATGATGCATCCCAAATGCCTTTTATAGGTAAGATCGTAACTAGTAAATGGGATTTGTTTGCTTAATGCACTTGACTTAGCTTAATGTTGTACTCCACACGCAGTAAGTGTAGCACACGACAATACTCTCTTAGGATTCTTAAGCAAATGTCGAATGGAATTAATACCGAGTTCCTTCCTTAGTCGCCATTGTTAAATTCGCAGAACATCAAGCCAGAAATTTATACCCAACCTTGTTTACTTTTTCTTCGATATACACAAAACGAAGATCTCTAGTTTATAATGTAAAGTAGAGCAACACACACGTAAAAATTCCAAACTGCTTTAAAGACTTCGTTATATAAATGAAAGTCTAATGAAATGCATTTATAACTTGTAGTATCGCGTGTTTTTGTATGAGATTTTGTTTTGTAACACAAAACTGGGTTAGAAAAAGTTGTCCTATACCTTTCAGTAGAAACTACGGTTCCTTCCAAACAAGTCGTTTTTTTTTTTTTTTCGTTGTGCAGTCATCGAAAATGCAAACGTGAATCGGATTAATAATAATGTCATGGTATGTGACAAGCTGTATCACTCCTTTCTTTCCTCAGGTGTATTACACTTGGCAACTCGCCCAAATCCATTAATAACATATTTTTATTCAATGAATAATTGATGTTTGGGAACCTCATTAACTTAACTTTGTTTCATGTGACGTTATAATTCTATTGTTAGTTAACGACGAATCACTGCTCTTGTACATTGCAACTCCGAATTTCACTGCTGATCCGAAGAACGATCATTCTTTGTACAAAACTGGTTATATTCTGATAAAGTTTTTTTCTCCGCTACATCATTGTCAGTAGAAATATAAATACTATTATTTACAAAGGGGTTATTGATTTTTTTCCCTCTTAATTATCCTTTTCGCTGTTCTGTTGTTGATCTGCAAATGAAACACCACTCACCGTCTTAGCTTGCTTTATTACAAAATGTATCCGGATCGTTGACTACGAGCCTCAGTTTTGTTGTGGAGTGAAAGCCACTTCATCAAGTGTCAGAGAACGATGCACACACCCATTTATTTCGCCCTGAAAACGAGTACAAATCGTGACCGTTTTCTCTTTTGCTATGAGAACAGGTCGCAGAAAATCCCCCCCCCCCAATTTGAAATAGTTGAGGATTTAAATGCTGACGCACATTCCGAGGTGATACCATGGAATGGGGGTATGAGAAAAGATTTTATTTAAATATATTTGTTGGTTACTGAGGGGGGGGGGAGCGTGGAATCAATGACGAGGCGCCTAATTAACTGCATGTGTTCTTGAGCTTTCTTGTCTATTCAAAGATTAGATTCCGTCAGTTAAAAGCAGATGGGCACAAAGGACATCTGTCTCGATATACTGGGATGGGGAAATGGTCTGCTAATGCTGTTGGTTCGATTTCTCCATAAGACATGGATGGCTGTAGAAGCCTCTGGATGAACTTGAGGTTATAAGGCTTGCCTTTTACGTTGTTGTACTCGCCAACATAGATGTATGTATCCTGCAGTGGCAAAGGGATACTTACCTCAGGAGACAAAGGTAAATTTTTGAAATTGAATATATTATTTCTTTTCTTTTTTCCTTAAAGCATTTGGTATTATATACAAGGAATGTCAAAGTCTTAAGTGGTTTATTTTGTTGGATATTTAAATTTCTGTGAAGAATTATTTTCCCATTTATTCTTGTATTCGCAAGACTAGAGTGGCAACTGCATATTCGTCCCTGACTGCAAACAGACTACCGAAATACAATATTGGAAAAAAAAAAAATAATCTAATTTCTATGATCCAATATCATTTTTAGTTTATACAGATATTAGATTTTGATGTATAAAATGTTGTGGATTTCAGTTAGTCTTTGTAGATTATCATGGACGCTCATTCTTGAAATCGTGTATTTATCTATTGTTGCACTTCCAACAGACATTGTTACCAGAAAAAAAAAAAACAATAAATGCTGTACATACTCAATTTCAACAATGCAGGAAATGTGCAATTTTTTTTAACGTTTTTAGGACACGTGTTATATACTGGGTGACGTCAGATGCTTACAGATTTTTTTTTAATCACTAATAATTCCTTGCGAACAATTCCTTAGATCTTTTGCACTGAATGTGGAATACGTTGGGGTCCTCAAGTCAGAAGGAAACCTCCGGTGGTCTTGCATTTAGCTAATAAAAACTACTTTCGGCTTTCAACATTTTACAGCTTCCACTAGCTAGTAACCCCTCACTAAGCTTTCACCATCACTCACTCTAACTGCCGCTACAAATAACGTGAAAGATAACTTGTCCTCCTACTCCACGACCAATGATGACACACCTACAGCCTTCAACTTCAAACCGGCGTCCATTCGGTCCGTAATCAGCCTCTCCGAAACCTTCGTTTTCAACAAGGGGGTTTATACGGCGACGCAGATAGACTTCACGTTTTACCCTCGAGCTATTTCGGCGAAGTTTTCTCCCTACATAATACGTGGTCAGGGTGGCTATATAATTATCCCTCTAGTGCCGGAGGTTTCTCTCTGTCTGCTGGAAGAACTAGGTCATTGCCTCCATTAATTGTGTCTAAACTACTTGTCAGCTTTATCTTCGGTAGCTGTCAGAACGCAAAATCATAATGGGAACGCAGATAAGGCGTTTCCTGTGTCCACACGGACATTCTCTGGAAATAATCAGATTCCACCCTGTGTTCTTGTGTTGATTTGACAGCTAAAAGCTGATTACCCATCTCTCTGTACAAAGGTAGTCTTTGCCGCCGTGACGGCCCTTGTGATTTTCCTCCCTAAACCCGCGGGGTCTTGTATTAATAACTTCTCTTGCATTCTTATGCCGTAACTGATCGATGCTGTTGATAGGAATCTCTACATACCATCCCAGTTCTTATCATAACCCCTTTCATGTCTGTCTCAGACATGTCTGTTTAGACAGCTTTGTTTTTATGCCTTTTTTTGGTGCCCGTTGAAAGACCTGTTACTTGCTTGTTTTTAACTTGATGTGTTACAATCTGTTGAAAAAAACGCAAATGTTAGACCGTGTGTGTGTGCCTCTCTTATTTCGCCAAAGCAAGAGATGGCACGAGATGACTTATGTTTAGATCATTAAATTAATGTTGGTATATTACATTCGAAATGTTCCTGCAAGCAATTTGTATACGACGCACTAAACCATTGTTAGCTCTGTTGCAACCACGAGAATTAATATCGAACTCCTATGTAATTAGTGCAATCGACATAAAAATGATTGCTGACAGCAATGGATTACTAACCACGTGCGCCTGTGAAATGTCATGCAAGTGTAACCTACAGTGGTTACTATTGTTGAGCTCGCTGTCAACAATACCGTTATGGCTGCCAATGTTAATTCAAACTGAACTAGATTAAATCAAGAATCAAATATAGTGTTGTCGTATTGTTTTATAGGTGAAAAAGGTTAAAGGGAAAACCAGCATGATAAATGTAACAAGCATTGTTGTATATAATTAAACTCAAACCTTCATTGTACCTAGTAATTGTATTTCGAATAGTACTAGCCACAACGCCCACCGCTTGTTATCAGATTAAAACTCGACCTGTGCTATTTTTCAGCGAACACTGAAGGAATCTGAACAAGATTAGCCTGGGAAATTGCAAAACACGCCAATCTGCCTATCGGCTAGAGAGAGTCGATATTGTTCTTTCCCTTGTCGCCTCTCCGGCAGTACGTCGTTTTAGACCCTCCCATTCCCATCCCTCCTATAAAGACTAGCGAGCGTACAAAGAAAGAAACTGAGGTGGGGGGGGGGGGGAGGAGGAGGAGATGAGAAGCAGCAGACATCCGTACCCTTGAGGGATTTTAGTGCACGTGCTGTTAGGCAGCCCTTGTTCAACAGCTACCGAGGCGTAGGGGGATAAACATGCAAGACATATGCGACGGGCAAAGGCACCCACTTGATGTTCTTCACACGAAGATAGAAGCTTTTCATTGGCACGATCGATATTGTCGACATTACCGTGAAGAACACTCCGTCGCATGACCCCCTGTCATTCTCTTTGACTCTTACGCCGATGTCTGCACTGTTTTAAAAGGCTTCGATGTCCTCAAACCATACAAAGAAAACAAATCGTCGCTGGGAGCCAAAAAAAAAAAATAAACTACTGTTAAATACCCAACAATGCAGCTGTACACTGTTGCATTGATTGACGATGGATGCAGTGGTCTCGTCAAACGACGCCAATACGTGGCGAGGATAATAAATTGACTTAATTAAAATCTAAGTGATAACACAGATTTTTATCTGACATGTCGGTGAAAGACGGCAAATCAAGGTTGCGTCCCTAGTGGGCACTTCCCTGTTCACTTTGTAAGGTGTCCTTGTATACCGGCTTCATCTTGACAGCTTCTAAGTTGCAATTCTTGATGGACGCACCCCCTTAACCTTAGGCAGACCATATCTGAAAACGCACGTTTAAAATCTCGGCGGGTCGTACCCCGAGGCAATCTTAGCGTCTTGGTCTTCTACCTGACCTGACAACCTGGTTAGCATGCACAGGGAGATGCCAGTTATTTTGTGCATTGGCTAGCACACTGTACAAGAAAGGGGTCTCCTCTCCCTCCCCCCTTGGGTCCGCTAAACGCGTCTTTAACACAAGTTCTTACCTCCACACCTTTTACAGTACACTCCTCTTTAAATTAGCTTTGTTCCCGCTTACCTGAGGGGCCTACACTGGGGGTTGTTAAGAAGAACCTACCTAGAGGCACCCGCTATAGACTAGCTTAGAATTTTTTTAGCTATTAAATCATTTTTAAAATTACGAATAAAATCTTCGGCGTTTGTTGAACCACGAGATATATATTTGCTTTAAAAATACTATTTTAATCTCCATAAAAAAAAAATGAAGACTGTTTAGAATTGCCACGCCTACACGATAAGGCTTTGTGAAAACGCCCACCTGGGAAATCCCTGTGGCTAGTATGTACTTCGTTTCTATGGTTACCGTAACCAAGGCGAAACATTAGATACTTGAACACGACCCCATTAATGTAAAACTGTTATTCAACGACATTTTAGGCGTCAAATGAAATATGGCCGAGACACGCTCGCTCAGCAAGCACCATCGTACACATTCAAGTGAATAGAACACGCCGGAGACAAAGCACCTCCGAAAGAAAACCGTCATGTCGATCTCCTTGTGTACTGAATAACAATGATCAGTTGGAAATATGCTTAATAGTTTGGGATAGCGCAAAGAAACGCTTTTCTGTATGGGTGGTATGAATACACAAATAGTTCAGCTCTTTATTATTATTTATTCCGTGATTTACATTTATGTGATATGCATCGAATATCTGAAAACGAAATATCTATTCATTCTGACAGCTAGAAACATTTCAGTATAACCCTTTGCTTATTTTTCTGTAGGAAAAAATCCGTTACTTCCATATAAGACCAGTTAACTCAATGTGTGTTAAATTAATTTATATGATATATAACTATTTTGTAATTTTGGTATTCCTTTAAATAAAGAGTTTTTATTTGAAATTTTTCTTAAATATTTTTTGTAAACATTAATATAAGAAACACACCTTTTATTTATTTGTAGGTTTCAACTAGAATAACTTTTTTAAAAACATTTGCTTTTTGCTTATTTTATGGATTTTCGGTTACATATGACTTGGGTTTAATGGATGATCGTTTATTGTGTTTTTCCTGATTATAAATATAAATACTGTATAACTAATCACTTTCCAAAACTTAAGTCTGAAAACTATTATTCTGGAACATTTACTTTATAATATAACCCCGAACCATTTATTCACCTATGGTACAGATCTATGAGAAAAATAAAAACCTCTCGAGAAAGTTAAGAAGATCTAAACTGGACGTCAAATGATTGCCTTCACTGTATTCCCTGAAAGGACAAATCGAAATTTGAGGTGTTATAAAGATTCGCGAAGACTGAAATAACGCCTGCAAGAAAGCTATCTAGATACTGAGGGGTACAATAACCATCTTAGACGCTCACGGAACGGAGAAAGGCAATTCCTATCTAAAATACCCGTTGGTCGTTTTCGGTTCTGTTGTCAATGTTCAAGAGAACAGATCTATTGAAGGGCTAATCCGTTCTCTCCATTTGTCACTGCCCCCACCGGCGTCCATTAGTCCTTCTGTAAACCCCAGTCTTATCCGTCCGTGCACTACTTGCACGCGGTGGTATTTTCTAAGAAGCTTGCCGCCTTTTCTTTCTTTCTTTCTTTTTTTTTTTTTCATCTGAGGGGGAGGGAGGGTCACATTTAGACCCGAATTTGAGGCTGAGAGTTGTTCATAGCAAATCCCCACCCGATAAGTCTCCGTTATAGTCTCCCCACACTTTCTTTTGATTTTATTCTTTCTTAGAGCGCGCGCGCGCACACACACACACACACACACACACACACACCTTGATTTATCTTTTGAGAGGCAAACAGGGAGTGCTTTTATATTGCATAAAAGCGTATACCGGTGTGGTTGAAAAGAGTCTGTGTGTCCCCTTTAGAAACCGTATCTTTTATTCACACTTTTAACAGAGAATAGTGCGGTTTAGAAATACCTTTTATAAGAGTTTCTATTTTTCCGTCTTAGTTCCTATTTACATCTATGGTAGCGAATAGGGAGATATTTCCGAACACGTTGTATTTGTATTGTTGAAAGAATCCAAAGCTTTTTTTTTTTTTTTTTTTTTTTTTTTTTTTTTTTTTTTTGCTAAACGAAATAATGCTCTCTGATTGGCTGATGTTTCTGGCCAATCAGATCACAGAGTTCTCAAAACTGTAATTGAAATTCACACTTTTCTTTAACGACAAAAACCAGGCAAATACAACCGAGCATCTGAATTTACACAACTGATTTTTTCCTTTTTTGTTTACTTTCTCATTCGTTCTGCCAATATCGCCGTTCAACTTTCTCTCTCTTCACTTCATAGATAACTTTTGTGCAGCAAAGTCGTTGACCAAAGAAATCAAGATTGATCACCGCAAAAGGGAAACTGTCCAAACTTGAAATCCTTCAACTAGAGACCCGAATCTCCTTCCTGTCAGGTGAGTTTTTCCTCGCCCTGTCACAGGCATCCAGTTGGAATAATGTGAAGTGGAATGCAGTCATGCGATGAAACGGAAGTTTTACAAATCGCTCATATTGCAAACGAAAAACGGCTGCTAGTCGCGTCGATAGGAACGAAACAGGTAGAGACGGTGTTTTTCGTTATTTGGATCTTTTGCAGCCGTTGTCTGAAAAAGAACACAGGCGTGAATATTTTCAACGTGTTGTCGGTTAGAATAAAAAAAAAAAAAAAAAAAAGAAAGATCACTAGCGTTACTTAAAGAAATAGCTGTGTCTGTTCGGTGAAAAGAATGCAGTGGATAAAAGGGAAAAAAATTAAATAATAATTTATGTTCGCTACAAAAGAGTAACAGCGAAAAATTGCGACTTGAAAGAAAAACATACTTTTAACATAAAGCAGAAAACGGTTTTGTATTAGCACTTTTAGAACACAGACATTTAATTTGATCTTGTTCTATTATATGAATAAATATATTAAAAATATTTTTGTACTATTTAATAAATATTGATAATTTGAGAAAAGAATCTTCTAAAACAGAAGATTATTTTCACACCTTTTTATTTTTATTATAGCGTAGAAATATCAAATTTAATGAAGAGATGGTGTTCACTGGGCGGGGATGTGAACAATCGACCGTGAGATGCGGTGATTGAATCATTCAATCCAATATCCTTGGACGGTAATGGATGGCAATGCTGTAGCCAATGAAGTTCTAACTGAGGCTCGGCTGTTGCTGTTACCCTCCTGCCATGATCAGAGCTTTAATAGCTCAATAACACCTTATCCCTACACTGTCCTCTACAGATAACGGGGAAGATGAAAAGCATTCTTGCTTCGCCCCTTTAAGCCAGTCCTTATAAGGACTATATATAAGGTGTTCACTGTATGGTTTACATTATCAGAAAAGTTTTCGAGACTTCATCTGATTTTATGTCAGATAGGAGGGCATTTGACCTAAACAAAGCAGTATTACTGTGAAAGCCAATATCTAGATACTGTATTATTTCAGTTTTCTCTTTATTTCGTTCATTATTGGTTTTTATTCTATGTTATTCTGCTTTTTATACATTTTTAATATTAATTTTTTATCTTTTTTTTCTTGGAGGGGGGTTCCCTTTTAGAGTAAAAAGTCAAATCTTTCTCTTATATCAAGTATTTGGTTTTCACAAATTTTGAACTCTGCTTAAAATATTAGCCATTTTATGCAGTCAGCTCTGCATGACCCAGGGAAAGAAGTGTCGCAACATTGGACACATTCTACAGTTAAAAAACTTAGTCAATTAATATACACTGAATATGGGGAACTGTGATAATTAAATCATTACAATGTTTGTGAAGTAAGTATAAATACCGAGTGGTTTGTAGGGGAGGATTACACAGTAGCTATTTAAAACAACCTGTTTAAATGGTTGATTTTGTTTTCCCATAAACACGGAAATATCCATCGCAAGCTTTTACTATAATTAATACAGCCTTTATAGCATTCGTGATATTTCGGGAAAGGCAGCGTAGTTAAAAAATGCTAAGGCTAAACTCAATATTCGTTGAGTTTTCCTCTATATGTTTGAGTTTCAAGAAAACTAAAACATATGGCTATAAATCAATCAATATCTGGGAGATATTCAGCAGTCTCCTTCCTCACACCTCCCTATTGCTCATTCCACGAATGCGGACCGAAATAACCGGTGCTTGTTCGTCAGCGCTTTCACACAGAATGGCGAGTAGGGTTTCTGACTGTTTCGATTAGCGTAACTTTGCGATTCATCGGAAAGTGGGTGTGGTATGCACGTGGTCTTTGGCAGCTGGGAACACGGTGCCACTGGTATTTCTCTGCTTGCACGCACAAGAGATGGCGAACGCATTATCAAGTAGTCTGTACGAGATGTTCCGTGCATTTTTCTCTTTTAACTGGCACACACACAATACGGGCATCGTAAACCATTAGTTACATCGATCACGTGATATTTTTAACCTTGCTAAACATTGCAATTTGGAGCAGGCGCAAGTAAATTACTCTCAAAACACACACATAAAGAAAACTTTTTTTTTTTTTGCTTCTTCTTATCTTTCGCTTCTATTTTCTGTCTTGCATAAATGCCTTTCTTATCTGTGTCATTTTCTTTTATCACCTTTTCTTCTCATGCCAATGAAACTATATTTGTAGCACGTTATTAAGACAGCACGAATTAAAACAAAAAAAGAATACGGAATTGCCCTACTCACGACGGTGACTTAATTGATTGGGACTGTATGTACTGAGATTCAGCTGTATGGCGTACAAAATCGGTCTTCAACAGAAACCTGACCAGAAGAATAAGTGGAAGGTAAAAATTTATTCGGCAGCAATGTACCAACCCACCAGTCTTTGCATTTCTACTAATAGAGAATCAAAGTAGCATCGAAACCCGGAATGGATATTAAGCTGGTTCACAGCACTTGTGGTGAACATGGGAATTACTTTTAAAACAAGGAATTTTTCTCAGTTGACCCTTTTTCCAAGTGTAAGCAAACAAAGTCTCTGCGCGTGGAGTATCTTTAACTAAGGTACTTGTATACAGAGGCGGTTGATTTCACATCATTTGCCTTAGTATCCCAATAATGCCACGTACACAAGTATATATTGCAATGCATTAGGGAAGTGTTACTACCCGGATTGGTTTCAACCTTTATCGAAGTGCTGGGAAAAGTTCCAGTGATTAATATCATAAATCTCATTGAGTGATCCATAAGCATCGCATGATCTGTGAAAAACAAAAGCTTATCACAGAACTGAAGCGTTTGATATACGATAAAACAAACAAAAAAAAATCACTAAAAGGAACATCTGAAAACAATACTCTTATATATCCTTATAAGGACTGGCTTAAAGAGGCGAAGCAAGAATGCTTTTCATCTTCCCCGTTATCTGTAGAGGACAGTGTAGGGATAAGGTGTTATTAAGCTATTAAAGCTCTGATCATGGCAGGAGGGTAACAGCAATGTCATCCATTACCCTCCATGGGTATTGGATTGAATGAATCAATCATCACCGAATGTTTAAGTAAAAGTGATATCTCAAAAATATCGGACGATCTCTAGGCCACTCGTTCGTGGGCGAAAGACCGTCCAAATCTCCGCGTTGGTTCTACTCAGTGAAACTCGACCACCGAGTAGAACCGCTCATTCCGAAGAAAATAATTCACCGGCAAGTACCCCTCAGCGGGCCGTGCCGGAGAACACTTTCCCCGGAGACTCAATTGCTCCCTTAAGGCAAAACCTAAGAGAGCGAACTCATCACCGCCGAACCTCAGTTAAACTTCATTGGTTCAGCATTGCTATCCGTTACCCTTCATGGGCATCTCATATAAAATCAATCAACGAATCTCACGATCGATTGATTCCCCAGATCTTTTTTTTTCCCGGAAACAATACTTATAAGAACTGGGCGATGGACGAGTCTTTGACTCTTTATCCCGTCATCTGAATGAAGTAAATCTGTGCGGATGGAGTGATATTGAGCTAAAAAGCTCTAGTCATGGCTGGGTAACGGTAATAACCGAGCCTCAGTTAAAACTTCATTGGGTACAGCATTGCCACCTGTTACCCTGGAAGTCTTAAAAAGGACTTTTTTTCCGGAAACAATACTACTATTATGTAGAAATCATATATTTTTCTTACATAAGAATTAGAAATATGTATCCAAATATTATTAAATTACTCTGAAAAAAAATAAATTATTTAATATTTTTTCATATAATTACAAAGTAAATTATATTTGACAAGATATTATATTCTTTTATTATTTAAACATTAGAAAAGTTTGCTCATAAATTCTTTTTAAGACTAGACTATTTTATATAGAAGCTGTTGACTTAGCATCAGATTATTGGATAGTAATTATGAATACACGAATACTGAGAGATGGGTAAACCAATGGGGGAAAAAAAGCTCCCCCCCCACTTTTTTTTTTTATATCGAGCTTTCAATGATTTAAGCCAGTGCCGTAAGAAGTAAGCCAACTGCTGAATAGGCTTCCTCATATCGCTTCGAATTAACTTCTAGAAATTAAGGTCAGAGGTGTCAGCTTATTATGCGGGTCATTCCCGACAATATTACAAGAAACCGCTGGTCTCCCTTGATAGGTACCAATGTTTATGTGACTCGTGGCATTTGTTATATCTTCCCCAGGGAGCTGTGAATCTCCAGTATGTTAGCTAAGCGTTCTCCAAAGGATGATCGGCCACCTGCGCCCTGGACGATGGGGTGTACATGAAAGTGTCGTGCGATTTGTGAAGTGGTTGTTTTAAGTCTGCCACAACATCGTAACGCTCCAGAAACTTACTCATCAAGTCATGTGACTTTTTTTTTTCCCTTTTTTTTTTTTTTTTTTTTTTTTTTTTTTTTTTTTTTGCAACACCCAATGTTAGATTTTCTGTGGGTTGTACAAAATCTCCCCTTGTTCATTATATTTCTTGCCACTTCTACAATTCTTGAGGATCAGTAACTTTCAAACTAAAATAAAACTGAATTATTAGTTGCTAAGAAAGGCCCATTTAGTTTTGTATTAATTAAAAATAATATTAACTTTTATTTTTCCTACGGAGATTTTTCTATCTGTTAAATGTTTTTCATGTAAAATATATGGATCATATCAGAAGAGCAATATTTCACAATGCTCTTAGTTCTAACAATACAAATGGTTTCCTTAATATACCCATAAACTTGTCTGGCAGACTGGCTGCAGCCGCAGTATTAAGTACGCCATTTCGACCATCTATTGGACAATTCTTCAGAATTACTTATGAAGCAGCTAAAGCCATTAGGCGAGTGTATTATGTCTGTCGATTACATATAATCATTGACCGTTTTGTCTGTTTTAAGGGAGATACAAATCTACCACTTTCTATCTGAGATATTCGATCTGCAAGGATCTACGTTAACTGATTTGTATCGATAGATTGGTGAATGCCTCTCAAGTGATGGGTTCAGTCCAGATAAACAGCACAGTGTATTTGTCTGTTTGCTATCAATCAATTCTATGGTTAGTTTCTGTTTGCTATCAATATCTATAGTTAGTTATTCACATGCGACATTTTGATGCCGTATGGTCAATCCTGTACCTTTATTAGGAGTGAAGCTTTCATCAAGAAGAAGTGGTAGGGTCGCAGATGCCCTTTCCCCAAAGAGTTAATATAACAATCACAAACATCCATGTCCCTGCTGGGATTCGAACCCGTAGCCTCTTGGCTGGAGAGCAGATGTCCTAACCACTCGGCTTCAATATATATGGAATTGTATATTTTCTAGAAGCTCAGGTGAGGGATTATTATTTTTTTTTCTTTCTTAGGATGCCAGTAAAGTGAAGACTTTTATAGACTGGAAATTATATGTGCAATGTAAAGAAAGAAAGAAAAAAAAACTCTTATAGGCCAATTTAACAACCAAAACTACTGCCTATCTTATCCATTCTAGGGTTAGTTCACCTTTTAGAAAGGTTTATGCAGTATAGGAATCAGAATTGAAGTTTTTTTTTTTTTTTGAACAGGTATTATATTACAAGTCAATGACAAAATTAAGTTATTCAAAGAATTATACCGAGTGGAACCCCTAAATAAGGTGAAAAATGAACTTATGCACGATCACCTAAAATCAACTCAAACGTCACTAAATGTAGGCACCATATATTTTCTATATACTAAAATAATAATAATGTATTAACATATTATTAAATATCTCAGATTAGAGTCAGTTATATTAAGATTTATTAAGCAATTTTAAAATATATTATAAATAACGAAAGGTTTTATTTTTATTTATCATATAATCATTTCCAAACTAAAGTTTATTTATGAAATATCTTCACGACTGGTCTTCCTGTATAGAGGCTGTTGAGTTCACCTCAATTGCCAAGTATCCTATAATGCAAAAATATTATGCGAAGGGTACAGTTTGGTTTCGACTTTTATTGAGGTTTCATTGGTGGGAGCCAGATCTAGATAATATTACTGTAATTTCGAATCATTTCGTTAATTAAGGAGCGGAATTATTGCAATATATAATTTTTTCATGGTTCGTCCCTTTATGCTCCTGCAACGAAAACGATAGTAGGTCAACAAATTTTGGTGAAATTCGCCAACCACAGTTCTGTAATAACTTGCATGCCAACAAAGCTTTTACGGGGTTCTTGTGTAGTTTGTGAAATGCATTTAAAAACCAAAGCCATTGCGAAACTTAAGCCTCTTGTACGTGAAAACAAATGCACTTCAATCTTATCCGTACCAAAACCTGAAAATGAAGACCCAAAAAAAAAAAAAAAAAAAAAAGTATCCGTTCTTGTAAATACAATGATTTCAGAATACACAGCAGATTATAGCGCCCTCTTACAACAGTGGTCGATAATACACATTCCCTGTTTATCATTAATACATAACGTATAAAATTATTAATATATCTTTTTTATTGTTTATTTTGCTTCTCAAAATTTATGATGCTGGTATTATTAATAAATAAGTACGTGTATGTGATAGAAATACATAAATAGGCTTCTTTTTTTTTTTCAATGATGTTTTAATTTTTTTTTTTTTTTCCCTTTTAGTTTATAGTATTAGTTCAGGAGGAATGAACATTTACTGGGTAAATCTGTAATGCACCACAGACTATAGTGGTGCATTACATAGTAGCAGAAAAATAATTTTAAAAAAATGCTTGTGGAGACGTGGATTGAGTTGGAGAATTGTAAGAGGGAAGCAAAGAACGCGTTTTTTTTTTTTCCCCATTGTTCGCGAAGCACATCATTCAGGTAACTCTTAACAGATGTGCAACTTACCTCGGTTTTGAAAGATTTTTACAATGCACGTGACTTATATTAGTGCCATAGTCACGCGCTACGGAACAGACATAAAAGTAGCCTAGCTTGAAAGACGTACATTCGAAGAAGAAACAAAACAACAACAACAAAAAAAAAAAAAACCTTAATATTTCAGAACATTTCGCTATTAGTTTTATTATTCTTTTTTCTTATTGAAAGATGGAAATCGTTATAGATTTGAGCGTCAATATTGAGCGCCATATTTTTATGTTACCGTTTCCTGTAATCCTTTTGTTGTATCCGACCGGAGCTCGGCGGGGCGGACAGAAAAAGATAGAAAGAAAGACACAGAGAGAGAGAGAGAGAGTATTATACTGCATATTACCACCTGCTGTCACAGACATTACTTGATCGATGGTTGGGTTATGTTGGGCCAAAGCACACACACTGCAGCTTCGGAGCCGTCATAAAAACCGAACGCAGAGGCATTAGTGGTTACGGTTGACGTATCTTAAGACCGAAAAGGTTTGTTTCAGGAGTGACAGAGGTTGCCGAATACGGCTCCCAATGGTCCTACGTAATCTTGGAGAATGGTTTCTTTACGTGTTTTTTTTTTTTTTTTTTTTCTTAAAGAAACGGGAGGGGGGGGGAGGAAGCGAGAGAAAAAATATAGTTCGCTACTGACGTGTATGTGCGTGTCTGTTCTTTTAATAGTTGACGTAATACGAATGATAGTGCTATAGGAGTTTGGAAAAGTGTTTTTTTTTTTTTTTTTTTGTACTGTGACGTTTGGTTGATCGTGTCTGCGTTTGAAAAGGAGCGATGGATGAGGTGAAAGACACTCATTAACAATTCTCGCATGTGGGGTGAAGTTTACCGAAGCGTGCAGACGATGGCAACACCACAGAGGAAAAAAAAAGTATCTAGAGATACAAATGATGTCGTTGCAAAAGAAGAAGCTAGTCTTGAATAGATACTTAATTTCTAGTATAAGTGTTCCAGTATCATGCTCGAATAAGCAATTTTACGCTTTAGTTCCTCGATATTATGGATGAAGCGGCATTCGCGTAGCTCACTTTAACTCATGCCAACTTGTTTGTTGAGTAGAGGCAATCGTGCTTTCGCTGTCTCGAATAAAACTTCGAGGATTTTATATTTAGTACCGTAGAGTGTACAATAGGATTGGAATGGTGTTTAAAAAAAAATCATGAACAGCCAAATTATTATTTAATCTCATTAAAGTATTTTTATTATTAACTACTATACACAGTGCTGGAGCTAGGGTCTTTGGCGCCCGCGTGTATGGTTCTTTTACGATAATAAAAATTTAAATTATTTGAAATTTCTTAAATAATTTTTGACAGAACAGTCACACCTTGGTTCGCTAAATGTAACGAACCGAGGGTGTTGACTAGGCAGGATAATCGTTAAAAAACCCGAATATTCAAAAAATTCTTAAAAGTTAAAGCAAATTTTGATAAAGCCACTTCACTTTAATCGTTGAATATAATGATACAGGGATTATAGCCTTCTCACCGACCCGAATCGCTAACAAACTTTTAACTTTAATTAAAATGAATTTTACTTAAAGTTAAAATTTATTTGAACTAAAGTTTAAAAAATTCTTGCATTTTACAAGTTACTAAATTCTTAGTAACTTGTAAAAATTTTTAAATAATTTTTATAAGTGGAACTATCTTTTAGGAAAATAAAAGAAACTCAAGATAGATGAGAAAATAAGAAAAGTATTCAAAAAATAAAATCTTTACAGAATAACAGAAAATAAATTAAATTATATAAATATACTTGAAATTTTTTTATTAAAATTTTAGGGTTTTTGATTTCATATTCACAAAATTAGAAATAATGGACTTAACGTCTAATTCCTCACATATATCATTTTCAATAGCTATTAACGCCAAACTAACAAGCCTTTTTTGTGACATACTTGTTCTTAAGTAGGTTTTAATCAATTTCAACTTGGAAAAGGAACGTTCACCGCTCGCTACACTAACAGGTAAGTTAATAGTATTCTTAAAGCAATTGAAAAGTTAGGGAAGGATAAATTATTGGACATAATAAAATTACGAATATCGAAAGGGCTTTTGAATATTTAAATTATCCTTCCGAAAAATATCCCGGAAAGCACATAACTCGTCATATAGTTCTATTGCATTTACGTCTTTATTGTCGCAGTCCTTCAAGAGAATCTCTAAATCGTCACAATTTTTTCGTAAATCTTCTTTATTAATTTGTAGTAATCGATACAAGAAATTGAAATTATCATAATATGTTTTTAGTTGTTCAAAACGTTCTATTAACGAACACATTGCAACGTCTAGAAGTGTATAAAACACATTCACTCTAAATTTATCTTCTGGCGATTGTGGCGTTTCGTCATGATGCTAGTAGTCAAATTGTCGTGTCTTCCTTCGTTGTCGAACTTCCGTATACCAGTTTTAAATTCTTGTTCTCCATCCACCTCTTCACTCAGTTCTTTTGCCGTTTTTAGAACTTCTTTAAAATTTGTATCTGATCAAAGAATATTTTTTAAGTTTTCGATAGATTCTAAAGCAAGTGTAATGTTCATATTTTTGTTTGAAGCATTTTACTCACAGGATTTATTCTGTTAATTAAATCATGCCCAGTTATAAGTGAGCAAATAAATTTGTAGTCCTTCATTTTAGCACATAATGTTTGTGCTTCATTCTGAGTTTCTTTATTAAAATTTTCATTATTTAAAATTTCAAAAAGTGCATCGTAAATTTCTCTTTTTACTTTCCTATCGCGTTTCTGATGGCTGTTTCAATGTTAATTTTTTACGAACTTTAAAGGATTGCCCAACGTTTGTAAGAGAATGAAAAGAAATTGTGTATTTCTTGAATAATTGCAAAGAAACTAATTGTATCTGCATTCACTTTGGCTGCATCGTTGATGATTAAATTTAGAGTATGAGCAGCACATGGCACGTAAAAAGCTCGAGGATTTTTGTTCAAAAGCAAATTTTGGAGCCCATGTTTTTCCCATTTCATATTTGTCCTATTGTCATTGGGGCAAATTTCATATTTCATATTTGCCCATTTGCCCCTTGACCTCGCATGTTTCAATGGGAATGTTCCATTTTTCCAGTCGTTCCATTATTGTTGCACATAAACCACGTCCTGTGGAATCTGATATATCTGCAAAACCTAAAACGTTTTCCCTGATCTTGACAATTCCATTGTCACAGGAAACAAAGCGAATAATAATGGTCATTTGTTCTGTTTTACTTGCATCAGGTGTGCAGTCTA
This sequence comes from Typopeltis vanoorti, assembly GCF_054136105.1. Lineage (NCBI taxonomy): Eukaryota > Metazoa > Arthropoda > Arachnida > Uropygi > Thelyphonidae > Typopeltis > Typopeltis vanoorti. The sequence goes on from NC_143558.1 coordinate 55,425,143, forward strand.
AAATTATGGAAGAATATTTAGATTTTTGAATTGATAATAAAATCGTATCCCTGATTGCGTTACTTAAAGTTTCCAATATTTCATTTTGACTGTCTTTACTCAAACAGTGTACTCTATTGTTTCGTTGTAAGGCCCTTTCAACATGATTTTCCATAACGGGATCAAACTTCCCAAACAGTTCGACTAATTTTAAAAAATTGCCGTTATTTCTTTCATATAATTTATCAGATGATCCGCGAAAAGCTAAATTTCGGCTACCAAGGAATTTTATAATTTCAATAAAGCGTTCTAAAACACTCGTCCATTGTTTCTTTTCCATTTCATACATGCTTTGAGTCTGGCAATCGATAGTAGTTTTTTTTTTTAAATTTTTATCAACTTCCTTCCATTTTAAGAAATTTTTCATGTGAGCTAAACTAGTCTCATGTCTATGCAAAGTTGTACTTGCATTTCTCCAATCGTTATAGCCTTCTACAAGACTACTTGATTCGGTAGGTGCGACAAGTTTGCAACAAAAGCAAAAAACAGAATTTAAAGTTTCGGAATAAATGAGCCATGTTCTTGGCACGAGCTCCCCGTTTTCCATTTTTTTATTATAATCCGTGTCGCCAAATTTACGACCATATGTATCTCTGGGATATAATATATTTTTCTTTTGAACAGGCCCCATTTCAATTAAAACAACTCGTAATTTTTCATCAATATTTCCCCATTCACCTGGATCTTCTAAATTTACAGAGACTAACAATGTTAGTTTCGTGGTCAACTACAACTAAATCTTCTTCTAACTGTTTTTCACTTAAACCTTGCATCTTGTTCAATAGTTGCAATAATACTTTCATGCAAACTGGATGATATGCACGGTTCTTCAACTCTGATTTCTGATGTATCGAGTTGGTTACAATCTGCATCAGAATATTTAATATTTTAACAAATTTATTAAGAGACCCAGTTTGTTTCTTAATGTCTGCTTCTTTCGCAGCATGACGCTTACGATTTTCTGCACCGATTAACTTTTTTTTTTTTTTAATTTTTGATTCCATTTCTATTTTATACCCACAAGAAATTATTACAAAACGCGACACAGAGACGAAATAATAGTCCGCACTGAGCTACTGTCATTAGCCTACTGAGGTGTGTATCATATGACTGGTTTGCCTAGCAACAAATGTTTTGTACGAAAATTCGTTTCTGCGCATGTTCACCGTATCACTTTAGATAGACTGCAGTAGACACAACATTCTGCAGGCAAGCATTTAGCCTGCTCTCGCTGCAAAAGTGTAAACAGCCGACTGATCAAAGAGACGGCAATATGCAATTTTTTTAAAATTTTTATTCAGTGTATCTAGCCTTATTTATTTTAATATTGATCATTCTAAGAATTTTTTGTTTTTATGATAAAAATTTTGTTTATTAAAAATGAACTTATGAACCGTGCACCGGAAGCGGCATCCGTATTCACCACATGCTCTGCATGCCCGCTTCCGCCGGCCTTGATTATACATGCAGTCCAATGAGAAACAAACTAAAGATCACGCTGTAATCCATCTAAAACATCATTTGCTGAATTTTATGATATATTTAAAACAGTTTAAATGACAATCTGTAATGGAAATCCGATCTTTTTTTTTTTAATTTATTTTATTAATTTCTTTTTATCACCTTTTTATTTTAACCATTTTTATCTCACTATATTTTATGAACCTTGCCAAAATTAAGATAGTTAGTTACTATATAAATGCTTTTAATTCTTAATTGTGTATAACAATAAAATATGAATATTAATAGAATAAACATTAAACTATAATATACTATTCAATTAATTAAGTAATCTTTCCTTTCTTTCTCTATATCCGAATTTCTAATCAAATTTAATAATGCACTATTTGGATTTTAATATAAAAATAATATAATTAAATTTTTGTAAGTGTACATTATATTTAGATTGATATATGGTTGAAATCCAATATCCAATACCCTTGGAGGGTAATGGATGGCAATGCTGTAGTTAATGAAGTTTTAACTGAGGCTCGGCTATTGCTGTTACCCTCCTGCCATGATCAGAGCTTTAATAGCTCAATAACACCTTATCCCTACACTGTCCTCTACAGATAACGGGGAAGATGAAAAGCATTCTTGCTTCGCCCCTTTAAGCCAGTCCTTATAAGGACTATAAGGACATTATATTTATTTATGGGGGATGCCAAGCGGTAATTAATACCCTTAGAGGGTAATGGATGACTTACTGTAGCCAATAAAGTTCTGACTGAGGCGCGGCTATTGTTGTTACCCTCCTGCCATGATCAGAGCTTTAATAGCTCAATAACACCTTATCCCTACACTGTCCTCTACAGATAACGGGGAAGATGAAAAGCATTCTTGCTTCGCCCCTTTAAGCCAGTCCTTATAAGGACTAAGGCATTATTTATGATGGGTGATAAGTCTACTGGAAACCTTCAGTTGATTGATTTTTAATGCCTTTCGCAACTATCCCTCTCGCCTTTATTGTCTAGTATAGAGGTCGCTGTGCGTACATTTCAAACTAGATCTTTTACTCTAATAGCCAGTAAACTGCTTTCAGTCTTAACTGTCACTTCACTATTGAGGCTTTTCTGTGTATCTTCCTTCGTTACACGCGAAGGTTTCTGCTGTTATGTTTTGTGTGTGTGTGTTTTGTTTAACCGTACATCAATTTCTTTCCTGAATAATATTTACGAATAAATGTCAGCTTTCCTAGTAAGCCAATCAATAGCACTCCCAACACTAATAACATGCAGTGCATAATCAAATATTCAAGTTGAATGTCTTTCGGTTGATATTAAATCAACAGTCTGCCTAATGAGGATCGTTGCTTGGCGAGTGAATGGATATTTGCCTCAGGCGCTCAATAAGACGTTCTAATTAAAAAAAAAAGTAGTAAAACAAAATAAAAATACTCTGAAACTGAGACATTTTTGTCGTAATGAATTGTGGCAATCTTTTTTATTTACAATTTGAAGTTTTAAAGGCAGTTTCGGTATATTATAATATTATTTTCTCAACAATATAATGTTTAGTTCCTGCATATAAATAGTATCCTAAATACATAAATAAATTTATTATTATTATTTTAAATTTCCAGTGTACCTTAGCTAAGCGTGCATTGTTCTATTATATATTCATTTCCATTTCCCTCTATCCGATTTAATTTTCAAACTGCACAGAGATGATTTGTTAATTGAAAATTACAGGCGATTGTTTTTAGAGCTTTGCATAATTTTGACTTTTAAATATTTTTACGCATTAGTGTTATTTCCGATGTAGAAAGAATCGTGTCCTATGTTGTACGCTAGATGGCGCTAGTTTATACCCACATTTGCTAACGGAGGCAGGTAGACAGAAATCTAGAGATGAGATTCATTCCCAAGTCAGTACAGCACGTGATAAATAGCCCTGTGAATGATTTTCTCGCCAGTCCACTCTCAGCTCGTGAAGCTATCCCTGCAAGGTAAAAGGAAGGAGCAAAAAAGACCAGATTATAGGTAAAGAAGAAATTTGGCCGCTAATGGACACCGTGTCTATAAAGTCTATGGATCTTCGTTGTGCAAGCGAATTGAATTAAGTGCTAGCGCGGCTGCCTCCGACGTCCTTTCTTCGTCGATTCCTTTCTGTCCTCTCAATCCCACGTCTTTCTCTCCCTCCTGGCAACTTCCACTTCTCTCAGGGAAATGAAGATTCGTTGATTAGTTTCAGCTGAGCCTTGTCAGTGACGGGAATGATTGGATCCCGCCTATTTTCCAACCCCCCCCCCTTCTTTCCTCTACGGATGGTGCAAAGAGACAGAGGCTACTTGTCATGTCGTACTTGCAGGCTGCCTAGAACCGGGGAGGGGGGGGGAGTGTCAAGTCAGACGGGCGTCTTTGTACGTGTTCTCAAGAAGGCATACGGGGTGGGGGGGGGAGAAAGAAAGCACTCTTATCCAGGGTTTGTCTTGTGTACACCTATTGATGAGCTCCCTACGAAAATGAGACTGCAAGGGAAGTCTATGTCACGCTTGGACTTTGAAGGGCAGTCGGAACTTGGGGCGGAGTGTTAGAATCTTCCGTGCGGAACATTTTGCACGCACCAAATTTGACTTCCGTATAACCTAGTAGTGTAGAACACGCCTGATGCATGTAAAATTCTATCTTAGTATCTGCAGGGTTTCCGGAAGGAAATTAGAAACGCTTGGAACAATTTATGTGTAAACAAGGGGTTTATCTGCTGCTAGAAATTGTTCGTTCATTACAGTAACAAAGTCCGCCAAAATCAACAGCGGATGGCTACACCGACGACTGAGTTGGAGCCCACACACATGCAGTTGCCTCAAGTGTGATTCAAGAGATCTCTGGGTGTTCATCCTTAATATAATAAACGACACGATGTTTATCTATTAAACGTGCATGCTTGCACAGGATAGTCGCAGTTAATTTTGAGATCAATCTGCAGTAGAAAAGCGGTAGCGAAATTGTGTAAAATAAATCCCATCTAAACACGCGAAGTTGTGTTATCATTGCGATCATAAATTATCTTTGCCTACTATGTATTCATCATGTGTTTAGTTAACCGTGAATGCAACCCAACCGATGGAATTATGAACATGCAATTCTTCATGAAAAATGTTTAGTCTATATATTTAATTAGTCTGTAAATGAAAGCAAGTTAAATTAAATCACTTAATTTTAATTTCCTAAACAGAAAGATAATAATAATATTTATTATTAATACATTTTAATAACACTAGACCAGAAAGACTAGATGTAAGTGTCAACGTTACAATAATATTTATGCCTATTATAATTATATCATTATCTTTATATTTCACTGTATCAAAACATTTAACAATTTTTAAAGAAAAATTATTAAAATTTACATAATTTATATATTTTCAATTATTTTATTATATTTACACCTTTCTTTTATATGGATTATTTATTTTAATAAAGTTTTATACTATGATAATTATATGTTAGTTTTTATATTTTTATTATACTATTATTATTACTATATTTATTATCATCCGCGCCGCTAGCCTAGTGGCTATGCCGTTTCGCAACCATATGCCTGGGGAAGGGGTGTCCTAAGTTCGATTCCCGTCGACGACGGGCTGATCTTTATCAGCCATAGCCAAGTTAGCCGGTCTTGGGCGTGGACAGCAGGGTTTTTTCCACCAGTTTATCTGGGGATTTTCATCCCACAAACAGGCAAACTGGTCCAGTGAACACACACGGATTAGTTAGGAATACTGACCCAGCTATAGGTCTGATTCGTCAGCTATGCCGGTTCCCGAGCCCGGATAAAATTTGGGGGGACCGAGATGGTGCATTAAATTTAATGTCATTAATTAATTTAATGTCTTTAATTAAAAAAATTAGCACACCTTTACTAATGTATTTATAGGTTGAGATATTGTCAACCTATAAATACATTAGTAAAGGTGTGCTAATTTTTTAAAAATTATTTTTTACATAATCCGAAAAACTATTTGGTAACAATATTATCATGATTTATATTTATTTATTTAAAACTATGATGGTTTTCTTTATTTATTTGTATTATAATGTCACTGATATTTATACATTTGTTTTCATTTAGTTTATACATACATACATACATACATCTTCAAGGCCCACCTTTCTTTATTGGGTTGTGGGGGAAAACGGCTACAAGAGGAACTTCCAATGGTCACGATCCTCTGCCACCAAGCTCAGGTGTTCTGGTAGGATTCCCAAACGTGTCCACCCAAGGTTTTGGATATAATCTATCCAGCGAGTCCTTGGCCTTCCACGTGGCCTCCCACCCTCTGGCTTGGCAAAGAGGGCCTGCTGAGGGAGCCTCTCTTGCGTCATTCTGACCAGGTGCCTGTACCAACGTAACTGTGATCTTCAACACGGAAATGCAGCGGTTGAGTACTGAGGATTTCCCGAATTGCAGAGCTTCTGACTCTGTCGAGTTTTGTCAGCCCCGCAACCTCTCGAAGGAACCTCATTTCAGCCGCTTGGATCCATGTCCGCATTCTTTCGGTCATTACCCAACTCTCATGACCATAAGGATGGGGACATAGATTGTATTGAAGACAGCCAGCTTTGCCTTCTGGCTTAACTCCCGCTTCAATACTACCGAACGGCCAAGCTCCCGCAATATTGAGCTTGCTAAGCCGATTCGAGTATCTAGCTCTATGTCCCATTTTCCATCACTCGTGAATATGGAACCAAGGTATTTAAACTTCTCTACCTACCTCAGTGGGACTCTACTCAGATGTAGAGTGCACTAGGATGGTTGTCTTGAGACCACAAATGTTTCAGTTTTGGCCACACTGATCTTCATCCTGGCATCTGCACAAACAGCTACAAACCTATCCAGGGTCCGCTGGAGGTCATCTGTGGAAGAGCTAAGCAGAACTAGGTCATCTGCAAAAAGCAGACGTCCAATGCTACACTTTCCAATTCTGACACACTCACTGCCTCGGCTGTGCCTATCAATCCAGTCCATAAATATTATGAAAAGGAGGGGTGAGCGAACATACCCTTGGCGGAGGCTAACGGAGACTGTGAAAGGTTCAAACTTTTTGCTGTTTACCCTGACACAAAACTCTGGGCATTCATACAGAGACTTGATGGCAGCTAATAGTTTGCCATCCCCTCCATACTCCTGTACTACTTGCCAAAGCTTATCCCGAGGAACCCGGTCATATGCCTTCTCCAAGTCCACAAAACATGTGTAGACATTCTTGGCATATTCCCAAGATTTCTCAAAGACTTGCCTTAAAGTGAAGATTTAGTCAGTTATGCTTCTACCAGGACGAAAGCCACATTGTTTTTCCTGGAACTTTGACTCAACTATGCTCCTGCACCGTCTTTCCAAGCACCTAGCATACACTTTCCCAGGCAGGCTGAGCAGAGAGATTCCACGATAGTAACTGCAATCCTTCTGGTCTCCCTTCTTGAAGACTGGTATTATTATGCCTATCTGCCATTGCTTTGGTGCTCACCCAGATATCCAAGCAGCCTGACACACTCGAGTCAGCCAGAGAACACCGTCTCGATTTAAGACTTTTAGCATTTTGGGCCGAATTTCATCATCGTCAGCAGCCTTGCCCAATTTTATTGCTAAATGAACCTCTTGTGTTGTGAGACTAGTTATTGCCCGATCTGCACCTCTTGGATGTCCACAACTGCTGGGCGACCCAGGTTAAGAAGGCCCTCAAAGTGTTCCTTCCATCTGTGGAGGATATCCTTCTCGGTTGTTAAAAGTGCACCATCAGAGGCCTTAATTATCCTTTCTGTGCACGATTTCCTCCCTCGAAGGCAGCGGATGGTCTGCCAGAATACTTTGTTTGTATTTGCATAATCTTTCTTCAAAGGATTCCCAAGCCTTCTGCTTTGCTGTCTTTACTGCCTCAGCATACCGCAAACGCATCTCAGCGACCTAACCCTAAGCCATGTTAGGTAGGACTCCTTTTTTGCCCGGACAGTTTTTTGGACTTCTTGGTTCCACCAAGGTGTCCTTTTCTCACTGCCCGTTGCCATGCCGAGCCGCTTTCTGTCACAGCATGAGAGTGCAGAGGCAGTGACAGCTGTTCTGAACAGCTTCCACTCCTCCTCAACATCTGCAGTATGCTTGGGAATCTCTTTGAACCTGGAGGAAATGTCATCTGCAAAATTCTTCCTCACAGCCTCATTTTCCAATGCCTACCAGCGTTGATGGTAGAATCTGGTTTCTGAAGCCGTAGAGTGCACACAACAAGGTGGTGGTCAGTTGACAGTTCTGCCCCTCTTCTCACACGAACGTCCAACACAGGAAAATAGTTCTGCTGAGACTAAAAAGAAGTCAATCAGAGACCTTTGTCCTAGTGTATCCCTGTACCAGGTATACGTATGGACTTCTCGGTGCTGAAAGAAGGTATTCATTATGGACAAGCTGTTAGTACAGCAGAAGTCGAATAATTTCAACCCATTCGCGTTAAGGTCAGGGGCGCCGTTCCTCCCAACCACACCCCTCCGTGTCTGGTCATCTGTTCCAACATGTGTATTGAAGCCACCCATTAGCAGGACTGATTCCATGTCTGCCACCCTGTCAAAAGCAGATGCTGCTTTTGACAGGGTGGCAAACATTCCAGAGCCTCTGCTCTTGGTCGAAGAAAGCCCGACCCGAGTCTAGCCAGTAGCGCTTAGCTTCCTCGACCAGTTTCAACTCCTTCCCTGTCAGAGAGAAGATGTTCCAGTTGCATAAAGCCATAGTCTGTTGCCGTTGCCAATTCCGTCCTTTTGCAGAACCATTTCTTTGCACTGCCCTTAAACACCTCCCCAAACGGTAGCGGGCCCATTGATGGAGTTTCCTCTAGCAGAGTGGTGTCTAAGGGAGAATGTAACATATTTTTCGAACGGGTCCCTTTGCCTAAAACCCGAACGCGTCCCTTGGTAACCCGCGCGACGGACGATGCGGTATGAACATTTTTTGATGGCCTGATCATGTTACAGTGTTTGATAATGTCCTGTTAGCACAAGACGAAATGACACAGCAAAATAGGAAAGATTCCCCTAGAATACTCTAATAGCATTCGGGGGAAAGAGCAAGAAGAGAAGAAAGAAAGAAGCAGGGAGGGGGGGAAGAGGAGGGACCAGTCTATAGATAATATAAAAGATGATATTACATGAAGTAAGGTATGGTCCAGCATCAGGTACGGGTTTGCCACGCCTGTACTCACTAAAGTGAGCCCCTGAGCCTATTTAGTTTATTTCATAATTTAATATCGTAATATAGAATGTTTAAAGGCATATATTATAGAATATTTAGAATTGTTATACAGTAGAATGCTGTATAGAATTATTCTGTAATAATTGTAGAATTGTTGTAAACTTAAATATATTGGTTAATTGTTGATGTATCATAATGTCAATAAAACTATGGTAAACTTTAAAAAATACCATTGAGCAGCATATGGCTCAGTATTCCTCATACATCCCCAAACTTCATTTTAGTTAATAAATTGTTTCCTTGCATTCATAAAAAAATATTATTATTACTTAAATAACGAACAAGAACCGATAGATTTCGACGTTTTCTGTTACTTGATATATTATAGCATATAATATATATATATATATATATATATATATTATAGCATATAATATATATATATATATATATATATATATATATGTATATATATATATATATATTATAGCATATAATATATATATTATATATATATATATATATATATATATTATATGCTATAATATATTATATATATATATATAATATATATATTATATGCTATAATATATATATATATATATACATATATATATATATATATATATATATATATATATATTATATGCTATAATATATATATATATATATATATATTATAGCATATAATATATATATATATTATAGCATATATATATATATATATATATATATATATATATATATATATATATATATATATATATATATATAGCATAGTTACTGCAGATTGATAAAATAATTCTAAAAGATTATAAAACACCTTTTAAATGATATTGCGCTTATGTATTCCAGTGGTCATAGTAAACTATACAATTTATTTAAAGGTGTTTTATATAAATAAAAGTTTGCGAAATAAATTAATAAAAATAATTCTTTTAAATAAAAAATTTAATTACTTATATAACTTCATTAAATATTATTGAAATTAAATATAATTATGTGTCCCGAACATCTCTATTTTTGAAAAAAAAGAATATAAAAAATATATTTTAAACAATTTAATTTTAAATAGTATTTTATTGCTACAATTTAAGCAGCTGCCACAGAATCCCTAAAACTTTCATCGCTCCCATAGAATATACGCCTCTGGTCAATATATATATATATATATATATATATATATATATATATATATATATATATATATATATTAAATTAACAATATGTATAATTTGGCATTCATTAAATAGCATATAATATTGCTGCTCCGCTGTTATTAACTGCACAGAAATACTTGAAAACTTTGCTTCCATTTAATAAATTTATTTTCGTAATCTAGTCCGGAAACCCCATAATAATTGACATAAGTGACTTAACCCTAATTTGTGAAGTTAACTTCCTCTATGATTAATTCCAATCGAACTTCAGAAACGAGGATATCAACGTCACCAGGACATGAAATACTGTTTCCTCAATGAAAGGGGAAAGAGTGTGAGAAAATTCCAAAGATAATCCCCAGAATGTCAGAAGGGATTCTTAACGGTCATGTCTAACGTAGATCGTGTTGAATGTGCAAAGGTTGATTAACGGTGAGAAAATGCTTAACTTCCTTTAGCACGAATGGTATTCGACGGACTCCGGACCTTGCAGTATCCTCAAGTTGATTAATGATCTTACCCGATGCTTGCTTGTTTCGGGGGTGGTGGTGGGGGATGAATAGGACAGAGAATACTTCGCCTGTTCGACAAACAGTATTATCCATTTACAGAGTGGCAGTATTTGTTAAGATACTGTAGTTTTGTAGCGATAAATAAAAGCAATTATTTAGGAAACAATTTTTCATTGTTGTAAAGGAAATAAGCAGAAGACAGATCTGTTATAAATTTATACGTACATTAGCAAAGATATTTCACTGCTTGCCTCCTAACCAGTTTGTGATTTCATTTTTTTTTTTTTAATTATTAAATAGAGCTAACTTCGTCTAGTTCTTAAATTTAAACCTATCATTTCTATTAAATATTTTGCACGATTTATTATCTTCCCCAAACAATAAAACCAACGAATTATCTTTTATTATTATTTTTTTTTAAGAACTATCCTATATCCAACAGTAGGCTATGTATTAATATTTTTTTTCCTTAATTTAAATTACCACTAATGAAATAATTATTAATTTGAATTTTTTTTAATTGGAATTTTTTAAACATACCTTGTGAGGATAATAAATAATGTGAAATATGTAAAATCAACGAATAAAATAAAATGGTGAGATTGAAATATAAAATACGTGAAAAGGATAAAAAAAAAACTAAAAGAACAATTGATAAAAAAAATTATGGATTTAAGAAAAGAATTGAAAGCCTGTAGTAATATATGACAAGCCACGAGGGGGAGCTGACACCTAGAAAAAAACTGATATTAAAGTAACTGGTATAACCACAAGAACATCTTTAACCCTTTAACTCCCATGTTTCATCCAATTGTAATAATTTGTTCTTTTTCTTTTAGGATATACGAAAAGAGTTGCTTTAATATCATTTTTGATCTAGGTATTTATCTGAACTTTTCAGTCCCCCCCACCACCACCCGTATATCTTTCCGTCCATCCTGTTTTACGCGTGCACGTTGGACCACACCATACCATGCTGGCTTTCGAAACAAAATACGACGAAATAGGTTGGTTAATCCTTAGTGCCGTAATCTTCTATGTCTATATGCTGCGTGTGTTCTCTTGGCCAGTTCGCCTGTTTTGCGGTATGAAAAACCCGAATTCTCGGGAGGAAAAAACTTTCGCCCTGCCGTATGAGACTTGTCAACTCACCCTCAGATGAAAAGAATGATAAAGGTTCTCCGCGTATTATTGATTTTTTTTTTTTCATTTCATTTATTTTATTCTGATGAGACCTTGCATGTTTCATTTCGTGCTAATAATTCGATAATTCACGTCACATATTAAAACAGTTTTGGTATCATTTTCAAACCAAAGGGATCCCAGAATGTCTTTACTAACTAAATCTCTTAATTGGATTGGACATAACGCTTCTATAGAATTTAAGATGACTATAAAAATCATTATTACACTATCTCTTTAGTCTGCATTTAAGTATAATTGCAGAAATCAGTCTTTTAAGCTCAAAGAATCCGCAATTAAAATTACAGTTTTTTTTTTTTTTTTGTAAATTTTTATTTTGAAGTATTTCGCATTTAAAAACAAATTATGACAGTCTACTGAAAAAGATGGGACTGTTGAAAAATCTTTAATTAATTCAGTGCGAGGACAAACATTGTCATTCTACTTGAGGAAGGGATTACCTTGAATAAGAAAAAATATTTACACTAGACTTAAGTTAATTTGTGTATTTAATCATTGGTTTTTGTCTGTTTGTTAAAAGTCGGTCAGCAAAAAAAAAAAAAAACATGCACAGGAGAGATAATGAAAATTAATTAAAGCCAAACTTGGAAGCAAAAGACACGACATCTCTTTTCATTTTTTTGATAAATGGAGTATGTAGATCCAAAAAAAATCAACGAGGAAAGATATGCAGGGTAACTCGAGTTTAATTCTTATATTTAAATTATTATTTTAAATAAATATTTGAATTATTTATTTACTTGTTGAAAAGGATAAAAATTCTTTTAAAACTTTAGTTATTTAAAATTATCTTCTGGTGATAATAAATACACCTTAAATATTTTACAATAATAATTCATTATAAAGGAAATATATAAAAGTTTTGTTTAAAATTATATAATATTCGTACATATATTCATATATATATATATATATATATATATATAATGTTTAAAAACTATAATGTTTAAAAAATTCAAACTGAATTCCCTAATGATAACAGCATGGAATACCAATAGCTTAACAAATAAAATTCTTGAACTGCAAGAATTCGCAAAGAGGTACAATCCACACATAATATTGATCAGTGAATCCCACCTCAGACCATCAAACAACCCAATACTAAGAGGTTATTATATTCTATATAGGACAGACTGACTTAACTCTAGTGGTAGCGGCACAGCAATTTTTATTAAAAATTATTTCAGCCACAATGCATTCACCGATGCAACAAATTCACCGACTAACAGAACATATCACTCATGGCTTTAACTGGCACCTTCATACTGCTGCTGTATTTTTGGATGTTGCCAAGGCTTTTGATAAGGTCTGGCATCAAGGCCTTATCTTCAAACTAATTGAAAACAACATCCCAATTAAACTAGTGAAACTCATATACTCATACATTAGTGAAAGATACATGCAAGTAAAACTCAACGGAATTGTGTCATCAAGGCGCAAAATCCTGGCTCGAGTACCTCAAGGTTCTCTCCTGAACGCAATACTTTTCACAACTTACGTATCAGACATTCCTCTTAACTCAAGAACAACCATTACGGCCCTTTATGCCGACGACACCGCTATTCTAGCAAGAAAGCCCTAGCCTAGGAATCACTAGACTCCAAGGAAGTATCAATGCACTAGAAAACTGGTTCAACAACTGGAGGATTCAGGTACCCCCCCCCCCCCCCCCAAAAAAAAGCTCAGCTATGCTGTTCTCCAGAAGAAAGGTCTGCATTAAAGAAAACATCTTGTTCTCTGGTCAAAAGATTCCATGGCAATCAGAGACCAAATACCTTGGGGTATTATAGGACAAGAAACTCCTTTTTAGCAAATACATCAATCTCATTGGTTCCAAAACTTCCAAAATCATTGCTCAGCTCTACCCAATGATCAACCGCAAGTCAAACTGAACTTACAAAATAAATGACTACTTTACCGGATTGTTATACGTCCAGTTATTACCTACGCCTCACCAGCACACTTCACGATCAAATATTTCAAAACTACAGAGAATCCAAAATAAATGCCTGAGGATGATCCTGAACGCCCCGTGGTTTATCAGATATTCACAGATTCATCGTGAAACCTGCATTCCATACATTTCCTCCCTTCTCCACAATCTCGCAGAAAAATTCTTCGTCAAGTCAAGTTCACATTCAAACCCGCTGATCGTACAAGCTGTCAATTACAACGAAACAGATTACCACAAATATAAAAGACCGAAAGCTATTCTACTCCCAACTGATCATACCTAATACAACTGCCCCCAGAGGGCGAGCTTAATTGCTCACAAAACTCCCTCTCTCAAATAACTCTCATTACAGACAAAGGGGAATATAAAAAGCACTTGTGCTTCACCCATCCTGGCAGTAGCGCTAATGGTAATTAACGTTTTGTTTAAATAAATTTCTTCTTCTTCTGTCTAAGACGGGTTGAGTGTTGAGTCTCTCTTGAGCAGGATCTTGCAATCTTCTCTATTCCTTGTTGTTCGAAAAAGTTCCTTATATCTATATATATATATATATATATATATATATATATATATACCTTATATATACAGTATATATACAGTATATATGTGTGTGTGTGTGTTCTGCATCCTGAGATGTTCTTTATTATTTTCAGCCAGGTAATTCTTAGTCTTCCGGGTCTTCTTTTTTCAGTTGTAAAAGTATTGATTACGAAGTTAGAAAGTCTGTCTGCGTCCATGCGTACCGTGTGGCCAAACCATCTCAGTTGTTTGTTTTCTAATTTTTTCTATTATTGTCTTTTTATACAATAATTCTTGTCTGACTTTGCTGTTTGTGAAATAAATATGTAGTATTGAAACTAAATAATTAGAAATCGGCAATGTAATAATTCTGAATAGAATAGGTTATGGTTGAGAATTTTATTAACGTGTAAGAATCATCGAAAAGCTTAACTAGATTATAATGCTTGCTTTTATGTAGGACCTTAACCTTTCGATTCCATCATCAGTTTCAACTAAGGATTTTGAATCACAAAAATGATTACAAAATAAGGACAAAATATTTTTTCCCTTATAGCATCTAAAAACAAATGTATATTGGCACGAAACAATTGTAATATAGTTTGTTTCAAATATATTTAAAAATATATATATATTTACAATAAACATTAGTTTTACAAACTTACAAAAAAAAGTTTAAAGGGAGAAAGCCCTTTTACTTTTTTTTTTATTTTATAGAATTACATGCATTGTGGAATTTTGCAGTTTCAGTTGATCAGCGGTTAGCGTATTCCCTCTCTATCCAATAAGATGCGGGTTCGAATCCCGCTGTGGGATTGAGGTTTGTGGTAGATTATTGGAGGTTTGAAGTGACTTGAAAAATATTCCAAGTTTGATCCCTCAAACAGCATTTCCTGACTGTCTAAAAAATAAATAAACATACATAGCTCGTGGCAAAAACGTGATGTTAAAAAAGAGAATCATGATGTCATTATATATTAACAGGATTGAAGAATTTAAAATATTTTAAGTTAAAAAATTTGAAGGAAAACATAGATCTAATCCAAGGAGTTGGAAAATTAAAATAAGAGTTAAAAGTAAAAGTCTTAATATGTTATAATAAGGGAGAAAAAACATATATCTTATAAATTCAGATCTACGTTCGTAATCCAGGTCACAGCTTCAGGAGCCGCTTGTAAAAAAGTAATTCCAATCATTCTGATAAGCACGGAAGTTGCAAAGTTTGTCGTGGAGCACCACAGTCACATTCTGGAGATGTTAATAATAAATAAATAAATAAGATCAATAAAAATAGAAAAAAATCTTTAGCCCACCCGTGGTAAAAATTTATTATAGTTAACAAAAACCATTTGTGAATTGGAACCACATAAAACAAACCTGAGCAAATGAGAAAGAAAAAGAAAATCTAGAAGAACGACATAACATGAACTTCTGACAGTTTCATAAACTTTCAGTAACACATTGAATAACTTTTAAAATTTATTTTGAAATAGATAAATAAAACAATAAAAAATTAATATCAATTATTATGAGTATTACAAAATAAAATCCGGTTTTATTTTATAATACTCAGATATCTTTTATAAAACCATATATATATTGAGAGACAAATTCGTTATAAACGAAGTTAGCTGCATGTTTTTCCCTTCGTGTCGTATAAGTGCAAAGCTTGCAGAATACCTAACAACCGATTTGCAGTACTCAGCAGCTGGGAGCAATATTTAGTTTGTTAATAACAAGCGGGAGAAGTATTGTAATATTTGTAAAAGCCAAACAGTAGGAACAACTACAGTAAGTTGCCTGCGAGGTAAGTATTTCATCTTATTAATGTTGGCAGCTACTCAGAACTGTGACGCAAGTAAATAAATAAATAAAATAAAAAAATAAGGTAAGCTTAAAACCATCTAATTTAGAATTTGGAAAAACGCCAATAAGATAGGAAGAAGTCAAGGTGTATTACAAACATAACAGACAGTGTGCAAAATTTTAATAACAAAAGTAAAGTCACCATCAATATTTGAGACGACTTACTAATGCATTGTCGAACTATAAAAAAAAAAAAAATAAGCATTGAGACGCATGCGCATTTGTTTAATATTTATATTTGTTTACCACTGGAGATGCCACCTAAACGAGATATGCATTTATAAATTTCTGATGTCTTCTGTATATTTTCATTTATTAATTGAAGTATTTTGTAAAATTTCTTCCTTTAAAAAAATATTTCTTTGTTCATCAGATTTTAAACATTGTTTTCTTCTCCGTGTTTAAAAAGGCCAAAAAACTTCGCCATAAAATAGTCACTCAACATAATGGTACTAATAATCTGCTGAAGATTTATGACTTAAGAAGTGGCTCTTTCTACCGCCAATGAAGAGATTACAACTGTCGGCATGTGACACTTTTAATTAATACAGTAAAGAGTTTATTGTAAGCTTTGACGAGATTATAGGAACGATAGCATCATTTGTAACGGTCGTACTTTACTCCACATGTAATAGCTCAGTTTAGAGCTGTCATCTGCTACCATGAAATGGAAACCTTAACAACCACCTATCAATTTAAGATGACGTTTTTTTTTTATTTTTTGAACAGAATTATATAAAGTATATTCATTTTGAATTTATTAGTAAATAATAATTTAAAATTCATGTAATATGAAGCTTTGTTTTGTAATATTTATACTGATCGTAATTTTATTATCAGCGAATAGAATTGCTTGAAATGAAATATGCAATTTATCGCAAAAAAAAATAATTAAAGCGGTTACATATGCAAAAATTGAAATGTATAAAAATTAAATAATTAGATTATGTAAAACTATATAAAATAAGATTTATTTATAAATATTAAATTGTTTTTTTAACTTAAATTATAGATTATTTACTCTATTCTGTGAATTGATTCATAAAACGACATACACCATTTACATTGTTGAATATGTCATCATGAATATGAGCTGCGCAAGGGATCCAATGACGGATTCTTGTGAGATAACAGATCCATGTGAAACAGATCCATGTGATATGTGATATATGAAATCATCAAATTTCAAATTGCGATGATTGGGTGTGTCGATTGAACGGTGTAGAGCAGATTTCAAATGTCTAAAATGTGGGCAGAAGTAAACTAAGTGTAGCAACTGTGGTGGCCCCCACCCAGCTAACCACAGAGGATGTATTAAACATCCAAAAAAACAGACCGACAGAATTTAACAACCAGAATATCTCCTCTACCAGTTCGAGATCATCAACTACAACTCCACAGTCTCACGATGTTTCAAAAAGAGTGATAGGGGTTCCATCATCGCAACCTGTCATCAACAACAGACAAGATCCTATGCTGATGTGGCCCGCTCATTAAAAACTATGCAAGGCCAGATCCACCCGACATCAACCCCCAAATCTAGCAGCTACTATCAATGCTTCTCTTACAATTATGCCACAGGATTTTGTAAAGGCAAACCCATCATTAGATTCCACAAAAAGATTTCTGCATGAATTCCAGTCCATCTTAGCTGCACTCTCTAATGAATAGACACAAAATCACCCCATATTTCCCTAAATATAGTCGCATGGAATGCAAATGGCCTGAGAAACAAAATGTTGGAGATCCAGGAATTCACCGAAAGACATCATCTTGATAAGTGAGATGCATCTAAGACCGGCTGACTGCCCCAGAATCAGAGGATATGACATATATACAGTAGAACTGACAGGTTAGGCTACAGAGGTGGGGGCATGACTATTTTTATAAAGAACTACATTAGCCACCACACTGTAAACATCCCAACTACCACCAATCTCGAGGTTATAGGCGTGGAGGTTCTCACAAGCTCGGCTGGTAGACTAAAAATCTACACAGCATACAATCCTCCATTAAAATCTTTACTGCCTTCGGATTTGGATGCCATCCCGGGCATCGGAGCCTATCATCATTGCTGGGGACTTGAATGCCGAACACCCTGCCTGGAACAGTTGAACTACCAATAGAAATGTCCATACACTCGCCAACTATACATGATCAAGCTACGCAGTCGTGGAAGGCCCCACTGAACCTACCCATCACGACACACATGGCACTGCTGACGTCTTAGACATAGTCATACTGCAGAATGTGAGACTCCGGCATTTGATGACACTAAATGACTTTCATCTGACCATAATCCTATACTGCTACAGTTGGGAAACCAAGAAAAACTGTCCCATCCCCCACACACATTCATATCATGGGATAAATTATCCAAAGTACTTCCAAAATATATAGGTCCTGTACCACTTGTAAAATCTGAAGAAGAAATTGAAACAGCTGTTAAAGATCTTACCCAACAAATCAATACAGCCCTTATGACAGTCACTGCAGCCACAACTGCCGTCAGTCCCAACCACCTACCAGACGACATCATGAACCTAATCAAGGAGTAAAATAAAGCAAGAAAAAGGTTTCATAATACGCGTGCACCACGCGTGAAAAAAGATTGACTTCTATCACTCCATATGGAACCTGATAAGAAACATCAAAAACAAAAGCACCCCCCCCTCCAGTCTGATCTGGGTCTTATCCACTCTGATGCAGATAAAGCAGAAGCAATTGCAGAAAACTTAGACAAGCAGTGTAAACCCTCATATGAACATCTAGCCTTCAACCATATCTACAAAATTCATCGACCCATCAGATGTTCATTAAAACACTCTGAAATCTGCTCTAAACAAATTACACCCACTTCCCCAGCAGAAATATGTAACATAATCAAGAATTAAAGAACAAGAAGGCTCCCGGTCCAGATGGCATCACCAACAAAGTAATCAACTTGCTGCGTCGAAGAGCCATTGTACACCTAACCAATATAATCAACTCAATCCTCCGTTTCAAACATTTCCCTTCCAGCTGGAAAGTGGCAGATATAATCCCAATCCATAAGCCAGGAAAAGACCCATGCTTACCTCAAAATTATCGGCCCATCAGCCTCATCTCAAACTTGGGTGAGATCGCAGAAAAAGTTATACTCGCCAGACTCCAAACCTCTCTACACAACCTAAACATTCTCCCTGAAGAACAGTTTGGATTCCGCCAGTACCACAGCACCACCCAACAGATACACAGATTAGTAGACTATATTTCCACTGGATATAACTGGCACCAATGCACTGGGCTGTCTTCCTTGACATAGCCAGTGCATTTGATAAAATCTGACATTTTGGACTTCTACATAAAATGATCTCAGCTGGAATATCACTGGAAATGGTACAACTAATCAAATCGTACCTTTCCGACAGGCATATGCAAATCAAGATCAAAGGCGCAGTATCAGCCCAGAAACGTCTCACGGCTGGAATCCCACAAGGATCATTAATAGCTCCAATTCTGTTTTCCATATGCATAGCTGCTATCCCACACAATCCATTGTCATCCATCCTGGCCCTGTATGCAGAAGATACAGCGGTATTAACCAGATCTCTAAAACCACACACAGCCATCAAAAAACTACAAGAAAACATACTACAGATTGAGAAGTGGTTCTCCAAATGGAGACTACAAGTAAACCCCAGAAGAGCATACCATACTATTCACCAGAAGACCGATGCTTCCCAAAGAGGACACTTTCCTATTCAACATAAAAATCCCCTGGAAAACAGAAGTCAAATACCTTGGTTTACTACTAGATAGAAGGCTAACTTTCAGCTCTCATATCAAGGCTCTCTGTGCAAAGGCATCAAAAGCCATTGCTCAACTCTATCCTCTAATCAATTGGAACAGTAAACTAAACATCAGAATCAAACGGCTTATCTACAAACTGATGATCCGTCCTATACTCACTTATGCTTCTCCAGCCTGGAGTCATACCGCTGATACTAACATTCTCAAATTACAACGAGTACAGAATAAATGCCTTCGTATGATCCTAAACGCCCCATGGTTCATTAGAACTGTGCAGCTCCATCGAGACACAGATGTCCCCTACATATACACTTTTCTGCAAACTACAGCAACAAAGTTCTTCACAAAAGCATCTGCATACCCCCAATGAACTGGTTCAACTAGCTACAAATTACGATGCCACAGACTGCTTCAAATACAAAAGACCCAAACATTCTCTGACATTTAACCTCCAAGCTCGCCCAGGGCGAGCAATTAGCTCACAAACATTTCCATGTCAGATAGCGGGGAACATGAAAAGCGCTTTGCTTCACCCTTTGAGTCCGAAATGTTAATCGTTAACCAAATTTCGCGAAAGGTTTGATGTGACTTGCGATGAGAAGAGATGTTAACTACACGTTAGAGCGATGTTATGTTTGCGATTGCACTCACTGTAGCAATACGTGGTTTTATTATAATCGAGTACAGACACGAAGTGTCACGTGTATCGGAGATATTTACTGAAGAATATGTAAAGTATTTATCTCGTAGTTAGGAAAAGATAAAATCACCTTTTTAAAAAAATGTCTAAAATGTATTCCCATTATAAGATGGGAATAACGGAACTGATACGAGAGTAATATGACGTCATTTCTGTTTTGTACAGCTCTTTATGATAATTAGATTCTTTCACTGTTTTGAAATTTATTATACTGTAATCCATAAATATTCTCCATAATGTGGAGCCGACTAACAACTTTTACTGGTGTAAAAGGAGGACGCAGACTTTCCATTTTGTTTTTATTATAACTTATACTGCAATCCATAATAAAAACAAGTGAAACGAAATAGAAACTACCACTGGAAGAAAAAAAAAAATACACAAATAGCTGGCGTTGGGAGTTCATGTCCTTCATTCATTATACGTTTTTGTATTATAGGAGGGGGGGGGGGGTGTTTGAAGAGATACGCGTCACAAATAATAGGTGACTGCTCAAGCTCAATTTTAATCCACCAAAACTGATTGATTCGTATTATTTAGTAACAATTTAGTCATAAGAGGAAGAACATTTCTTTAGCCATGAAGATGGGGGGGGGGGGGGTTATGGCTAAAAGGGCGATAAGCATCCGAGATTTTTTTTTTTTTTTTTGGTAATTCCACGAAAGTCATTATTCCACAGCAGTTAAAACAACACACTCGTCTTAAAAGATTTTTTTTTTTTTTATTCACCACTTCTGTTTCTTCTTTGTTCTCCAATTTCCTCCTTCCCTGGATCCACAGTCCAAAGTGTAACACAGCGTAAGTACTAAATTGGGTTTAACAAGGCGTTCTGAGCTTGCATATCTCCACACACGACAAAAGAAGAAAGAATTAAAAAAAAAAAGAAAGAAAAGAAAAAAGCGACTCCCCCTGTTTTTCCTTTCTCTCTTATGTGCGTCCCACTTTTCGGACCAAGCTGCCATTCATCACTTTGACAGATATCTCTTCTTAATTATTCACCCAAGTATTCTTCTGGGTCGTGCAGAAGTATCCCCCGACTCTCATTCGCTACCGTTTGATACGCTACGACCCCATACGTTAATCCTCATAACAGATGAGCACGTGCAATTGTGATGTCCTTTTGTCTATTCTTAGTGTGGCATTTCCTTCTCTCATCCTCATCTTCGGAGTATAAACTATAATAGCAGTGTGTGGGTAGAAATGTGTGCAAAAAAGATCAGCGAATAGTCTTGGTATTTATCTCGGAATTCTTGAAATATATTTAGCGAATATTACGACTATTAAATGGCTCGTGCTGTTATTAAATATTGCAGCTGGAGTTTTTTTTTTTTTTTGGTCTGTTTCGAACATCAAACTTCGTTTCATTTTTAGCGTAGCGTTTTACTGGATGGATATATTGACAGGCATGGCCAAGTTACCGGGGAGGTAGATCAAATGTAAGGGAAGGGTAAAGCAGTGGATAGGGAGCATAAGTCACCCTGCCCATCCACCTCGAGGCAGTACAATTCAGAACGTGCATCTCTACACTACTAATACGTAATTAATGTGATATCACTATTTTACGAAACCTATCCGAACTTTTATAATACTGAAGTATGTTCTTGTGCGATTCAATTAAAATTAATATATTTCAATCTGTCAATTAATATTGTTATTTATGTTAAAATAGTAAAATTTCAATTAAATCATAATAATACAATACAGCTTTAATTTATGTGTGTGTGTGTGTGTGTTACACTATTACAATTAAATGAAGATTAATTTGAGGAGGATCATGAGTCATCATTAGTATTTAAGCATTATTTCAAGTAAATTATTATTATTTAGGCGATATACTTAATTTGAAAGTTTTCTCTAAGTTTCGTGATTTTTTTTTTACCAGGTAGATTCATTGTTTAACGTTATGTGCCGTCTCTCTCTCTCTCTCTCTCTCTCTCTCTCTCTCTCTCTCTCTCTCTCTCTCTCACACACACATACAAAAAGATTGCCTTATCTTGATTATGAACGAGAGAAGTTCAATGAATACTTGAAAAAAATTCGATTTTTCGATGCGCACGGCTTGCTGTTTTCTGTTTTTTTTTTTTTTTTTTTTTTTCCCTTCTTCTTTCAAAAGAACATTGTGACGTCAGCTTCTTAGTAGCGTTCAAGCAGTAAGATGATCCCTCTAATCCTTCTGACTTATTTTGTTCTAAACTGTAACCACTAAAATATCGTATCCGTCTTAATCGACATATATTTTATAGAAACCCTAATGTCAACCGATATTGTTATTAGTTATTAATCCTACCCAAGAAAGACTGCAAATCTATAGTAGAAGTGTCTACAGCAGAAGGTTGGTGGCTTTCATTAGTGCGATGAATTTTATCTGTCTCCTAGGTATAGTATTCAAAAGAACCTTCTTAGTTATTGGATAATTTAGTTATTGATGTTAAGATTAAAAAAAAAAAAAAAAAAAAAGAAGAAAGATATACTGCCTTAATTTTCATTTCAAAATAGCAAACTTTAAAGTTTCCTAATTCAAACCCATGACATAATCCACCAACAATGGAACGTTGTATGATACAATTTCATGATTTAATCCTTATAGTCCTTATAAGGACTGGCTTAAAGGGGCGAAGCAAGAATGCTTTTCATATTCCCCGTTATCTGTAGCGGACAGTGTAGGGATAAGGTTATTGAGCTATTATTAAAGCTCTGATCATGGCAGGAGGGTAACAGCAATAGCCGAGCCTCAGTTAGAACTTCATTGGCTACAGCATTGCCATCTATTACCCTCCAAGGGTATTGGATTGAATGAATCAATCCGAAATGCTCCTCATGATTTAATCCTTATAAGGACTGGCTTGAAGGGGCGAAGCAAGAATGCTTTTCATCTTCCCCGTTATCTGTAGAGGACAGTGTAGGGATAAGGTGTTATTGAGCTATTAAAGCTCTGATCATGGCAGGAGGGTAACAGCAATAGCCGAGCCTCAGTTAGAACTTCATTAGCTACAGCATTGCCATACATTACCCTCCAAGGGTATTGGATTGAATGAATCAATCACCGCATCTCACGGTCGATTGATTCCTCCCTCCTCTCCGGATGTTTATCACCCTTAATGACTTAATTTAATTCAATTTCGTAATAATAATATTATGATACGGAATGCGAAAAGATTTATACTATGTTTTTAGAATTTTAGAAAATATTAGAGACATTTTAAAACATTAAGATATAATATATAAGTAAAAATATAAGTTGCATTATTGTTTCTAAGAGAAATAAATTAAATATTATTAATAATTCCATAAAAAAGTATACATGACATTGTCACAACCATTTGAAATTGTTAAATAAAACTTTTTTTTTTTTTTAGATATTTGATTTGTTTTGATTGGTTAAACTAATTTTCTACTTATAATAGGTAACTGAGCTTTGTCATCAAAAATATATAAAATAATTGATTCTTTGAAATATAAAAGTGCTTTGGCTGTTAGCATTACAATGATTTCAGCTTTAGCTTTGACATTCTTCCTTACGATATTACATATCAACATTAGTTTTCTACTGTCCACCAGATCAGTGCATCTGAAACTGTAAGAACGCTAAAAAAAAAAAAAAAAAAAAAAAAAAAAAAAAAAAAAAAAAAACATTTTTTCGTCCATTATTAGCATCAATTATGCTGTTAACGAGATATTAATGATTATCGCAGTGAAATAAAATTCTCGAACAGTTCACCCTCACTAGAAATGCTCCCTCTTGAAAACAAACACTTGTGAGTTGATTGCAGTCAATTATTTTCAGCCTTCCTAATGACAGTTTCAGAATCGATTTTAAAATTATAGAAAATGTGTTCGCTTTTTTATAAAGAGTACAAAGTAATGGTTTTTCAGCAAGGTTATA
This sequence comes from Typopeltis vanoorti, assembly GCF_054136105.1. Taxonomy (NCBI): domain Eukaryota; kingdom Metazoa; phylum Arthropoda; class Arachnida; order Uropygi; family Thelyphonidae; genus Typopeltis; species Typopeltis vanoorti. The sequence continues at coordinate 55,449,447 of NC_143558.1, forward strand.
ATTCGTTAAAAGTCCCGTGTGGCGAATCCTATTCGATGTGGGTGAGTCGGGTGATTAGTTATAAATGTCTAGAGACACTTAGTGAGAAAAAAAATAATAATAAAACGCTGCAAAAGAGAACTATTCCATTGACTATAGGGAATCTTACAAAACTTCACATCTCGCTAATGTCACAAATATATATATATATATATATATATATATTTTTTTTTAATTAAATTTTTTAAATGAAATTGTAGAGTTTTTCTTTCATGTTATCTGATAAATTTATTTCCATTTTTACGGATAAGTATCTAATTATTTCACTTTTACTTTTAATCTATCGAGAATCTTTTGAATATGCCATCACTAATTAGGCTGTTTGTGGTAGCAGCAATTCATACTTCCAATCGATGATATGATAATACGAGAGTGGGAGGTCCTATTCTAACAGAACACATAATATAATGGCATTGAGTAGATGACTATAGGAGGAACGACACTTCGGACCTGAATTATTAATGCAAATATCCTTTCCCTCACCAAAAAAGTCCTTGAATGATGTCATATTTGAGAGTGGAGAAAGTGATACTGAAAAATCTGGCTCTGGTGGTGTCACGATCAAATGAAGTTAAAGCATTTTTTAGAAATATTTTGATTATTTTTATTTTTGAATTAGAAACGCATATTAAACTGTTCTACAAATCACCAAAATTTCAAAAAATGTTACGTACATCTATAAAAAAAAAGTCCATTGTTGATGGACTTTTTTTTGCGCCAAAAAAAAAAGTACTGAATAACTACAATACGATATATGTTATGGAGTTCAGTACTTTTTTTTTTTTTGCGCCATAATGTATATATGTTACCCCCCCCCCCCCCCCCGCGGACGCACGCACGCACACTAACGCGAGAGGTTGCAAAATCTATCGCACATGTAAACCTGTCCTATAGTAGCATTAGTATCATGGGGCCTACCATTTAAAGATATTACCAAACATCCACGCCTATTGTGGATTAGAATCCCAAAGCGGGTATGTTATCCAATCACTCAGCCAGGACGGATAAGATGAAGAAAAGAATGAACTAAATTCATGCAGAATTATTTAACAGGACGCGAAAAAAAAAAGTTATTATTTTTTTTAAATACAGTATTCAAACTCAGTCTGTTTATTATTTTATGGTCATGAAATTGCAAGTTAAAATTGAGTTATAAATATTTACGGCCACACAAATCACTCTCTTTCTAAATCCAAGCATGATTTATTTTAAACATTATATTTTTGCAAAACAACATTCCAAATAGATCAGTTTTTGCCCTTTTACTCAGCCAGAGACAGCCTCTTAGTTCCTTTTTATACTGATTTATGACGGTCATAACTATCCATCAAGATTTTCATTGCTCCCCCCCCCTTTGTTTTTGTACTGATTTTAAACAGAAAGAATCTTTTGTAATCATAAATTTAATAGTCCTCGCTAAAAGAAAGTTAATATCACATTTATCACGTGAGAAATTCTGAAATATTTAATAGCTATAATAGCATTTCTGTATCGCCTCCATAACTGGCTATTAAGAAAGATCACATGAGAATTTATGCTTGCGTAGTTACCTGTTTAAAAATATAAACAAAATATTATTTTTATGGCTATTTTGTCTGCTGTGGTAATGGCTTTATGTAAAACATTAACATTACAGATTTGTTCTAGACTGTTATCTGCATTTATTATACTTCGATAATGATTAGGTCTCGCGAAATAGGCCTCGTGCATGGAATAAAATTTGCCGTTAATGGTTTTATTGTTTAAAAAAAAAGAAAAATCATCTAGATATTATATAGCAGTTTATAACAGCATTATTAGAACTGTGTAGCAACAAAAATTATGACGAATATTTATAAAAAGGCGGGTGTTGCGTATTTTAATTTAAAACTCCATTACTGACGAACCGGCAGAAGCTACAGTTATTGAATTCTCATTGAGTATACACGAAAAACTCTTCTCGTAAAAATTTGTAAAAAACCGTTAGAACACCACGGAGTTATTAATGTCCCAAGTTTCCGATATCGCTTTTACCGTGGAGAGAACATTAGACTTAACGTGCGCTATTGGGCATCTAAGGTGGGCAAGCAAGAACTAGGAAAGCTGTTGCCGTGTATCGATTCTTCACTATTATGTTGCATCAGTGTTGATGATGACGTAGACTTGAGTGACACGCTCAGAAAAATGTATAAATATCACCATTCCATTTCTTTTAAGAATTATTTGCAATCGATCTTTATAATTTAAACATAATGCGACGTAACCTGTCTACATTACACGAAATGTTTTATTTATTTTTATTTATTTTTAATGAATTAAAAGTTGTACTACTTACAAACTATTTTTTTTCGAGCTGTGATTCACTACACGCAGCAGAATCTGAAATTACTTCCAAACGATCTGGCGCATGGATTTCCCATGATTCCACACGCAGTTTCTTTTGATAAGCAACAATCGCTCTTGGCCAAAAGGTAGTCATTTTGTAAATGTGGTCGTTTTGGGAACCTTTTTTTTGTGTTTTTTTCGGATATAGTGTGGTCGTAACTCGACAGAAATGTATCAGTCGATATCCAAATGACTTCCTGAAACATTTATTGATCGATAAATCCATAAATTGTCGCTTGAATTTTCTCTATCATGATTCCTGGCGCATCACTCGCTGCAAGAAAGCATTACATTATTTCGATTATATGTGAGCGATGTGTCTTGCCTTTTGCAGGTTAGGAAAAAGTCCTCGTGTAAAGTAAAATAAAATGATAATGAGACTGCTCCACTCGATGAATTTTAATGAGTTAAATTCCAATAGCTATGCTGCGATGGTAGTTAATGACTTGAAATTTTTCTAATTTCATTTTAAAGCATTACAACATGCTATTAAAATATAAAATAACATTGATATTTGAAATATATTTTCTTTTGTTAATATTTGTTTTAGAGAATGTCTGTTGGAGGGAAACTATTACGATGGCTACCCCCCCCCCCCACCTCCCAGTTTTTTTTTTTCAGACTGCGATCCGTGAGATACATTCATAACTATTTAATTAAAAAATTAAATCATTTTGTATCTTTATAGTAAAGTCATTTGTCATTTTATTTGACATTTAAAGCAACTAGAGACAGCTGTTGGTTATTATGTTTGTGCCTAGCAGATTGATCAATCCAATTTGTGTTTTTTAAATTATATTAGTCTTTCAAACTTCGCACGAAACCAATTAAGGTACCTGCATTTACACTAGATGGCAGCACGGTATGTGATAGTTTATATTATTTTTTTCCCTAATTATAGCCACTAGCAGATTATGTTTATGTAAAATTCGTAGCTTTATTTTATTTCCTTTGTTGTTATTATCTATTCGTAAAAAAATAATCTCCCCCCCCCCTTCTTTTTAAATAGGTTTGTTTGTATGAAGATATACTATTTCTATATTTTGCGTAGTATTTACGCGAGATTCATCATGAATATGGTCTGGTGTTATTTGTAAAGCTTTCCTTCATACATATTTCGTCATTTGATGCATCTTTTTTGAAATAGAAATTTCCGTGGAAGTTATTACTGTCCAGAATTCGATGCTATAAATATTCAAAGGGAACAACTCAAATTTTTCCCAACATATTCCAAAAAATGATAACCGTTATGGTGACAGTTGCTATAGCTACTGTCAATCATTATTTCGCCGAAAGCTAAAGCGACAGGTCAGGAAAATATCTATTCGGGAATATCTTCGTAGCGAATGCGTTTGAAAAAAGAACTTCATGCCAGTTCATCCATCATATCTCAGTCACCGACACCATGACATTTGCAACATCACGTACGCATTTTCATTCATTTGAAAATATTTCTTTTCTTTTTTGATTCGTGTGGCAATCTCTGCCGGAGTATTTGTTGCCATCTGCTGGAGGAAGGATACTTTATGAGGTATTGCTTCCGAGGAAATGGCAGCACGAGAAGGAACTGGTCGTTAAGGCAACAAACAAACAAACAATAAAAAAAAAAAAAAAAAAAAAAAACTTTTTCTCCGTGATAAATGGCGCGCGCGCACATGCTGCGTTCTTTCTGTTATCACTTCTTCACGCGCTTTTAGAGAGAGAGAGAGAAAGAAAGAAAGAAAGAAAGAAAGACACGTGTGTACTGCTTCAAGTATAATGATGTTTGCATACTGTCAACTTTTCTATTTTTTTTTTTTTTTTTTTTGTGAAATGTTTAGCACTTTTTGTTTCCCTAATAAAACACACATCTGGATGGATATTCAGATGCTGTCAGAAGTTTTTGTTCTTAAGAAAACAAAAATTATGACTGAATAGACACTACGTATGCAAAATATTAGAAACTTTTTTTTTTCAGTCTTGGAGTTCTTTCTGTTCTGTGGGTGTGTGTGTGGATGGGGGAGAAAGAATAAAAAATCTTCTTCCTACCATGGACTTGAGGCCAAGTGGCCTGTTCCGGTCTCATGCCATCGTTTTCTCGGTCTTCCACTCTTCTTTTCCCATTTATTTTATGTCCGTATAGTATTTTTGGCAGTCTGCTATTATCCATTCGATTCAGATGTCCTAATCAATTTTGTTCGTATTTATAAAGTAGTTAATTGGTTTTTATATTCAGGGAGTGTAAATTTCTCATTTGTTTGATGGTCCCACTTGGCACATCCAGCTGTTTTTCTGAGAAATTTCATTTCTGCTGTTTGATCGGTTTTCATTCTTTTTTTTTTAATGGTCCATGTTTCGCTCCCACATATTAAAATCGGTTTAGATAGAACATTATATAGTCTGATTAAGATGTGTTTTTTGTACCAGGGATGATTTGAATATATTATTTATTATGCTATTTACTTTAAAAATAAATTAATATTTTAGTCATTATCTTTTTTTATCTTCATATGATAAATCGCATCCCATGTATTTGAACGTATTTACTTGTTCAGAAATTTTATTATCTATCACTATTTTACTTCATATTGGGGGTTTTCTCCTTTGAAAGCCATAATTTCTGTCTTTACTTTTGATATTCTCCTATTATATTGTTCTGAAATTTCATTTCATGATTTTGTTTTAGTGATGTCTGTTTGGCATCTTCTGATTTGGCTAATACAATTTGATCATCTGCAAATAATAATGTAATAGTGATCTTTAATCTTTATTTGTATAACAAATGGGTTGTGCTGTTTCCAGATTGTTTTATATATATATATATATATATTAAAAAATAGGGTGATAAGGTATATCCTTGCCATACTCCTCTTGATATATCTTTCCATTCTGATATTTGTTCTAATCTGACTTCTATTTTATTTTCTGTGTACATTTCTTGAATAGACTAATAAGAGCTGGTTTGGTATATTTAGATTGGTTATTATTTTAAATAATTTTTGTTAATTAAAGGCTTTTTTCATAATCAATTAAAGCCACGTGTGTTTCTTTTTGAAATTCTCTTCGCTTTTCGATTAATATTTTTAGAGTGAAAATTGAGTCCAAATGCAAGATCGGCCTTTTCGAAATCCATTCTGTTCTTTCTAGGCCAGTGTTTCTCAAACTTCAGATATCCGCGTACCCCTTCTTCAATTTTCATTATTAACAAGTACCCCCTTATCAGAATAATAAATAAATTATGTAAATAAATAAATAAAGTATATTTCATTGTAAATGTCTATTTTATTTGAATTTATATGTTCGTGTAAACAACAAATATGATTTTTTTTTTTAATAGAACAAAATTTGGAATAGTTTCTTCTTCTTCATTTCCCGTCCATGAAAATCCACATTTCCAATAATTCATATCATACTTACAAAGAGTTTTCATCCCATTCCTAGTTGGTTCTCTAGAGATGTCAGACGACACACCCTTATCAATTTCATTTGATCATCCAGATTCAATATCAACGTTTTCTTGTTGCTTACAGCTACTTGTATTTGCTATAAACCCAATCTTTAACCAATGATCCATACGTAAGAATTTGAAAACTAAAAAAAAAAAAAAAAAAAAAAAAAAAAAAAAAAAAAAAAACGTATTTACTAGAATATAACTAACTTTTTTCCTTATAATTAAAGCTAAAAAATCGTGTTGTTAGATATGTGAGGGGATTTTCGGAAACTAAAATTTTCAGAAAAAAACAAAATGGTGCGACTTACCAAGAAGCTCCTATTCGCTATCACTACTTTCTGGCATCGAGACCAATTTCTATGTGTGCATCGTCAAAGTCATCTACCCAAATAGCGTCATCTTCGTTCCCATTATTTCAAGCAAAAATTACCAGTAATTTACAAGACTTGAGATACGTAGAGCAGCGAAGAACTGCATATGATTGGTGTGGTATTAACAAAAGATCGCTCGAACCAAAGACAAATTAGCATTTCAACTCATTTCAACAGTTGATTTGAAATGCTAATCCCTTCAACCGAATTCCATAATATCTGAAACACATTCACTATATATTTCTTAGTTTTAACACGTTAACGACGGGGGTGGTATCAAGCAAAACCATATGTTCCACCAGCAACATATGGTTTTGCTTGGTCTATACAGCAGTTTCTGTTGGAGAGGGGATGCGATTCGTTAGTTAGTGCCGTTTTTATTCCGGTTGTATCTAATTGCACTGTTTGTTGAAAAATATAGTGACTCCTTTAATTATGCATAGTCGAAAATTGCTATGCATAATTAAAGGAGTCATTTAATTATGCGTACCCCCTAACGATCTTTCGCGTGCCACACTTTGAGAAACATTGTTCTAGGCCAGTGGTTCCCCAACCTTTTCCCAATTGTGCACCCCTTTTTAAACCCATTTCTATAAATTGTATCCCTTGTTTTTAAAATAGCTGCGGACAGGTGTTGAGAAGTACTTGGTGACGGGTTATAATCCACATCAAGTTTTGATTTTTAACCGTTCCTGTTTTCAACAACTGACACGCTTAAAAATCACTGACAATAATAACTGAAACTACGTTAAACATAAAAAAAAAAAAAAACTACTTGAAAAGAATCACAATTAAAGACAACGTACTTACTTATACTCAGTCAATAACCGAACTGATCAAACAGTCTGGCTACGGAAGTATTTATATTTTTGGAGTTCTAGAAACGTCGCAAATGGAAGTCAGTGGAAGGTTCGTTATCGCAAAGGTCATGTCATAGTATAGTTCGCCCACCGTTTCCAGGTCCCTGCTTCGCGTCTTTCCAAGAATAGTCGATTCATGCTGAAGGGGAGAAAGAAATGAAGGACGTCCAAATTGGTCGCCAACACGCGAAATCACGTGCTTTATAGGTAAAATTTTCCAACCATTATACAAGCAACATAGTTAACTACAATAATCATAAAAGAGAAGTTAATTTTCCGACCGGTAATAATAAACAACTCATCCCACTATACGGACTGATTACCCTATTATCGGAATGGATTCTTCTTTTTCTGAGATGCGCAGAAGTGTCGAGGGACCTCAAATCGGTGGGCGAACACGCGATTATTCTGGAAAGGAGGATGGGTGACAAAAAGTGACGCACGAACTGTGCGTAATGATTGGTAGAAGAGTGGTTTGGGGGAGGGGGGTTCATGTCCTCACCAATCATCATTCGCTAATGTGCGCTAATTTTGAAGTGTCTTTATTAGCGGTGATTCAAACTTAACATTTATTGTTCCATGACTAACGTTTTGCATTTTGTTTACTTTACTTGTTTTTCCACCATTACTGATTATTTTTCGTGTACCCCTGAACGGTCCAGCATGTACCTCAGGGTGTACGCGTACCCGCGGTTGGGAACCGGCGTTCTAGACGTTTGTCCGCTACAATATTGTTTAGTTTGTCTTTTAATATTTTCGCATATATTTTGTACCCTGCATTTAGCAGACTAATTGCATATCATTTTTGCAGTTATCTTTATTTCCTTTTTTTTTATATATATATAAATTGGGATAACCACCTTTTCCCCAAGAGTTTGGTGTTTCTTTTCTTTTTTTTTGAAATCGATCATCTTAAAGAATTTCAGAAGTGTTTCATTAGATTTTTCATCTGCTTTTCGTAACAGTTCCATATTTATGTTCCTGCTGTTTTCCTATTTTTCATCTTATTGATTGTATTTTTAGTTCTGACTTCGTAATATTTTCTGTTAGATCATTCTTTTCTCTCCAGAGATTTTGAAAATAAGTTACCCATTTTTCTAAATCTATGATTTGTATTCTTACCTTTTATTTCTTTGTTCATGTATTTTATTATTTTATGTTTTGGGTTGTGGCTTAGATATATATATATATCTATCCTTTTCTAGTTCTGTTACAAATTGTTCCATAATTCTCGTTTTGCGACTGCACTGTTTTTCTTTTGTATTCTATTTTTGCTTCTAATGTCTTCTATTCGTACATAAATATTATTTTCATAATTATCAATAATTATAAAAATAATAATTAGTACAAAATGTATTGATGATGATCATATTGAAGACCTCCCCCCATTGCGGAAGAGTTGGGTCTACTTCTCCCATGATCACCCACAGTCCATCTTGGGAGAGCGTATGTACACTTGGATAAATCAGTGTGGAGGACAATCACAAACATCCCTGCCTAGGCTGAAATCGAACCCGCAGCTTCTGAGAGCGGAATGCTAACCACTCGGCCAACAAGGCGCTGTAAATGTATTAATTAAGTTATAAATATAATTAATAGAAACATAATTAAATGTCCTACACATAAAATATATTGGATTTTTCTATAAAGGAAACATGCAGCCTTAATATATTTTTAAAATCTTAAAAAAATATTAAAATTCAAAACCCGTTGATTTTTGCATAATTCTTGAAGATAAAATTAGATTTTTTTAAAATATATTACCCTTACTTGTTCTCTCACATAGTCTATAATCATATAAATTCCGCGCGCGCACGTGTGTGTAATATTTTAAGAACATTCCAAGTTCAAGAAGCAACGGACCATAAGAATAACATATGTACATTTAAATGCTATTTTTATATATATGAAAAATATCATTTTAATTTTTTTATCAACATAATAAAATAAATTATGCTATAAAATGATTGTGTACGAACATTGCACGTATTTATCTAAAAATAAATACGGTAACTACTAAACAGCAAAAAAAAAAAAATATATATATATATATATATTCACCAATATAATCTCTTGTATGTACTAAAAAAAAAAAAAACAATGTTACCACCCATAGAGAAACAGAAAGAGACAGGACTGTTCTGTCCTTATTGCGCGCTAGTGACTTATGTATCGACAGCGTGCTGCAAGTAATAGCTTGCTTCCTAACATGTGTAGAAAAGAAGAAAGAAAGGTAGTAGTTGGATCGAATAGAATAGTGTGGTTACTAGAATGGCTTACAATGTGCAGCGTACAATACGAGTGAATAGTATGATGGTAAACTATGCGGAGAAACGATTTTTGAAATTTATTTATTACAGAGTGAACAATTTTAGAATGTTTTTTTTTTTTTAAATTTATTTTGTTTCGTCCTGCACAAATTTGAGAATATTTTAAATTTGACGTGTTTGAACTTTTATTACTTTTATGTTAACAGCAATAAACTGTTTATTGTTGTTAACATCAAGTAAGCCGTTCACGCGATCAATATCGTTTGGTTTACATTCCAACATGGCGGTCCATCAAATTCAAGTGTCACTTTTCGTTTGGTTTTAAATTCTTTGGGAATTTGTTGTTTCATATTAACTTCTCTTTTTTCGTAAGCGATATTCTGCCAGAAAAATAAATTATTGTATAGAAAAAAATATATATATATATAAGAAGCGACTTTAGGGGAAAATAATGATGCTCATTCTTCTCTCTTTCTTTCCTCTCAAGAGAAATACTCCTGTTAGTTACACGATGGGACGCCATCGTCATAATACGAGAAGAAGAAATTAAGTTCCATCAAGTAATAAGACCAAACGAGAAATAGAAGTTTGATTCATCGTTTACGGCGTTATGTGAGGCACTTTGGAGACGTCATCTTGCCAGAAAAGATGACTTGTCAAAACCAGCTGGTGGACTTTACAAATGACTTGGCTGTTGTGTTTTTATCTCTACAGCTTTTAGATAGGTCGTAGATCGAATTAACTACAGAAAGGGAAACTAGAAAAAAAAAAAAAAAAAAAAAACCGATCTCTGCAAGATGCACTTAGCTGTTATAAGAGCGTGGAATATAATCATGACAGACTTACTGATCTGTTTGGTAAACCTAATCAAGATGTATATCGGTTTTGGCTCACTTATTTTGCTCCATTAGATTTTTTTCTTTATTTTGAAAAATTTAAAACGAGAATTCTGTGTTACAAATTGCAGTTAGCGGAGGGACAATAGTACGATGATAATCATAGTCTATCTTTGAGGTCAAATTTTGAACTATTGATTTTCATTCACGGGAATTGTCTTGTCGACAAGAGATTTTTTTTTTTTTGTGAATTTCGAGAATAATATGACGCATCACGTATTATATTTACGCGCAGAAAGATTCAGGAACGAAACAGAATCAGTTTCCTGCCACCATTTGTCCAACAATCATACTTTCTAAGCTTCAACCAGTTTTGCCATTCTTCCCCCCCCCCCCCCATCTGTGTGATCAGCCTAGCCAAGAATAAAATACGCGCTCCAAAGTACCAAACTAGTTCTTCATTCTACCCGACCTCCAATCGCAGCATATTTAAACTTTCATAAGGTCCTTCAGATGTGTATTTTTCCACGCATTAGTGTGCATGGCCTCCTGGATAAACCCAAGGGAGGGAGTGAGAGCGTTGGGATACAGACTCCCGAGAATAAGTAAACACATACTTGGTAGTAGTAAAATATATGCGTCTTCTCTCCTGTCTTTTCAGGTTTCCACCACGAGACTAACTGGTGCATCTGAAAAGGTACAGCAAGAGTTTGTTATACTGCCTTTCAGGGTTCGTTGACTTGGTCATGCGGCCCTGAAGTAGGGGTTGAGCAAACTTAATAATGTAAACGTGCGATCCCTGTGCCTGCTAGTCAAGGAGTGGGCTTCGGTGGAAGACAGAGCAAAGAGCACTTGGATAATAAAATTTATGGGCACTTTTTTTTTTTTTTTCCTTGTGTGCACTCGTGTTGTCATGACCTAAGTTTTCCATCCATCGCTCACAAAACATTCTCAGTCATAAGGAAATACGTGAACTAGATAGGAAAAAAAATAATACTATTTTTAACTAGTTACATAACGAGTACTTATCCAACTAGTGTATTATTACACACGTTTTAGAAGCACAGACAAGTTTGCACAAATAATTATACCCATTATTAAGAAATTTCGTCTGCGTTATGCGACCTCTGTAATAATATTAATATATAATTTTCATATTGAATAAATTTTATGGTGGCTTAAATTAATCACATAATTTTTCAGAAATTAAAGGCAATATTTTATTTTAATAAGATATTTCTTTACTTATTTTAAATGCAAACTTATTTTCTAAAATTTTTCAAATTATTATATGCGTATTATTACTTCATTGTTGTTATATTAGAAGGTTCATTTTTATTACTCCAGAATTATATACTAATATATATATACACTACACATATAAACTCTAATACAAACTTATTTATTGCCTCGATCTTCTGGTGGATTACTTTAATTAAATGTAGTTTGTCTTGAAGTCAAAATGCATAGAATCTAGGTATGCATTTACGGTTGGGATTTGGACGCAAGACGTCTTAATTCTGTGAGTATTCTCATTAACGTTTTATAATCTAATAATTGAACTGCTTCAGTGATCCTGGCTTTTTGCTCATTTAAGATTTTTAAATGTCTGCTTGAATAGTATTACTGTTCGGTTTCAAGTACCTGCTTCAAAATTGTAAGCAACATCCTACTTGCCCAGTACTTGGAATTTTCGTATAAAATGTTTTTTTTTTTTTTTTTTTTTTTTTTTTTTTAAGACAATAGATAATATCTCTTATTTTTTTTAGATGAAATAGATAAACTAGTCGATCGGGCGGACGATACAATCTGTAATATTTCATGTGTATAGAGGGAGGGGAAACACCCCTGCTACGCTCACTCTCTCCGCCTCCCCTCAATGCTAGTTCGATTGTGCCGAAATTCTCAGAGGACCTTAAACAACGCAAGCCATGACTATAATCCAAATTTAGTCGGTTCAGTGACGCGAATGCAGAAGTATCCGCGCGAGGAGGGGAACCTTTCCTTACAATTCCCCTCCCACCTATTTGTTCTAAAATTCTCGGTGGACCTTAAGCAACGTAAGAAATGACTATATTCCAGATTGATTCAATTATCTAAAGGGGTATTTGCGGAGAAGTAAGCGTATTAAAAGACACGGAACGTTTTTATTTATTTTTTTATTTTAAATGTAGGTTGATTATTCCAGATTGTGAAAAAGAATAGTAACTAAACTTATTAGTTTCTTTTTAACTAATGTAGACATTAAAGTCAGGAGTTTTTTGAAGCGCAAACGTTTTTTTTTTTTCCCGTAGACACAAGTTTATGTATTTAAACTGGGCCGACGCTACCATTTAGGCAAACTAGGTAACCGCCTAGGCCCCAAAACTTCAAGTTTTCTTTATTCCTACTTTACTAAAATATCAAAATTAAATACTGATATATGATTTAGGTATCGATTCTTTTTCCTTATCCCTCACACATAACGCTATTTTACTATTTAACTCTTGATTCTTTTTTTGTTCCTTACCTAAATGATTTGAACTTATCGCTATTTAAAATTCAGTTAAGATAAAACGTTAACATTTTAAAATATTAAATTTCGGTATTTTATAACTTTTTTTTTGTAAATGAATTATAAAAAGAATTTTCAAATTAATTAAAAAATAAAATAAAAAAAGCCCTATTAATTTAACCTGAAAGACAATTTTATTTTGTTTAATGTCAATTAGAAACATTTTAGTTTATGACATAAGGGGCGAACTTGGAAACTTTGCCTAGAGCGCAAAATAACCTGACACCGACAGTGTATTTAAGCAAAACTTTATGTAAAAATATATATTGTTTAATGTAATGAATGGAGAGGAATCTTTATTAGATTGAATTACTTAAAATTTCTGACTGGCTGTTATAAAATTATTAAAAACATTGGCATTGCAAACTTTTAAACATAAACCGTAGCATTTGCATGCTATAGACCAGTAGAAATGCAATTCTTAATCGGATTTAATTCAGTAATTGTGCAGGCATATCTGGAAGAAAATTATTTTTACTCCAAGTAAAATATAAGGCTTATAATAATTTAATGATATAATACCATTAAGTGCAGTTCATAATGATTTATAAATGATTAAAATTAGTTAATATTATGTTATACATTATTTAAACACTATAGCGCCACCTGAGAATGGAATTTCATAATCGAATTTATTTCAATAATTTTATTATGTTATAAATTATTTAAACACTAGCGCCACCTGAAAATGGAATTTCATAATCGAATTTATTTCAGTAATTTTAAGGTGACTTTATTATTATTATTATTATTCCTGATACCTCCAAGGAGTCCGAAGACTCATCGCGGGAGGACATCTTCAACTGTCTCTACATCTTACCTCTACTACGAATCAACGCCATCTACCGCCCACCTCCAACACCACCACAACTAGTAATTTTTGTCTGTAAATTGCGTGTGTTCTGAAGGGCCGATTTGTATGTATGCGGGATGAAAAACCCGAGTTTCCGGGAGAAAAAACCCTGACTTATGCAGAACTGACGTTAATTATGTTTTATTCCGTGTAAAATAAAAGTTTCATTAGAGTAACTCACTCTCATAATACTATTCGAAAGTTTTAAAGTTGAGTATTGGCATTGTACGTTAATATGCTTTCTCGTATTCAGTTATTTCTAGTCTTATCGTCTGATGTGATTTCTTTCGCCAACGGAGCAGGAGATCTGTTGATAGGCGCTGCAAAAAAAAGACAGCATGTGCGCGCGCATTTTTTTTTAAAATTTCTTTTATTCCAAATGAAAGCAAGTTGTGAGTTTATGAGCTTTTTTTTTTCTTACAAAGCGGTAGGTCATATATCTTTAGAATCTTCATTCATTCTAATATATAAAAAAAATGACGAAAAAAAAAAAGAAAGGAAAAAACCTCCGCTAATGACAAAAATGAACAAGAAAGAACTTCGTAAATAAAAAGGTTTCCAGTACTTAAGGCTTAATTATTCTGTTTGTATAAATAAAAAAAAGTGAAATTCAGGTGATTTTAAGGCGTTTAACCAACTGTATAATTCCCGAGCATAAAAAAAAAAAAAAGAAAGAAGACAAAATAGAAAAATAAATTATTCTCATTGTATTAAAATTAAACCCGGATTGAAAAGTATTAAAATATTATCAAATAAAGATTTTTTTTTTTTTAAATTCATTGAATTACCGAGTAAAATATATCGACCATCAACATCATATAATTTTATTGTATGAAAATTCTGTTTTCCGCTGTGCTATAAAGGGAAAGACTAAATGTTTAAATGAACAAACACCGAAGAGAGGTTTACGATAATTGGAAATGCGGATGGGTTCGTGGTGATTCAGAAACTCGTACATTTAAGGAATTAGCATTTAGTATGCATTTGCAAGTCTCATCTTCTTGGTAAGATCGTCTCTGGTTTATATATTCACGTTAGAGTGCATTATTTATTTCCACTGATTAAGAAGATGCGTTGTGACTTGATTGACTCTATCTTAGACACAAAACAGACCGCGAATACTCAACGTTGGTTGAATTACGCATGCAGAATCTTTCTTTATAAAGCGGTTCGCTTACAATATGGGAACGTATAATACCAATAGAGTGCGCACACGCACACACACACAGTTTTCTCTTTGAACTGTATTGTGTACACAGCGCAGTTATCATTTTAATTAGTCCATTTTATTCATTACACTAAAGGATAAATGCTCTCGACTTTTAGATGCAGTGAATAGCTGCAAAGAAACTTCACTCGCATGTTACATGAAAATACAATTAACTCGCTTAGATTTCGATTCATGGAAAAGAGGACGAGACCCTTCCTTATCTTTTTATTCATCAGCCAGGAGAACAATGGAGAATACGAATACATCAGCAAGATAAGAAAGTAAAAGCAATCTATTCCCACTGTCGCCTTATGCTTAATAAATATTAATCTTGGTGTTTTTAATTCATATGTATGCGCGTTTTGTTCCAGTTGAATGACTTGCTTCAGGGGGCATTCTCCTTCAGAGAGTATTATTAAGTCTTGACATATGAATGCTTGAGAGAAATTGAATTTTGTTTGCTAAGCAACCATCTTGGCAAATAAGATATAATTCGAATGCATCATAAGCATTTTGGATTTATCGTCGGGGTCACTATGCTTTACTGAAGACCGTAGAAATGCGAAGAATGATCTGTAAAAGGTCATGCCTACCGTATTTACTTGAATATTAACTCGCACCCCCCCTCCCCCAATTAAAGTTAAACAATCGTGGTGGGAGATATATGCAGGAATTTTCAAATTCAAGTCTTTCAGCAAAAAACTAAATTGACGTTTATAATTAAATCCTCAGTATTCATTATAATTGCATGCATTATTTATAAAATGAATGCATTTAAATTTATCAACGTTATTTATGCGATCGGCTGCTTACCTTCATCACGCGATATATTTGAAGCTTTTAGCGACAATGCTTCTGTAATTAAATTCGAACAGTTTCATTATTGTTTGTCCTTTTATCATTTTGAAATCGTGTGATCTTTGAGTTTAAAACCAGCATTGTAATAACTTGAACGTTTCTCCATATTTCAAGCAATAATTACCAGTAATTTACAAGACTTGAGATACGTTTTAAACAATCCTTCATAAATGACTAATGAGAAGGGAAAGCAGAGCGTGAAACACAGCAGTGGTAGGCCATTAGATATAGAGCAGCTATGAAGACATGCATATGATTGCTGCGGTATTAACAAAAGATGCGCAATCCAACGACAAAGGCAAGCCGACGATTGCTGAGCCTAAATGCTGATTCTCTTCAACCAAATTCTAAAATATCTGAAACTGCCATAACAAAATTCACCGTCTATTTCTTAAAGTTTTAAACTTTTTTTTCTGCGAGAGGTATATTGCGAATTGATTTCTTTGTTTCGTAAAGTAAAATCAGGAGTGCGGGATATACGCGAGGGCGAGTTATATTCGAGTAATACGGTATTTTTCTTATGTACATTTAATACCTTATTAACAGCTTATAAATTGTACAAGATTGATTATAAATTCTCCATTTCTTTATTCTAAACCCTATAATAATCTCATTTAACCATCCTCTCTTCCTTTTACATATTAAGTCCCAATGGCTATCATAGTGAAATAACTTTTTTTTTTTATAAACTTAATTTGTGATTTTAGAAAATATGGCAGTTAATCTCTCTCTCTCTCTCTCTCTCTCTCTCTCTCTCTAAAGTCTGCCATGCCTATTGCAGGAGGAGAACCTACTACCTTCTTAAGGGAATGACTAACTCCTCTTCTTCAGTTGTAAATGTTCTATAAAAGTTTCTCAAGTTCTGAAGGGATTCAAAACCATATCATTCTACCTAAAGGCTAGTCTATTTTTGCATGCCTATCTGAAAGTGTGGCATTACAATTTCTATAGCAACGGTGACTTCTAAGTCCGCGCGGTTAGCCTAGTGGCTATGCGCTTCGCAACCATATGCCTGGGGAAGGAGTGTCCTAGGTTCGATTCCCGTCGGTGACGTGAGGAGCTGAAGGATCTTCCTCAGCCATAGCCAAGTTAGCCAGTCTTGGGCGTGGACAGCAGGGTTTTTTCCAGTTTATTCTGGGGTTTTTCATCCCGCAAAGCAGGAAAACTGGCCTTGAGAACTCAACACTACAGGCCATAGGATACACCGGGGCATAAGGCTGACCACCTTATCCTGTAAACGGAGTGAGGTCCGATGATCAATGGACCCTCGACACCGCAAGGTAAAAGAGGGTATAAGGAAGATGATGATGATGACGGTGACTTCTGGAGTAAAACAATGGTTCCTGTCATACTGTCTATTCAGTAAGTCTACAGCAGGGGGCGTTGCCATCATTCTCGCATAACGAAGTCAAGCCTAACATTTTACTGAAGGCTATGGAAAACGACTGGAATCCATTCAGTTCAGTTTTATATAAGGGAACGTTCATGACTGCCAAAGTAGAGCTTTTACTTATCAAGATCAAGATGGATAATTGATTTAGTGTTATTTCACGCTTCTGATTTGAGCAAATGAAAAACTTTAGTAGTTTTAATTTCACTATTTATAAGAGGAATATAATATTACAAAACAACAATCGAGTAATAATACTTAATAATGTAAAGCTAGAAACGCTTCAATTTAGCAAATGAGGTAAGAAATAATGAAAATATTAAAGATCCATCATCTTTTTTTATAACTAAATAAAATGAATCTTTAAAAAGTTTCGAAATTTTATCGGAGTTGCCTTGGCTCACACTACTTAAGACACGAACTCTGCTCAGGAGCCCGGATATTCGCTTTTTATAAGGGCATCAGGTTTCACTGGTCTGACAGCTGTTTTTTCAAACTGTTGGTTCTCATAAGATACCTGAAAGAGAAGGGCAGAAACTCTGTTCAGTTTCATGGAAGTCCCATGTTCCTGATAAGAACCAACACTTCGAAACACACTCCTGAGCAGAGTTCGTGTCTTAAGTGGTGCAAGCCAAGGAAACTCAGATGTAGAAGGTTATATTCTTATAAATTCTCTGGAAATTTTTCAAGATTTATTTTATCTACCCTATAGATATAAAATGATGTCTTTATATGTAACGTTTTTGTGTCACGTTTTTTGTCAAGTTATTTGAAACGTTTTGAAACTCAGGGGCTACCCTGAGTGTCGAGTCTTCAAAATTCGAGTCATCAGAATTCAAGGAGAACCGGTCTACCAGTCCGGAACTCGGGGGGTTGGGCGCCAGGGGGAGGAACCCCCCTTTCGAGTTTTCGAAATTCGAGTCATCAGAATTCAAGGAGAACTGGCCTACCAGTCCGGAACTCGGGGGGGGGGGGGGAGGCGAAACCCCCTTTCGAGTCTTCCAAATTCGAGTCATCAGAATTCAAGGAGAACCGGCCTACTAGTCTGGAACTCGAGGGGGGTTGGGCGCCAGGGGGAGGAACCCCCCCCTTTTGAAGACTCGACACTCAGGGGCTACTCTAAGTGTCGAGTCTTCAAAATTAGTCATCAGAATTCAAGGAGAACCGGCCTACCAGTCCGGAACTCGGGGGGTTGGGCGCCGTAGGCGTCAGGGGGAGGGGATCACCCCTAGTTTGTCTATAAAAAAGATGACGGATCTTTAATATCCTCATGTATTTATGCAATAATGTCGTATTATCTAGTAATGTTATTGTATACAGTTGAATAAGCAAACAGGTTCAATTCTATCAAGATTAGTAGTAAACATAAAAAGAAATCATGCTGCATACTCATTATTAAAATATTTACAGAGAAACGCATATCGTGTCTATTAGGTGTGTTCCCAGCTCTACTGAACTAAGGGAAGAAAGCCCTCCACGAAAAGGTTCTTTTAGATCTTAGATGCAATTGAACTTAAGTGTTTCCAACATAGTTGTGCTTCCGACTGTTTATTTATTTATTTATTATTATTTTTATTGAAAATTTATAGGGGCTTGTACATTTTCTGTTCTTCTGTCGCTACCCACGCAGTCATCCTTAAAATGCGGCCACTGGTTAAAATTTCCGCATATTTAGGTTAACAAGTAAACACAGAGCGTTTGGAAGTAATGACGAGCATCTTTTGCAGAGATTATTTCAGGGTTTAGGCAGCTGCAATTCTTCCGACTGCACTACTCAGACATCCAGAAAAGATCAATTTAGCTTGCTCCTAATTTAGCTTTGTTTTTTTCCAAATTCATGAATTACTCGAAAATTATGAAGAGAGAACAATGCAAGCACAAGGTACATTCTCCAATACGAACATAATGTGTATTCCTTAACGGAAGAATTTTTTCTCACTAGAAATAACGTTTGCAAAATATTATGACGAAAAGTAGGAAAGAAAAATGAGAAATATGGAAATATGATACTTTAAATGTAAAACGAGATCCGATTATACCTCCCCCCCCCCGAAACTTCGGTTTTTAAAATTACAACTCAAAAGTTGATAATAAAACTGCACGACTTTATGCAATAATACCATTTAGGTTTAGGAACACGAGATGGCTACTTGGCTGATCTGTATGTTGCACTCATTTTTTTTTTAATGATGGAAGTGGAGATCTCTTCCCTCCCTCTAAAATGAACAAAAAGCTAGAGGATGGTGCCCGTCTGCTTCATTTGAGGAATGAAAATATGAAAACGTTAGTTAAAATGAGAATCTCTCATTATTTTCACATTCTTCGCTGCAATTTACAATTCCGCATAGGAATATCGACTAATGAAATCTTGTAATGAATATTAAAAACTAACAGTTTAGGAATCGACGCTTAGCATTTCATATCATATTGTGATGTTTACTCAGTCAAATATAACATTAAAAAAATACTAACTGGTGTGACCTGTTGGACAACCGACAACTTGTGTGGTAAAGTAGCAATTATTGCATGTTATAATTATTGTTATTAAATAAACTCAACCCTGCTATTTACATTCATGCTAGTTAATGTCAATTCTAACTGTCAACAAACGATTTTTTTTTTTTTCATCGTTGTCTGCTAGATCACCTAAAATTCTGTTTACTTGACTTGTTTCCAAGTCTACTGCTAAAATAATTCCGTGCTATATAAAAAGAAAGACATGTTGAACAGAAAACTGTAACTGAAAGTATGCTTGGCTGATGTCATCTTTGCAAACGTGAACTGTCTGAGAGAAATCACGCTTATGGAATTTTTTCTAACTGTGGAACTCCCCCCCCCCTCTAATCTTACAGGATACGAAGCATATAAGGACGCAGATTCCTGATTTCTATCACTGAAAGAATTCAGCGCTTTTTTTTTTCTTCTTTTCTTTAAGCTTTTCAGACTAGACACTAACTACTGCGTTTATGTTGTCCTTTGGAATACAGTGGGTGTTTTAAAATTAATTATAACCGATGGTGGTGTTTCAAAAAAGATGGTTTGGGAAAGGATATATGAGCTTAATTTCCCTTCCAAATTAAAAAAAAAAAACTTTATATATGCATAAAAGAAGTGCAAAAAATGCTGCGTAAGTCGCTGTGTGGGTATCACCCTATTGCAAGCAAAATTCCTGGGTGCTCCCGCTGATAAGACAATACCACACTACTACTACTGTATAATTTAAACTTTTTTTTTCTTTCTTCTTTTTTTTTTATTTTTTAACCAGTATCTTTCTATAGCTTGAATTTTGTTAACCGAGCGGTATTTCAGATAAGGTAAGTTTTCCCGCAAGTAATCATTCTATCTGAATTTAAACTGTTTGGGATGATTGATGACTGGAATAAATCCACTTAAAAGGTAGACCTCAGCCCACAAAAAATACAAGACATGTATTGGTCAATAAATAACCCCAATCTTCGAATTTAGTAACTTTTAGTAGGCTTAATTTTTTTAAGGCGCATAAAAAATCAAATTTCAGTATGCATTGACTGTTTTTATTTCGAATTTGTTTTTGAATAAAAGTATAATAAGAATGCTTATTAATCTATAATGTTTCAGAGGTTTTTTTTTTAATATCAAATCAGTGATATATGAAGCAGAAGTACAGTTTATAAAAAAATTATATGCATATTAAAATAAACGTAATTGTAAATATTAAACGGAATTCTTATAATTAAAGGCTTATTTTTCTATACATGCGAAAACGTGTGTCATTATTGTATCTACTAGGTGCTCATAAATTCACCTAATAATCTGTTTGCACATCCCTTCGAAAAGAATTAATTATGCATATTTATTAGGTGCAAATAAAATTTTGGCTTAAAATTGGCGCTGATTGAACAAAAAAAAAAAAGAAAAGAAATTATTATTATTATATCATTCTTATTACGTGGCACACCTCCCAGGATTCATTGCATGGGCCCACCTTGCTCCACACAACAAACTGTCGGCCCTACTTAATCCTCCGTCTACATCCTCCATCTACACACATTTCCACTATTACCTCTTACGAGCACTGCGCTACCTACCGTCCACTAATACTGATTTTGTGTGAAAACTGTGTATTCTCTAGTCGATTCGCCTGTATGCGGGATGAAAAACTCGAGTTTCTGGGAGAAAAAACCTGTTACATCCATATGAGATCGGCTGATTACTTTCTATTGAAGGATTCCTCTCGTCACTATGAGAATCGAACTTAGGTCTCTTCCAATCAAAGAGGGTAATGTCCCATCGTTTTTCCAATTGCACTGTGGAACTCTAAAAATTATGCATACTGATGTTATTAGTAATCAAGGATTACTGATAAAAAGAATGCTTGTACTGTATATTTTTCACAATCCAGATATTTACTTTGAGCAGATTCATCTTAATATTCAACTTCATTTGGAATCGTTTTTATCCTGAAATGAAGTTCGTGTAATCTCGAACGAAGATGCGAATAATAGATGGCGTTTACAAATATCTTCGCGTTTTTTGCGACATGGTGTCCCAAACATTCCACAATTATATCTGATTTTTACTGATATTTTTATCTGATGTTTATTTATTATTATTTCCCTCATTGGTATCAATTTTTTGTGTGTATGTTAAATTCAACTTTTTATGAACCTTTTTCTTTGTTTTGTTAGAGAAATATCAGTTTAATCAAAAATAAACATTTTAAAATAAGTGATATTCATTAGTCAATCAAATAGTCATATAATAATTTTTCTCAGTTTTACTATCTCCAATAATTACTCAGTTTTTTTTTTTTTTTTTTTTCAAAACTGGATAGTTTTATTTATTTTATTTTATTTCCTTTTTAAAGAATTACTAACGAATACATTTAGATAATTTTCTCCAATCATTTTCCTGGCCATTGTGTGATCTTTCACACACGCCATCTACAGGCAAAAAATACTATTATTAGTATTTTTTTTTGGTGATGTGTGTAATAGATGGATTGAGGTATCCTGTGTATTACGTAGAATGGAGTGCTGTAACGCGATGGATTTTGGAGGTGTCATGTGATAAAAATAATATCGTAATCATGAACAGTACGCTAACCAAACTGTCAAATTAAAGATAAAAAAAAAATGAAAATTTCCAGTTTTTGGGGAGACATATGCAAGAATCCAGTGGCATCACGTGTCCACTGAATTTTCAGATTTAATGTTCCTTCACTCTCGGTTTCATTACACTGATTTACAAGAATTTCTGGGAATCAGATCTTGTTGACTACCGGGAGTTAATACAATTCATGAAGTCCTTACCCTCTTTCCCCTGTAAAAAAAAAAGTACCTTATTAATGTAGTTTGATTTATTTAATATCTCTTAAGAGTAGCCTCGCTATCAAATCGCTATTTAATCTATTTTTTAATTTATTTTTTCCATGTTCAAAGGTGCAGCACCTTTGAGCATGGAAAACTGGAATATTACCGAATAACTGTTAGCAAAATATTGTTATATTTACAGGAAAAATGCGCAGTTTTTTTCCATTAAAAAACAACTTAAACATCACAGTTATAGCAGCTGATGCATTACTGTTGTGGATGCACCAACACATCGTTTAAGAGTGAAGAATTTGCAGCTAAGCATAAAAAATTAGTTAATTACACGCATTCTATGACAAATGAGTGGCCGTTAAAGTTATATCTGTTTATTATACAATTTTTTTTATTTTAATTTTAATGCAGTCTTTATTGGTACGATAGAAATATACTTTCTAGTTAGATATGCGTCCCCCCCCTCTCGTCTCATTAAAAGGTTAAATTCATCTTCTCTTTTTCTAAGAAAGCAGGTGTCGCACTTTCTTATTTCAAAAGCACCTTTTTTTTTATTTCACGCTGTGCATTTAATGACTCAGCTTCCCTTCGTTTAGCTAAAAATTATTATATATTTTCTGAGTTCAGCTAATTGTTGTTTACTTTATTTGTATTATAGCAAGACAGTTCATTTGTTTTTACTGTACATTAAAAAAGAAACAAAAAACATGAGTTACAGCATCGATATGTGAATTAGTTATATCACAAAACCATTCTTTTGTTTGCTTTTGTACTCCATGATGCTAGATCACAAAAGAAAGACTTACAGGGTCAAATTTCAATCAACTGACTACAGGAGCTTTGTTGTTGTTGTTATCGGTTGGTTCCTGACTGTCGATCTTTTGCACAGGTAAATAGTATCATAACCCATTTTTTTCTTTTTCGGAAGAAACTCGAGTTTCTAATCATAAGAAATCATTGGAAAACGAAAAGACGTTAGAAGATTTATTTATTTATTTATAGACCAAACTGTACCATGCAGGCTTTCCAAACTAGATCCGACGGAATAGCGTGGTTAATTCTTATTCTCAGAGTCTCCTATGCGAATATATATTGCGTGTGTTCTTCTGGCCAGTTTGCTTGTTTTGCGGGATGAAAAACCCGAGTATCCAGAAGAAAATACCTGGCTATCTCTGTATGATTCCAGCTAATTCTCTCCTTCAGATGAGATAACGTAGCTGGAGGTCAGTTAACTCTAATTCACATCCGATGTCCAGTATGATGTACAACTATTTAGCGTGCACTCCAGCCTTTGTATTTTGCCTCTGTATCATATAATTTGTTACTAATATGCACAGGATTCGAATAAACTGTGATTGAAGAATTTTTGCAACATAGCGTACAACTTCGTTTGTTCTGTAAGCCATAAGAAGCGGAGAAAGGGGAAGGGGTAGTCTTGTAATATAAATAACAAAATGCAAATTAAATTATTACTAATAATATTGTTTTTACGTACATGATGCGGAAACTAATGTTTCTCGTTGCGGTAATTAGTAAAGCGAAGATAGCCGGTTAGTATGTTACCGCTATAAATGAATAAGGCTTAATATTATCTAATGTTTACTTACAGTCTGACGAATATTCTTTTTAGAACTTATTTTATTGTTGAGGAATAAGAATCTGATGCCTGTGTCAGAAATATTTCCCTCCCTTCTCCTCAGATAAGAACTCTTATAGTGCCTATGTTGTAACGTGAATTCACGGTGTACAGAACCCTATCCATTCAACTAACCAAGCCTACTTAAACTATTTAAATCACGATTTATTTATAAACTGAAACGATATTTTTCAGTAACTTCGGTAATACCAAGTAAACAAGTCATGCCACTCTATACTAACGCGGCCAAACTGTGGCTCCCTCTACTAATAAGAATTTAATTTATTGATACTGAAATTTTTTGTATATATTTTGTATATATGTTTCTATATTTAGTATATATACCGAAATATATACTAAATATAGAAGTTATTCGCATAATTTTATTAACTGCAAGTTATTTATGCCGTGTCCAATATATGATAAAAGTTGTAGAATTGCGTCAGACGCTACAGCACAGAAGGTATCTAAAAAAAAAAAAAAAACGTATATAGAAGTTATTCGCATAATTTTATTAACTGCAAGTTATTTATGCCGTGTCCAATATATGATAAAAGTTGTAGAATTGCGTCAGACGCTACAGCACAGAAGGTATCTAAAAAAAAAAAAAAAAACGTATTTGCTCAAAATTCGAAAGAGTTAAATTTTATTTTCAACTGAATAATTTAAAAACTAGATTGCGATGAAAAATATGACATTTTATAATTTATAAAATGTTCCAGAATCTTGAGATGTAAACGTTTATTTATTTATGTATAGTAATGTTCACCAAGCACATGTTATGCGTAATCTGAAACGCACACATTCCTCTGATCAATATCACCAGTGGTATTAGATGAATAATAGTGAAAAATGAATCATTCGACCTCTATTCAGGGCACTTTGCACTTACGGTTCACGAAATAACTACATTTATATGTCATTTAGTTCATTAATATTGCACACATAAACCAATTTAAACCAAAATGATTTAAGAGAATGCTAAGAGGGCACCGAAGAACAAGAAAATTTTTGTCTGTGTTTCTTCATTTTTTTTTCTTATTATTCTTAGGGTCGCCCCTGTAAGAAATGAGTTATTTTTAATGGACATGCCGTACTCTAGATTCGTGGTAGATTTGCACAGATCCTGTGTAATCTGTGAACTGTATGTTTGTCTTACTAGACACATCGCATTAGCGTGATCGTAATGGGAGATGGAGTTTGTAGCTGAAGCACGTGCGACGTTGATTGACGGCTCGTCTT
The DNA here is from genome assembly GCF_054136105.1 of Typopeltis vanoorti. Taxonomy (NCBI): domain Eukaryota; kingdom Metazoa; phylum Arthropoda; class Arachnida; order Uropygi; family Thelyphonidae; genus Typopeltis; species Typopeltis vanoorti. The sequence goes on from NC_143558.1 coordinate 55,474,663, forward strand.
CAGCTCCCTCCTTGTTTCTGCGGGTGTCATGTTCCATACGAGGAGTGCTACAAAGCGAAAAGCTTCGTGGAGTTGGGTGACTGAGAAATCTTTTGATTTAATCCCAGTGGAGGGATAGTGTTTCACTTACTTCTTTCCAACGCTAGTATTAATGGAGAGCTTTTAAAATACTACAGCTTATATTTCCGTCTGTATATTACAAATTATTTTATTTCTGTTTCCGTCTATATATTCCACATTATTACTATCGTAAAAATCGCAGATCTTATTACAATAATAATTTTACCTACACGACAGTTTAGCGAACAATAAATAAAAATAAATTTAAAAAAGTAACAGATCAGATAGGAAGATGTTTTATTATTTATATTTAACAGAAAATAAAATTAATGTTATGAATTCACATTTCTGAAGCGAACGAAACTATGCTATTGTTCAGAAAGATATATTTAATTTTATATGTGTTTTCCCGAACTTCCGTAGTGTGCAGTAGGCTTCGACGTTGCCTTCCGGTCTCATACCGATAATAATAATAATAATGGTAGTATAATAGTACTTATTGGCATAGGGCTAACGCTCCTATCTCAGAATTTTGGTTACGAAACCGAAGGGTACTTGGATGGTGGGCTCATGAGAACTTCTATTGATGATTGGAGTGTTTTCCATTTCAAACTTGTGGGGCACTCGCCCATAGGGAAACAAGTGTATCAAGGGGAAGTATAAAGTGATATTCATATGACCTCATTTATTTATTTTTTTTTTTGCACCATAACTGTTAACTTGCAGCAAAAAGCGTCTCCGTAGCAATTGGAAGAACAACTGGAAATCGCCACTTCGACTGGAAAAGACCGGAGTTTGATTCTTGTCTCCACAAAAGGGACCTTTATGTGGGCTTTTTCAATTGAGGGTGAGTTAGCCGATCTCATCCCGGGGGGGGGGGGAGTAGCAGGGTTTTTTCCTCCAAGAAACTTGGGTTTATCATCCGCATACAGGTAAATTGGCCAAGAGAACGTATACAATTTACAGAGAAAAAGCACTGTAGATGGCGTTGTGTTCCATATTAATCTGTGGTACTCAAAATATGGAAAACCACAAAAGGCAATCAACCTTTCTTGATTTTGGACTGACATTAAAAAATAGTTTTGCTAGTCTGTTATAGAGTATATAAAAGTGAATGTATGTCTTCTGTTCAAATTTGCACAGACATGAATGAATAAAATAATTAAATTTTCATGCTTTGCTGAGGAAAGGTGAATAAAATTTGGCATTCAAACAAACTATGGTCTTTAGTTGAAAAGAAAAGCTATACAAAATTTAGTAGTAGCGTGGGTATGAAAATTGTTACTTTTCAGACATTAGTCACAAGATATTTTATTTAATTTTTTTAAAATTTTATTTGAGTTGGAGATTAAGCAAATGAGAATGAGTGGAACCTTCATTCACATATAGAGTTTTAATCTACAGAACTAAACAATCATATACATAATTTCATGCATTTCCCAACCAGCTGGCCTGGTTGGCTGAGTGGTAAGCATACCCACTCTCCAACCAACAGGCTGCAGGTTTGAATTCCACAATGGGCATTGGATGTTTATGATTGTCTTTAGGTGGGAGATGAATTTCATTGCTTGGTGTAAGATCACTGCCCTGCTTATTGAAGGTTGGAAGTAGTTTGAAAAAAAGTTCCATGTTTGGTCTCTAGAGCAAGGTTTCTGGACTATAATGGACTATAAATAAAAAAAAATGTATAAAATTGATAAAAATGAAAAAAAAAAATACTAAACCTATTCACTGTACAATATGTACTATAAGTTTGCAAATAAGCTTTCTTGGGTGGGGCAATGTAAAAAAATTGGGAATAAAAAACGGGACATTTTAGATTTCTTTTCAGTTAAAAATTCATATTTGTTTAATGTGACTCTCAACCAAGAAAGTTTGTAAATTTATAGTACATTAATATATAAACATGGTATACAATATAGTATATAATAATAATACTAAAATTATGACGATCCACAGTTCTTAATGGTTACAGAGTTCTTCTGGGCTTATTTTATATATTTATTTACTGGCAAACATCCATAGCACTAACAACTTGCTATTCGATATGTGTTTATAGCCAAACATTCGATATAGCCAAAGCTTTGCAGTCATTCAGATGTGTATGTGTGTGTGCTTACTTCAAAATAGACTACAGACCTACTTTTTGCCCAGATAATTTGGAAACACTCTATAATACATATAATTAGGAGGGGAAAAAAATTCAAGTTAGCAGAAGAAAGTAGGAGTAGAACAACTGCAAGTAAATTAGTGATCAGAAGTGAAATGTTATATTAGTATGGTAGAGTTTCAAACATTTGATATTTTTTCCATTATGTTAGTTGCATGCTCTTGTGAGAATAATCTCTGCAAAAATTGTTTTGTAGAGATAATCACTGTATGCATGGCTTGTGTTTATTATTATATTATGTGATACCTCCAAGGAGTACATATGGTTCTGTATAAGCAGAAAATGTATATTTTGATATTTGATTAACTGAGTCAGATAATAGCAAATTCAAGAGTAGCTGGTATTAAATTCTGGGGAAAAAAGCATGGTAAAATTCAGTGTCCAATTAATGGCTTGAGAGTTCAATACTGGAGAGAAATGTGATTGATGAGGAAAAATTGAAAGGATCAAACTGGAACTGGATGATTTTACTCATCAGCTCACCCACAGCACTTAATGTATAGGTTTACAATCTTTTGTGAATCAGATTCGCATTAACAAAAATATATAGTTATGCAGTTCTTAAAATAAGTATCAGTGAAATACTTCATTATCAAAGAAAGATAAAAAAAAAAAAAAAAAAAAGGTAAAAAAAAGATCTTTACCAGCCATTCAAGATAGCCAAAGTGAGTTTCCTTTCATACAGCTTAATAATTCACCCACTATTTTTATCTTTTATTTATAGATTTTACTGAACTATTATTTATTATTTTTTCTGCTATCCTGTAATACCCTACTAGAAATTTACGCTGTCTATTAAATCTCCTCCTTTTTTTTTTTCACCCAGCAGACAAGTGTTGTAAACCATAAACATGAAACCATCTTGGTCACTCTCCCTTCTGCATCCCCTTCAATACTTCCTCTACCTCCAAAACAACAAAATCTTTGATAAAACCAAATGTGGTTGCATCAAAGCTTTATATAAAAAAAATAATTTTTTTTATTTCGGTTTGTCAGGGTATGTAAACTTTAGCATTCAAATGATTCTTTATGATATTTCACAATGGGATTAAGTTATTCTAAAATAAATTTCCTTCTATAATATTATAGAAAGATATTTATTATATTTATTATAATATAAGTATAATATTATGATATTTCACAATGGAATTAAGTTATTCCAAAATAAATATCCTTCTATAATGGTGTTGATCAAAACACTACCTTAAAGTTGTACAGTATATGATAATTACTTTCTATTTCCATTCATTAAGTCCTTTTCTTTTTTTGTCAGTAATAATAATAATAATGAATCTGATAATGTGAATTTTTTTATTTTCTTTCTACAGGGATTAGTGATAGTGCAAAAGTACAGTTGCAAAGTCCTGAAAGTGAACGAGATTTAAAACCAGGAAATGAACTAGTCCTTCGCTGTAAGGTAGAAGGAAGTCCTGAAGTGAGATTTGAATGGTTTCACAATGGGATTCGGCTATTCCGAAATGAACGGGTATCATTCCGTAACAAGAAACTTCATATTGCCAGTTTAACTGCCATGGACAATGGAATCTATTCCTGTCGGGCCATTAATGAAGTTGGTTCAGTGGACAGTACTGATAATTTCGCACTTATTTTACCAAGTATGTTAGAATTTTCACATGTGATTTTATTAAAAATTTGCTTAACCCTTAACTATGGACTTCTCAGTTTCTGAAAATTACTGCAGACTAGTTGTCTCACAAACTATTTATCTTTAAGTTTTTATTTAATTTAATTTTATTATTTATTCATGTTTGATCTAGATAGTGATAACACTTCTCATCTTATCTTTATAAGTTGAAAAAAGGCTTCATAACTTAACTTCTATACTGTGATAGAGCAGTTAATCCTATCTGCATTGTCTGTAAATTGCTTGTATTTCTAGATAATTTTGTTTCAGGAGGAAAACTCTGCCACTTTTACATGAAAGTGGATGTAGTGGTGGGGGGGAGAGTCCTAACAGTTCTTGGCATCTGAGACAAAATTTAAGTGTCAGGTCTTTCTAACCAAAGACGTTGTTACTGAGTTGTAGAGGCTGTACTAATCAGATTTTTTTTTTCTTCTAAATATCTGTTCATCAGAATTTAAAAAACAAATATTGACTATATAAGGCATTATGGAATAATAGACTATACACTACTTTTGGTTATGGTTTCAAAAAAATAGCCAAAATGTTTTTTTTATTTCTGTTTTCAAGACTTATGCTCTTGTATCTAACAATATTTTTAATTCTTATGTAAGTAAATCTTAGCTTTTCCTATAATTATTTAGCATAATCTTAAAAGCAGTAGCTATTACTTTGGGAGGATAAATTTTTAAAAACAGCAGAAAATTTGCATAAACAAACACCACTCATCTATCAGATGACAGAAAAACTTTGTTTATTCTTGACACTAATATAATCCATATTTGAGATGCCATAAGAGATCAGAAATAAATTGGCTTAACATTGCTCGAAGGTACTGAGGACTTAGTTTACAAGCTAGCAATAAGGAGCTACGATAAAAATAAGAATCACACACTTACTTCACAGAGTAGTTACTAATTAATGGTTAAAAATACCTTCCAGCATTGTTTGTATTATGCTAATTTTGAAATATAAATTCTAAAGAATGCGTTAGAGTTTATATTTTAAGCCTAATTAGTTATTTAATAAGGTTGAGGGAATTTTTGAAGTGATTTCAGCTGCTATATGAAAATCAGTTTAGAAAACATATAAAGGAAGTATATATTGTACTGTTGCTGATGGAAGTTAGTAATAATGCAAACTTAACTGCATTGGATTCTCATAGTATCCAGTATACTCTATAGGGAACAAGTCAAGAATGATATATTTGATTTATAAATTAATTATTAAAAGGCATTTTTTTTTCCATAGATAGATTTTCTCTTTTAAACTTAAGTATAATAACATGCATTTCTACATATATGTATGTGTAGATGTACTTATTATGTAATACATATTTGTATATTCTTGGTTTCATTCTTGGTCTGGGTAGTGGCCCCACCCATAATGCATAGCATTTTACATGTCTATAAGGATATATATGCCTTGCTTGGCATCTTGAACTTATAGTATAACCAAGTGAAAAAATTTTTATCTTCTGAATCTTTTTCCTGCCATTCATGCATCGAAAACCTGTTTTTCTGATCTTTCCTTTTCCATTCTATTTAAGAAGTAGATTAGCTCTGCTTGTACATTCTTAAATGCTAATAATGTCAGATATCTTTCTAATAGTTTCATTTGTATTATGATTCTGCTATTGATTTCATTTCCAGGATTCTCTCTGAGGATATGCATGGGTTTGTTAAGGGGAAGTCGTGTTTTAGTAATTTAGTTGTTTTACAGAGTGACAAATGTATTGAAGAAGGGAAGGCATGTGCAGTAGTCTATCTAAAGTTTGTAAAGATCTTTGATAGGTTTCCACATGCCAAGTTGAAATTTAAGTTAGGACAAATAGAGTTGAGAAAAAAGATCGGTTATCTGATGGGTAGTAGCAATTGTGTATAAGGAAGAAGTTACCCAAAAGAGGAAAGTCACTGGTGTGCGAGTGCAGTCTATTTTAGAGTGATTATTATGTTCTTCATAGACTTTTTTAAATCATATGCATAGATCTACATTTTGTTATCAGTGCTCTAATTTAATATAAAGGCTAAACAATAAAATGGAAAATACATTAATAAACATACAAGTAATTATTATTGCTATTATTTGACACCTTCAGGGAGTCCAAAGACTCATCAGAGGAGGGCACCTGCTCTACAACTCTGTCTCAACCACTCAATCCACCAACTCACCACAACTACACCAATGCCATCTACCGCCAAACACCAGTATTTCCACAGACAAACACAAACATTCATGCCCACAACAGGATTCGAACCCGCAGTCTTTTGGTTAGAGAGCGGATACTCTAACCACTCGGCCAGCCAGGCTCGTTGATATATTTTGGCTGATAATGATATATTTTGATTAACTATAAGTTAAATAGGAAACAAGTGCGTAGACCTAGTATGTGCAGTAAAATGTGCTAATGTGTGACTCAAAACTGGCATATGTGCAGTTAACTATTACATGGTCCTTTTGAGGTAATTAGCTAAAGCCTTGTCTTACTCAATTGCAGATAAACATCCAACTGTTACTGATAATAAGATAATCATTATGGAATGGTAGGTATTCTGCATCAGTACTACTTCCTTGAATGAATAATTAAATCCTAATTTTGTATTTTGAGAAAATAGTATAGTTTGAAAATTTTAAGTACTGGTTTTTGGTATTCAAAGTCATGTTTTAAAGTTGCCACCATCTTCCTGTATAAAAAAGGTATTTACTAATATTGCAACACGGTTCTTGTTCAGAGCTCTTTTGTAAGGTCATTGTTTCTTAAAATGTTTCTTCCTCATCTTGTCTGTTCAGTCCTGCAATATAACTTACTTAGGATGATCTTCCAGTTGTTAGTACAACTTGGCCATGGCAAGACTGAGTCTAACAGACTTTTTTTTCTATATTTTCTTAATTCTTATTGAATTAATCAAATGGAGAATAATAAATAGCATTTCATAAAAACATTTACAACAAAGCTAAGCCAGGAAATTGCAGTATACTAAAATGCAGAGAAGTGATGTTGTGAGTAGCAAATATCACATTTGATGATGATACAATATTTCTGATGATGTATAAAGACTTATAACTGAAAACACTGTAAGGAAAAATGTTTGCTTGATAATTAAAAAATAATGAGAGTGTGAAACAACATTGTTTTTGAGAGTGATATGGGAGAAGCTTGAATGTAGCAGATAATGAACTACCATAAAATCTTAAAATGAAATTATCATTTTAAGATTACTGTTTGGGGAATAAATTTCTGCATTCAAACGAATTTTTAACTCATTCATGGTACCAGTACTATATAGGCTTTAACCATTTGTCTGAAATTGTTATTTAATTAAATTAAAATAATAATCTTTCTACTTGCTTTGTTTTTCTTTCAAGCCATGCATTAAATCCCCTTAAAAGGCAAAATTCTTATGATAATTGAAAAAATCTGAACATTATTTAAAATTACATCCAGTATTCAAAAATAGTATTAGGGTTTTGGTTAAAAAATTAGCAAACAACAATATTTTCTGCTTTGAAGTTCTTCCCTGTGTGTGTGTGTGTGGGGGGGGGGGGGGTTCCCTCTGGTTTGTGTAATAGTAACCCTACCAGGAGGTAATTTATTTCCTACATGCTCTATTTGCATACAATGCATATATTACATGTAACTTCTACATAACTGGTGAACATTTATATTTAGATTTTTGTATCAATATTCATGTTGATATTTATATTTTTATATCCATATATTTTACACTATATAATCCAAACATTATGAGTAGTTTATATTACATTACAACGATTGGAAGTTGATCCTATTTGCAAAATTATTTAATTTTGAGTAATACTTTTGGGTATCTGTTATTTTATTGTTGCTTAAATATCTGTTATTACATTTATAAGGTACAAATATTTGTATTTTTATCTTATAGACAGCACTCTTAGCTAATGTATTTTCTCATAGGTGAAACAGCTGCCAAAATTATTCTCTTGCCTAATGATGCAACTGTGCGTAAAGGTGACACTTCCACGTTTAACTGCCTTTATGAGAATGCAGCTATTACTGAGTGGTACACTCAATCCAGTGATGTTCCTCTCACTAACACTTCTAGGTAATAATATATTATACTGTTTGTAATTAAGGACTAAATTAATGAATGTTAAATTTTTAAATATTTATTGACATTTTATTGACACTTTATCAACAAAAGGAAGACTATGGATCTGGGAACATCCAAATGGTTCTCATTCCCAAATTGATCACATCCTAATCAATGGAAAGTGGACCAGATCCATCAAGAACTGTCAAGCATATAATACTGTTGTACTAAACTCTGAACCACAGAATAATCGATGCCCACATTAAACTTTCACTAAAAGCCTCTAAAAATAACAGGCCTACAAAGAAACAATACAACGGGGGCAAACTAAATAACCCACAAATTGCAGCATCCTTCCACAGCACATTAGAAGGCAATATGGAAAACATTCTTAAAGATCCAGTTAATGAAAAGTATAAGGGCATCATTGAAGCAATTAACATAACATCCAACAAAATCCTTGGAAACAGCAACAAAAAAGACTTGGAAAAATGGATTACTCCTGAAACTGAAAAATATATAGATGAAAGAAATAAAGCAAGGAAACTGGCTACCGCTTAAACAGGAATGAAATAAAGATAAACTAGACATTTTAAGTAACAAGATGAGTGAACTAATGATCAGAGACAAAGAAAATCAAATGATAAACCTACCATCACAAAACAAAAAGAAGTGGAAATATTGTCACACATGACAAAAACGGTAGTCAGCTATCAGGAAATTTGAACTTGATGAAAGAATGGAGAAACTACTTTCAAAAATTACTGGATGTTAATAACCCCCAACATTCAAGACAGTTTGCGGACCTGCATCTAACCACCGCTCTGCCAATAAATTGTGAAGACTTCACTGAAAAGGAACTAAAAATAGCAGTAGATCAAACCAAAGCAGGAAAGTCCCTAGGGATTGACGGAATCAGAGCAGAAGCTTTCAAAAATCTGGATATAGCATGTATTCCAATCTCCTTGCTATAATGAATCAATGGAAACAAGGCCTTATTGTCCCTATACTCAAAAAGGGCAGTCTCAATAGAATGGATAACTACAGAGGTATTACTTTTCTATCAACCACAGTTAAAATCTACAATAGGCTAATACTCAATAGAATAGAAACTAAACTTAACACCACTTTTAAGAAAAAAACAAGCTGGATTTCTAAAAAAACGATGTAGAGTAGAACAGATACATTGCATCAGAATAATCATAGAAGGTTCACGTGATAAAAACTTACCACTCATTTCAACCTTTATAGACTTCAAAAAAGTCTTTGACTCCATTAATAAAGAAGCAATGTTTAAAATACTCAGCTTCTATGGTCTGTCCTCACAAATCATACAAGCAATCTCGGCACCTTATAAAGACTAGAATGCTACAGTAATCTTTAATACAGAAACGTCTGAATCCTTTCCAGTGACAACAGGAGTCCTGCAAGGCAATGTACTAGCACCTTATTTGTTCTTGGTATGCTTGGACTACATCTTCTGGACCATCGACACAGAAGATCTTGGTTTTAACATTAGAACATCTACCCCTTCTTCTTCTTCGGCACTACAGCCCCATGTGGGGCCTTGGCTTCCCATTTTTGGGTTTCATAACTCACTACGAGGTGGGGTCGTCACCCCCACACTCAACCATTTTGTAATTGTCTGTGAAGCGTTGTGTTCTTAAGACCAGTTTGCGTGTTTTGCAGGAGGAAAAACCCCAGATAAACTGGGGAGAAAAACTCTGTAGTCCAAGCCCAAGACCGGCTAACTTGGCTATGTCTGAGAAAGATCCTTAAGCTTCTCACGTCAGCAATGAGAATAGAATGCAGGACACTCCTTTCCCAGGCATATGGTTGCAGAGTGCATAACCACTCGGCTAACTTTGCAAACAACCGATCTTAGCTTTGCTGACGATGTTGTACTTATTGATACAGAACCAACAAATGCACAAAAACATCTCAGTCTACAAGAGGCACAGGCTAAACTTATTGGTTTGCAGATCAACATCCAAAAGTCCAAAGTATCCTCTGAAGATTTTATCACTTTTTTGGTGTATTTTGATTGTGAAAACAGTATTATGCAAGACATGAGTTATCTGAGAGCTTTCTGCATATATCTCTCTCTCTCTCTAAGTATTAGTAATGCAGAAATTTTTTTCATTATAAATGTTTATGATATAAAAAAAGAAATGTACATGTATTAAATTAAAGTGGATAAGGCATTTTTTTGAAGCACTTATAGCTATTGAATTTTTTGGTTGCTGAGTTTGGTAAATATTTATGAAGAGACAAATTCACATGTATAATTTAGACATTAATTATCAGTTATCTTGTGCATAATGAACGAAAGGGAAAATTATATCACACAACACTGATTAAAAGCAATTTAATTATTAAACTCTTAACAAGATATGTGGTTAATTAACATTTCTGTTTCCAATGGGAGTCCCTATTTGAAAGATGGCTGTGTGTGTGTATGATCACTTTTAATGTGGGATGTTACTGCACTACAACAGACACACAGTACTTGAGAACTTAGTGATCTAAATTTCAGAGGCATGGAGACCAAGATGATTGGGGATCTCATTCTGCTTCTCTGTAACCTTCTGTTATTTTTGTTATTGAAATATAGAAATATTAGCCGCCATCAAGTCCCTGTATGAATGCTCGGAGTTTTGTGTCAGAGTAAACAGCACAAAGTCTGAACCTTTCACAGTCTCTGTTGGTCTCCGCCAAGGGTGTGTTCTGTTACCCCTTCTTTTCATAATATTTATTAACTGGATTGATAGGCACAGCTGAGGCAGTGAGTGTGTCAGAATTGGAAAATGTAGCTTTTTGCAGATGACCTAGTTCTGCTTAGCTCTTCCACAGATGGCCTCCAGCAGACCTTGGATAGGTTTGTAGCTGTTTGTGCAGATGCCAGGATAAAGATCAGTGTGGCCAAAACAGAAACATTTGTTACTTAAGTATAAAGAGCTAATAAGCTTCATTTCGGCAATGAAAACATTACTTAAATTAAGGGGATATTAAATCCCACATAGTTTTAAAACTGAATAAGAAACTCAAAGATTGGAATCAGAGAGTTTCTTGCCGAATATAGTAAACTATAAAGTATCGGCGACACTAGCGTTAGCCAATGCAAGTGATTCTAGTACATAGTACAATACCGGGCAACTCGTTGCAAAGGTGGGGAAGTTCAGATCGCTATTCTTAGGTATTTTCCATAATGTAAAAACACATTTCCTAGGAAATGTATGCTGTTATTACATTATGGAGGGAGGTCACTACCCAGACCGGTTTCAGCCTTTTTTGAAGCTTCATCAGTGAGTAGCTAGACCTAATACCAAAGTGTATAGCAAAAAGAACTTATGTACTCTGCGAACGAGTTTTCCAAACAGGTGCAACCATTAAGTTACTTAAGTATAAAGAGCTAATAAGCTTCATTTCGGCAATGAAAACATTACTTAAATTAAGGGGATATTAAATCCCCTTAATTTAAGTAATGTTTAATGTTGCAGAGTACATAAGTTCTTTTCGCTATACACTTTGGTATTAGGTCTAGCTACTCACTGATGAAGCCTCAGAAAAGGCTGAAACCGGTCTGGGTAGTGACCTCCCTCCATAATGTAATAACAGCATACATTTCCTAGGAAATGTGTTTTTACATTATGGAAAATACCTAAGAATAGCGATCTGAACTTTCCCACCTTTGCAACGAGTTGCCCAGTATTGTACTACGTACTAGGATCACTTGCATTGGCTAACGCTAGTGTCGCCGATACTTTATAGTTTACTATATTCGGCAAGAAACTCTCTGATTCCAATCTTTGAGTTTCTTATTCGGTTTTAAAACTATGTGGGATTTAATATCCCCTTAATTTAAGAAACATTTGTAGTCTCAAGACAACCATCCCAGTGCACTCTACATCCGAGTGGAGTCCCACTGAGGCAGGTAGAGAAGTTTAAATACCTTGGTTTTATATTCACGAGTTATGGAAAGTGGCGTAGAGCTAGATACTCAAATTGGCTCAGCAAGGGCAATATTATTATTATTTGACACCTCCAGGGAGTCCAAGGACTCATCGAGGGAGGGCACTTGCTCTACAGCTCTGTCTCCACTATTCAATTCACCAACTGACCACAATTACACCAACGCCATCTACCACCAACCACCACTAGTATTCCCACAGACACTCACAAACATCCATACCCATGGCGGGATTCGAACCCACAGCCTTTTGGCTGGAGAGCGGATACGCTAACCACTCGGCTAGCCAGGCTGGCTAATATTGCGAGAGCTTGACTGTTTGGTAGTATTGAAGCGTGAGTTAAGCCAGATGGCAAAGCTGGCTGTCTTCAATACAGTCTATCTCCCCCATCCTCACTTATGGTCATGAGAGTTGGGTAATGACCGAAAGAATTCAGACACGAATCCAAGCGGCTGAAATGAGGTTCCTTCGAGGGGTTGCGGGGCTGACAAGACTCGACAGAGTCAGAAGCTCTGCAATTTGAGGAAATCCTCAATACTCAACTGCTGCTTCTCTGTGTTGAGAGATCACAGTTATGATGGTATGGGCACCTGTCAGAATGCCACAAGAGAGACTCCTCCCAGCAGGCCCTCTTTGCCAAGCCAGAGGGTGGGAGGCCAAGGACCTGCTGGTTAGATTATATCCAAAACCTTGGATGGACAATTCTGGGAGTCCCATCAGAACACCTGAGCTTGGTGGCGGAGGATCATGACCATTGGAAGTTCCTCTTGCAGCTGCTGCCCCCACAACCCAATTAGGAAAGGCGGGCCTTGAAGATGAATGGATGGATGGAAATATAGAATTTTCGTGATCTTGTTCCTATGGTTAGCCCTATAAGGATACAATACCACCCAGTGGCATAACTCTGAATCATAGAAACATCCAAGCCTCTCCAACAACAAAGCAGCAATCCATAGGAGAGGAGAGAGAGGCATAAATGAGGTTTCTATAAAGCCAATTTACTTGGTTGTAACAGGCCATTGAATAACACGTTAAGAGGAAGTTGAAAGGAGAGTATATCTTTCAAATTATCTCCATTGTTATGAGAGATAAAAAGATATTTTTGTTAAACTTAACTTAATTTGATATGAAGGATAGACAAAAGAGCAAATTGAAAATAAAGTGTTCCCTTCAAACCATATAATCTTTTAGATCTTATGGTTTTAAGTCTTTTTTTTTTTTTTTTTTTTGTAATAAGGATTCCAAATCATTGATATTTTTATGTGCACTACAACAGCACACAGTACTTGAGAACTTAATGATTTCAGAGGCATGGAGACCAAGATGATTAGGGATCCCCATTTTGCTCCTCTACAACCTTCTGCTTTTCATATGAAAGAATCATTTTGTGATTCTTTCATATGAACAGCATGACCACCTGGTATAAGAAGGTGCATATTTCCAATATATCACACAGGTTTCAGATTTCACTTGAAGGAATAAATGAATTGGTAGCAGTTTACTTATTTCAACCATTATAATAAAAAAGAGCTTCACTTGTTGAATAAAAAATAAAAATAAGTTCTTTATGTCAGTCATGAAAAGCGGAACTAATTTTATTTTTCCTCAAATTAATACCAACTTTTATGTTTTGTTCTGCATGATATTTACAAACTAAAATCTCAAATAAAATGATTGAATTCAATGAACTAATCTGCTTAGGTTAGTTTAAAATATGAATCTAGTTAGCTTCTGCTTCCATTCATTGATTATCTTCATCTAATAATATTTGCTAGGTAGGTTTCAGTATAGGAAATTAATCTCTGTGATGCACTGGTTTCATACAGATGGGACAGTTTTTCTCTTTCCATACCTTTCTGCATTATTAATCAAAAGTAGAAACCTAGGATATTATCCTTTGGTTCCTTCTAGATTACAAAGATTCATATTGATTTAGTATGGACATATTTACATTCTTTTATCCTGCTCTCCTGTTTTAAAATTGAAACTTAGACCATATTTTAAACTATATGAAATATAGCTAAGTTACATATTTATAGCCCAAAACTGTGCCCTTTTTTTCATATTTATTTTTTATTTCAGGTTTAAAGTTTTTCCAAATGGAACATTAATTGTCAAACATGTAGATAAAGAGGCTGAAGGTGTTTATCGTTGTGTTGGAATTAGTGCCCTTAGTAAAGAAGCACCACAACAGATCTATGTAGCCCGGCTTCGTTTAGCTTGTAAGTATTCATAATTGAGAATAATTAAGAATTAAATATGTCATCATGTGAGAGTTGCAAAAAATTAATATTTCTTCATTCTTTGAAAGCCCATGTTCAAATCACACATGTCAAGCTTACGTTTTTGTGCTATGACTAATAACTAAGTCAGTTTTTAAGTTTGATACAAGGGTTAAGAAGGAATATATTGAAGAAATTGAAGGCACATATATTATCTTCATATAAAGTGCAGCAATTTTCAAGAAAGAAATATCGTATTCTCTTCACCTTTTGTTGGATTGTACCTTTAGTCTATTGATTATTATGATAGTCCATTACAATTAAGACTCAATCACTAGTTTGTTTGTTTTTTTATTTTTATTTTAAATTGTTTTTTATATTACTTCTTAGGACAAAATACTTTGGTGAGGGAGACTTACAATACTTTGAAAGACAGAATTGAGACTTTAAAAACATGTATTTTAAAGTTCCAATCGCATGGTCCCAAAAGTATTGGGATCATGGTGTTTCCCCTGTGACCTCTATCACATTCTTCCTTGATTTATATTTATTCTATTGCCAAACAGTATTCAGTATAAGCTAACCTGTCTGGCATTTTTTTCTAGAAATCATATGTTTTAAAAAAATTAATATAAACTGTATAAAATTATTCAGTAATCTATTTTAGTACTTATTGTCTTTAAACTTAATTTTAGTCACCAATTTCATTTGTTTTAGTGTTGCAAAACTGTCCAGCAGGAGAAATTTGAATTTGCTGTATTTTTTGCTTATATGATTAAGTTGTTGGTTACTCAGAATTTATACTATGTTAATTAAAAATGGCCAGTATTATTAGTAATATAATTGAATTTCTTGTTTAATGATTTGTAGATTTAAAAGAATTTGAAGATGATTCCTTTGAGCCTCCTCTTGTACCTAATGAGTTAACGGTGATACCACGAAATAGTCCATTTGAAGTAACTTGTGTTAGACCTGAAGGGCATCCCATCCCTCGATTATGGTGGGAGGATCCAGCAGGTCATGTGATTAGTGATAGCGGTCATATCCGAGTGGATGACACAAGACTCATTATTGATGGTGTAAAAAAAGATGACACAGGAAATTATACATGTGTAGCAGAAAATCTATCTGGACAAGAGAGAAATAGTGTATACCTTTATGTATCAAGTAAGTAATTAATTCAGATATTACTAATGTGTACCTAATTGATGCAATTACTAAGGAATCGTTTGTTTATGGATTATTTCTGTATTATTTTGTATATAATACATGCACACTGTTTTTCTTATAGTGTGAAAAAAACACACATAAAATGATCTTTCAGTTATTCAGTCACATTGGGAAATTTGATTTGTTAATCAGCTATCTGATTGTATGATTACAAAATTCTGTTCCACGAGCTAGTTGTATTAGTATTCAGTGAGTGAATTGTATGTGGTGCTAATGTTAGTGGATAAGGGTTAGATTATAATCTTTCACGGATGAGATTGTCATTATAAATTAAGTATGCACTTCTTCATTACCCACATTTGTGGTCTTTCATCACCTGAGACAACTAAAGCCCTCTGTGTTAGCCAATACAGTTCTGTATTTCATTTTTTCCCCCATTTTGGACTAAAGCAAAATAATAAAATTAAAAAAAAAAACAGAAACTTTAGATGTATGAAAATGACATGTATACTATACTACAAAACCTTCCAAATCATTGGACTCTTTACAGATATTTTTAATTTTGAATTAGCTTTAATTCAACCTGTATGGATTATAAAAAGTATATTGACTATATTTTTTATGCAATGTACAGATACTGGATATCACACACACACACACAAAAAAAATATTGACATTTATAAGATTCTGTAAACTTCTAATCCACATTTCTAGTTGAAATGCTAAAAAAAAATATGCCATCAAGAATATTATTATTCTTGATGGCATATATGATGTGATGATAATATCACATAACAATGTGATATTATTATCACATCTATATGAAACAAAATAGATGTGATATTATTATCACCTCTATATGAAACAAAATAGATGTGATATTACTAGCATATCACTTGAATGTGAGTTTTGTACTCCAAAATAAAAAATAAATAATTGTCTTTAATAAATTTAGTTTAATCTTTATCCAAGTGTAGGCAAACAAAGCTTGTGCTTGAAGTATCTTCAGGACTGAGACAACTCTTAGTAAAGGTGGACAAGGTCTCATCACTCCTTATCTCAGTATCACCCATAATGTAAAGCACATCTCCTTGCAGACATGTATGTATAATGGTATGTATTAAGGGAAGGGCTATTACCCAGACTGAATATTTCGACCTTTGTTGAGGTCTCGTCAGTGGGAGCCAGACCCAGAAGTTTTGATACTAAGGCAATGGAGAGGTCATATTATTTTATACAAGTTGCCTCAGTCCTGAAGATACTACAGGCACAAACTTTGTTTGCCTACACTTGGGTTAAGGATTAAACTAAATTTATTATAGTCTAACCAAGTGGAACATAAATTTCCAAAATAATTGTGTTCTTTATCAACAGTCTCCCCCTTCCCTCAGTATTCTAATTTCATATGTTTTTCAGTCTGGAGATTTCTTACGACCAAGTAAAGGTATATTATCTCAGCAGAGTAACATTTTTTTATATACATACTTATTTTAGTATAAAACTTGTGCAGTTATAAAATTATGTTATATTTATGTTTTGGTATTACATTAATAAGGCAGACACTACCCAAAAAAGGTTTTAGATATTATTATTATTATTACCATTGCCCCTCATTTTAGCAAGCTTGTAGTGACAGAAACAGTTCCTGTTGGGCTTTGGTTGGGACTTTTTTTTTGGTAGTTTGCTATAGTGTGTGTTTGTTATAGTGGTGTTTGATATAGTGAGAGTCGACTGCATCATTAACAGACACTTTCAGGCAGTCAAGAACTCATCAAGAGAGGCCACACATCACCCACACCAGATGTTCATACTTCTCTTAAACAACTCATTTACACTACATGCAGGGCCGGGCGGAAGCGGGCACGCAGTGCATGCGGGCGCCTCTACAAAGGGGGGTGCCGGGGCACGGGTCATAAGTTCATTTTTAAGAAACAAAATTTTTATCATAAAAACAAAAAATTCTTAGAATGATCAATATTAAAATAAATAAGGCCGGATACACTGAATAAAAATTTTAAAAAAATTGTATATTGCCGGCCGTTTACAATTTTGCAGCGAGAGCAGGCTAAATGCTTGCCTCCAGAATCTAAAGTGAAACGGTGAACGGTTTTTATGCGCAGAAACAAATTTTTGTACAAAACGTTTGTTGCTATATAACCAGTCATATGGTACTGTAAAAACTCGATTGTAGCTTAAATATTCCAAAGCACATTACATTCGATTGTTTACTTAGGTTAAGTCCCTTGTGAATATTGTAAAAATAAACTTTGTTTGTCTCTGTATAGTTTGTTTTAGATGTTATTGTAAATAACACTCTGGAAGTTAACTGTATATACTGCTTTAATAAGAATATGTTAGAGTGTTAAAAACAAAGGCAATGTTTATATCGCCGAAGCTGCATGTAATAGATCTACATGGTGGCATTAGAAAGTTTGTTATTAAAATTTGTTTGTATGAGAAAGGCTTGCAGGTTCTAAGTGTAAACATCTGCTAAGTCAGTCAGAAAGGTTCAAACAACTTTCCGATTGCCGGCAACTTACAATTAAAAGAAAGCGGAGGAGAACAAAAGGCGTGCCAAACTTGAAACTTAAGATGAAAGAATCATACTGATTCTTTGGGAGTTGGCAAACTTCATGCAAGGTCTCAGAGGAGGTATAATAAAAAGGGACTGAAGCAAACAGAAGGGCTGCACGGATCCAGAGATTGTTGCAGAAGTAGAGGGGGACCGGTTCCAGAGACGTCCACAGAGAGACAGGAGAGGCTGCCCGGTTCCAGATGCTGTCAAAGAGGAGGCAGCTTGGTTCCAGACATTGCTAAAGCTGCCCAGTCCCAGACGTTGCTGAAGAGAGACAGAGCTGCTCGGTTCCAGACATCGTCAGAGAGCATCCCAGATCCAGATGTTAGTTGAGAGAGGAGTTTTCCGCTTCCAGAAAGGAGCTTCTTGGTTCCAGACGTCACTAGAGAAACGACCTCTAGGCCACAGACAGGGCTTTCAAATTGCCGAAAGGAAGTCCCAAATGCCGTAGAAGAGAAAAGTTTCCAGTCCAGAGGGATCCTGATTGACAGTTGACAACAGTTTCATTTTTCTTGGAGGCGGCATTTTCAGTTTCTTAGAGGCAGCAATTCAAGCTACTTGAGACGGCAGTTGTCCAGGCATTTTCAGTGAGCCCAAATAGGTGAGGCAAATTTCCCGAAGTACCTTTGCTCGTAAGTTTTTCTTTTTGCCGTGGGAGAATGACATTTTTCCGGAACTGTACGAGTCCCGCTACATTCCCAATTGATATAGCCAAAGCCAAAATTCCAGATGAAGATCTGAGATGAAAGAATTGCCATAGAACTTTTAGTGAAAGACTTTTGACTAATTGTGAGATAAGATACAGAGCCTTTGTAAGTTCAAAACTTTTATATAATTCCTGTTATAGTTGTATTAGAAAGAATTTTAAGATATATGTTTAATGTTTAATAAGGTTAAGAAGTGTCCTTAAGAGAATCAATTGGCATGTTAAGAAGTTGATATCAAATTTGTAAAGATAACTTAACAGAGAGATTTAGGTAACCTCTTTGCAAGTAAGCTTGGAGTTAATAAGTAAAATTTATAAACTGAGAGTAGATAACGTTTTGTGTTAAAGAAAATATTTTAAAGTTGAAGAAAAAAGGTTCTAAATTTTGCTAAAGAGTTTTTATAGAAGGATAGAGAAAGCAATCTCCCTAATGTTTAAATTTGTGTACATTTCATAGTAATGTAAATAAATGTTATTTAACTTTCTTGTAAACATAGCACGTAATAATATAAACAAGAGAGATTCTGAGAGAGAGAAAGCGTGCACAACTACATTAGAATAACGGAGAATAAAGTATAAAGTAAAGAAAAAAGACATCACAAGTAATTAATAGAAATTACAAGTATACAAAGTTAAAATAATAATAAAATTTTATAAGGTCGCATTAATGACAGGATAGCAGCAGTAGATTTATAATAGTACGCATCTCAATAGGCTACTGACAGCGCAGTGCGGACTATTGTTTTGTCTCTGTCTCAAGTTGTGTAATAATTTCTTGTGGGTATAAAATAGAAATGGAATCAAAAATTAAAAAAAGTTATCTAGTGCACATAATCGTAAGTGTCATGCTGTGAAAGAAGCGGATATTAAGAAACAAACTGGGGCTCTTAATAATTTGATAAAATATTAAAATATTCTGATGCAGATTGTAACCAACTCGATACATCAGAAATCAGAGTTGACGAACCATGCACATCATTCAGTTTGAATGAAAGTACTATTACAACTGTTGAACAAGATAACAAGACACAGAAGATTTGGGAGAAGATTTAGTTGTAGTTGACCACGAAACTAACACATTGTTAGTCTCTGTAAATTTAGAAGATCCAGGTGAATGGGGAAATATCAATGAAAAATTACCAGTTGTTTTAATTGAAATGGCACCTGTTCAAAAGAAAAATATAATATATCCCAGAGATACATATGGTCGTAAATTTGGTGATACGTATTGTAATAGAAAAATGGAAAACGGGGAGCTTGTGCCAAGAACATGGCTCATTTATTCCAAAACTTTAAATTCTGTTTTTTGCTTTTGTTGCAAACTTTTCGCACCTACTGAATCAAGTAGTCTTGTAGAAGGTTATAACGATTGGAGAAATGTAAGTACAACTTTGCATAGACATGACACTAGTTTAGCTCAGATGAAAAATTTCTTAAAATGGAAGGAACTTGATAAAAATTTAAAAAACAAAACTACTGTTGATTGCCAGACTCAAAGCATGTATGAAATGGAAAAGAAACAATGGACGAGTGTTTTAGAATGCTTGATTGAAATTATAAAATTCCTTGGTAGCCAAAATTTAGCTTTTCGCGGATCATCTGATAAATTATATGAAAGGAATAACGGCAATTTTTTAAAATTAGTCAAACAGTTTGCGAAGTTTGATCCCATTATGGAAAATCATGTTGAAAGGGCCCTACAAGGAAACAATACAGTACACTATTTGAGTAACGAGTCAAAATGAAATATTGGAAACTTTAAGTAATGCAATCAAGGATACAATTTTATTATAAATTCAAAAATCTAAATATTATTCCATAATTTTAGACTGCACACCTGATGCAAGTAAAACAGAACAAATGACCATTATTATTCGCTTTGTTTCTTGTGACAATGGAATTGTCATGATCAGGGAAAACGTTTTAGGTTTTGCAGATATATCAGATTCCACAGGATGTGGTTTATGTGCAACAATAGTGTAACAACTGGAAAAATGGAATATTCCAATTGAAGACATGCGAGGTCAAGGGTATGACAATGGGGAAAATATGAAAGGGAAAAAATGGAAAAATCATATTTTTACTTAACAGAATAAAACCTGTGAGTAAAATGTTTCAATACAAAAATATGAACATTACACTTGCTTTAGAATCTATCGAAAACTTAAAAATATTCTTACAAGAGTATCAATCAGATACAAATTTTAAAGAAGTTCTAAAAACGGCAAAAGAACTGAGTGAAGAGGTGGATGGAGAACAAGAATTTAAAACTGGTATACGGAAGTTCGACGAAAGAGGACACGACAATTTGACTACGAGCATGATGATGAAACGCCACAATCTCCAGAAGATAAATTTAGAGTAAATGTTTTTTATACACTTCTAGACATTGCAATGTGTTCGCTAATGGAACGTTTTGAACAACTAAAAACATATTATGATAATTTCAATTTATTGTATAGATTACTACAAATTGATAACGAAGATTTACGAAAAAATTAGAGATTTAGGAATCTATAAATCGTCCCCAAAATTGTGACGATTTAGATATTCTCCTGATGGATGGCGACAATAAACGTAAATGCAATAGAACTATATGACGAGTTATGTGCTTTCCGGGATATTTTTTGAAAGGATAATTAAAATATTCAAAACCCTTTCGATATTCTTAATTTTATTGTGTCCAATAATTTATCTTTCCCTAACTTTTCAATTGCTTTATGAATACTATTAACCTTACCTGTTAGTGTAGCGAGTGGTGAACGTTCCTTTTCCAAGTTGAAATTGATTGAAACCTACTTTAAAACAAGTATGTCACAAAAAAGGCTTGTTAGTTTGGTGTTAATAGCTATTGAAAATGATGTATGTGCGGAATTAGACATTAAGACCATTATTTCTAATTTGGTGAATATGAAATCAAGAACCCTACAATTTTAATAAAAAAATTTCAAGTATATTTATGTAATTTAATTTATTTTCTGTTATTCTCTAAAGATTTTATTTTTTGAATACTTATATTAATATTAATAAAATGTTCTAATTATTATTTCTGAATTCTTTTCTTATTTTCTCATCTATCTTGAGTTTCTTTTATTTTCCTAAAAGATAGTTCCACTTATAAAAATTATTAAAATATTTTTACAACTTACTGAGAATTTAGTAAAATGCAAGAATTTTTTAAACTTTAGTTCAAATAAATTTTGACTTTAATTAAAATTCATTTTAATTTTGTTAGTGATTCGAGTCAGTGAGAAGGCTATAATCCCTGTATCATTATATTCAACGATTAAAGTGAAGTGGCTTTAACTTTTGAGAATAACTTTCGAGAATTTTTTTTTGAATATTAGGGTTTTTAATGATTATCCTGCCTAGTCAACACCCCCGGTTCATTACATTTAGCGAACCAACATGTGGCTGTTCTGTCAAAATTTATTTAAGAAATTTCAAATAATTTAAGTTTTTATTATCGTAAAAGAACCACACCCGCCTGGATCATTACAGGGGTGCTTAGATAGACATTGCATGCGGGTGGCAAAGACCCTAGCGCCGGCTCTGACTACATGCACTCACCAAGAGGCAAGCTTTTTCACTCACTCACTGCTCTATGAGGATAAACTCTATCTTCCCATGTTTCTTAACTGCATACAAACTCAACTTCCATGGATGCCCCTTATCCTCCCTCTCTCTACCTTTCATATAATGAAAAATTTCCTAATAATTTATAGGTTTCTGTTATAACTCAGCCATAACATCATTATAAGGGCAGATTACTCATACATAACCTCCATTTACTAAACCCATGCCATCCCTTGCAAGGTATAGCTTGTTTGTCAATCCATTTCTATATGTGAGTTCTCACTAACTTCTTTAAAATCTTCACTATAACATCAGAGATACTTATTGGCTGGCAGTTAGACGCATCAATTTATGCACCACCCTTGTACAACAGGACTTATAATACTATTCCTGTGGAATCTTTCCTTAGATAAGACTCAAATTATACAACTGGGTCAAGGACCCAACCAGAGTACAAGGACCAGGTTGTGGTAACGTCTGCCAGGTTTAAACGCAGCCTATCCATTGGGTACAATAGTTTCTATTTTTGTAGAAATCCTAGAGAGGATAATCTTTTCAGATTTTTATCCTACAGGGATAAAAATCCTCGCTCCAGCTCTCTTCGATCTGTACAAAAGTGACATCCCTTCATCAGCCAGTCGAAAGTATTTATGTTGATGACATAGCAATTCTCTTCCCTCCTCAAGACAATACCTTCCAAGGCCTTGAGGAAACACTGAGGAAAGATTTGAACTTACTGCAAAACTACTTTGAAAGTTGCAGACTATCACCTAATCCCAGCAAAACTGTTATTTCAGCTTTCCACCTAATTACCTATGATACACACAGAAAATTGAAAATAAACTTCTGTAATAGGACTCTAATCCATGAAAGTAATCCTTGTACTTTGGCATCACACTTGATTGCAGCCAGGCATACATCATTAACAAGCTCACAGGCACAACTTGAGATTGTAATGCTTCAGCTTTTAGAACAACAGCCTTGCCTTTAGTTTTCCCATTGGCAGAGTATTGCTTGCCAGTTTGGAGCCAAGATCACCGCATGACTATTGCAGACACACAGCTCAACATAATAAGAACCATCTCTGGTAGCTTATGATCTACTCCTCTCCCATGGTTGCCTGCTCTTTTGCTCATCACTCCTCCATGCTTCAGAAGTGAAGAAGCATAGAGCACCATGAAATTTCCCACAGATTTGGAACTGGACAGGGTGCTGTGCCCACTTACTGCCTCTGTGGGGAATTTCACAGTCATCCTTTTGCATGTGTGACTGTGCAGACTATGCATGTTATCATTGATGACCACCCTGCACAGACTCCTTCCCTGGAGCCCCCAGGAACTTACATTTACTGCGAATAGTGCCATTGATTGGTTAACCAAACTGTCAATCTATATATATATATATATATATATATATTTATTTATTTAGTTTTGCTCATTAATTTCTTGCATTTTTACCCATATTTAAACTCACTACTGCACTGAGCTTATTTCTGTTATTGCTTTTAAATGCAATCTATAGTGATGTTCATTTTGTTGTGTTAGATAAGCATTCTGTATAGTTTTATGTGTTGCTTTCCTCTGATTGTTGAAGCCTTTTAAGGCAGTGACTAGATTAGCCAATTGCTTGCTTGTTTTTTTTTTTTCATTTTTTTTTATTTTTTAAAATGGAAACGGAATCTATAGATTTCAACCTAATAAAAGCCTGACTTTTAGCCAGATTGAGCATTTTCTATAAAATTTTGCAGAAATAAATACTCAAAACATTCTTAAGATATATGCATTTGCAAAATAATGGCTTTGCTACAGAGCTTAATACTTTTCTTTCAAAAATTATTTCATGGAAATAAATTTTGAAATTATTTGATTGGAAAGTTGTTAGCCCATCTTCCTTAAAATCAGAGATCTGGCCTTTTTATATTTTCCCCGTGCCTTCCACAGTTTTGCATCATCAGCAAACAACTAAATACCCACTTCCCTTAAAATCTTTGTTTTTATTATTTACATACAGATCAAGAAATAGTGGCCCTAGTACAAAACCCTCAGGCACTCCACTAGTCATACTCATTCTCACAGATTCCACTCCACCATATACTACTCTTTGCCATTTGTCCCCATCCATACAGCCAGCTATCATATTCATTCCCATTTGCTCCAACTTTTGTAATAGTTTTTCATGCAATATTCTGTCAAATTCCTTTGCAAAGGCAGGCAGTATCATGGTATAGCCATTTCCTTTATTTATGAAATGTGAAGAAAGTACTAAGGGACTATCTTTTACAAAGCCATGCTGCTTCTATAGAGTATCACATTCCTATCCACCCACTGCTGGAGTTTACCTTTAACCAACATTTCCGATACTTTAACCACAACTCCTGCACCTATTTTGTTTATGTATGTGGTCGCTTGGTGTATAGTACACTAATCACATATTTTGTTCAATAATCTTTGCAATTTAAATTAGAGTAATTTATAAAACTATTTTATATTTATTTATTCCATTTAATTCATGGCTACAGCAGTGGTTTTCAAATAATATAAATTCTTTATTAAATATAAATAAATAAATACATACATTTTTAAATTAAAAATAACAGTTTTTTATGTACAAATTTCTCTAATTTCTAATTTAATTTATCTGCATTCACACAGAGTCCACATATAAACAACTGTATTGAAGAAAACATTGAAATCAATAAAAAGATTGAAGAAAGTAACAATTTTAGGATCATTATTAATTGTTTCGAACAAGGGTCTGGTCCATTATGTATACAGTACCAACCATATATGGTCATCATCACAATTCATTTTCCAACTGGATTAGAATACTGGGAATGGAGATGCTGAGGAGAACAGAGTCATAGTCTGGTGCAAGTGACGAAAGAAGCACAACTCCTGTTTCTATCAGTATACTCTGTTTACCTCAGTAATATCTGTCAAGGCATGCTTGATATAGTTGCTTGGGTAGGGCTGCCCTTAGCTTTTCAGAAGTCCTTTTTTTTGTGAGGATTTGGTTTTTGAATATATCACCAAGTTCATGGCTGTTGATCATTTCTTAGAAGAATTAAACTAACATTTGATGGTTCTTCTTAACATTGATGTCAGTCCACTGTTGGGTGTTGAATGCAGTTAAAATCACCTTTAAGTACAATATGGTCATTGTTAGCATTTCCAAATTGACTTTGGATGAAGTCCAGAACTCTCTCTCTCTCTCTCTCTATATATATATATATATATATACAGAATGAATTAGCAGACAATGATGACGATAAAGAATTCAAAGAAAAAAAAGTTAAACATGAAGAGGCAATTTACAGTTTTAATGTGTGTATAGAATGGGCTAATCAGAATGATACACCATTCCACAAAGTTTTATTGCTAATGCAGCTCTGAGAAGAAGCATTCAAAAAAAGTTTAGCTTCCAAGACGCGAAAGAAAATCGGTGACTTTTTTTACAGAGAAATTAAAAAAAAAACTTTTTTGCGTTATTTTGTGAAACTTTGTGATATTTTGTGAAAGTTTTGTGTGTTGTATAGAAGAAAGTGATATTTTTTACACAAATTAAGTTAGTTATGTACTGAACTATGCAATTTTATTAAATCAAACTCAACAATAAAGATATGTACAAACTAAATTTTTTACTAAAATAAACTTATATTACTTTTTATGTTTTACATTACAGTACAGTAGCTTTTTTTTTTCTACGAGTTACTTCATTTATTTCCAGAATTAAATTGATGTACCATTAGAATCAGATTATTTTTGTCTTAAACGCTAGTTATTGTTGTCTCTTGGGCGAAAATTCACTAATCCAAATGAGCACAGTTTTTATTCGTTTGGATTAGCGAAATACTATTGTGTGTGTATATATATATATATATACACACACACACACACACACACACACACACACACACACACACACATACATACACACACTCATTAGGTGGATAAAGGCGACAGGGATTTGTAGATTCAATCAACTTTTGTCATGGATACAAACCGTAACTCTTGATCCATGCATATATATTGTTGGACAGTGGTGAAAGTCATATGGCCAGTACTTCTGCTGAGTGGAAGATTCTATATGGAATGAACATTGGTTTCTTACAGCATAACTAATTCTGGACAATGGGCAAGTATATGCTGTAGACTAGTTTGTTTTGCAGTTGTGTAGTACACCCTGTGGCATTTAGTGGTAGAATGCTTGTTGGAGTTCTCATGGTATTGCTGGCTTATTATGGGTAATTTGGAGGGAGTCGTGGAGGCTTATGGGCAGTTATGCTATCACTGAGATTCAAGGCTTTCAATTAGGTAGTAAATCCTTTTTCCTGAAATTGACATTTTTCCTACCTATTTTTCTGGCCAGAAGATTTCTCAACTGTGCTAGTGAGTTACCAGACTACTGATGTCCATATTGTAGTCATATGCTGCATGCAGTTTTTGTGAGAGCCTCAGACTCTCCTGAGTAAGCTGTGAAGCTGCTCAGCAATAGTGGTTCTTCTGTATGTGGGAGACAGCAGACAGCATTACTGATTCCTTCTCCTTACTTGAGTGTTTGAGAATTTCAAATTCCTCAAACCCCCCCCCCCTCTCTCTCTCTGCTAGCTGTTGGAATGGATCTAGCATGCTTGAAAGATGTTTCTGTGGTGCAAATGCAGGTCTTCCAGTGCAGTTCATTAGTGTATTTACTCCTGCCAACAGGATGCAATTGTTCATTCATTAGATCTGCAGATAACAGTGACTGCAAGATCATCTATGCTCTCCATCTCTTTTGCCAAAGGGAGGGGGGGAAAAAACAGAACAAAAAAAAATGCTGAAATTGCATTCATGCCATTTATTGAGTGTTTCTTAAACCACCAACAAGTTAGAGACTTCAAACTGCCTCTTGTGTTTTATTTCACTGACATATCTCTTCCAAAAGACTTCCAGAACATTCCGTATGCTGTAAAATCTCAGCCAAAATCTCACAGCACTAATACTACTTCTTAATTTAGCATACTATTTTTATTGTTACAGATTTGGTATAGTAAGAATTGATTGCTAAGTGGCAAGGTAAATTAGTATACACATAAAATGTTTTTGCATTTAAAATACTTGCATGGATATTGTTGCAATATTAGAAGTTTAATTAATTCCAAAAGTACAGTTACATATGTACCTTTCTGTAATGTTATTTATTATGTAGAAGTATAAGATTAATTTGTAAATAAATTTAAAGGTTGAATAATTTTATTATTCTAGCACCTCCTGCCATAACTCTCCAGCCAGTGAGTGTCTTAGTAGATGAGGGTGAAATTGCAAGTCTGACATGTGATTATAATGGCTCACCCTTTCCTGTAACATCAGTAAAATGGATGAAGAATGATAAATATGTAAAAGAAACAGGAGCACATTTTCTTGTTCATCAACACAATGGAACACTAATAGTCAAGAATGTAATGCTCTCTGATTCTGGAGAATATATGTGTGAAATCACAACTACTGGATTTCCTTCTGTGCGTTCAGAAAGAGCTTCTTTGATTGTTAAAGGTAAGTTAATTTTAAGTAAATGAGTTTTAAGAGACACTTGTGACACAGAAAAAAAATGAATGAATGCATAGATACAAGAAAGTTTTATTAATAATGTATTATAACCAAATATTTTGATTTCATCAATTCAGATTTGTAGATTATCCTCTGTAAATTGATAGGCTGACCTGTTGGCCGAGTGTTTAGCGTGTCTGCTCTCCAGCCAAGAGGCTGCGTGTTCAAATCCGGCCATGAGCATAGATGTGTTAATAATTAGAGATTTTTATATTTAGATTTTTATCATAATATTAATCCTACCTATAGAGATGATCTCTGTTCAACACTTATTTTTTTACTATTTCCAAGTGTACCTATATAGTATTATATGCACAAGGGTTCACTCCAATTGGTGCAATGACCTTAACTCTTTCTTTCAGAATCCAAATAATCACTGACTCAAGACCCAAATACAAAATAAACACATTTAATAAAACAAAAACAATATATATACACTTTAAACAAATTTTACATAACTATAACTAACTACAGAATTAATTGGATCCAAGGCCTTTTAAAAATAAACTTACACTTAAGACTAGACTAAACACTTTGTTTCGCAATGACAAAATGTTCATAGCTAGTTTCTTTCTCTGCCAAGGCCCTTTTCCGAAGATATATGACTTTATTCTTCATTTTCATAGGATCCTTTATCATCACTTATGTAGCACACATTAATTCTTCCTAACTCAATTCTGTCTCTTTTTGGTAGAAATAATAGTTAGATCCGGCGTCCTGAATACAGATGAAACTTCCTAATCAGAGTTTTCTCGAACATTCCTTTAGAACGTAAATAGCAATTTCTTCTTTTATTCACTAATGCTTATTGACAGAGTTAACTCTTCCATTTAAAAAAACTTACAGTTCTACAATTCCCTTTTTGGAATCTACTATAAATCTTCCAATTAGCGTTTCCTTGAATATTCCTTTTAAAATGATCTATAGCAATATTCCCCTTTATTTATCAATACTTATTCCACATTAAAACTTCATAGTTCCACGATTCCATTTTTCGGAATATACTATTAATTTTCTTCCAACCGTCACATAAATAAAACTCAATTTCCTCTGAATCTAAATGTCTGCTGGCCTGTGTTCTAATTTCTTTCCAAATGCTCTGTTTTTCTCTTCATTACTATGATACCGAATGCTTTCTGTCAGCTGTCAATCACACATCAAACTTCTCGGCGAGCATACGCACTCCATGAAAGTGGCAAGCAAGAAACTAAATATAATGGCTGACACGGTGTCTCCGTTAGCGACAAGAGAATGTCTTCATAAAACACAAAACTTAATATTTTAAATTACAATAAATTTGTTTAAAGTAACACAACTATTCAAATCCGGTAAGTACATAAAATTTTTAAATCCTTTACATATCACTTTGACAAAATAATTTCAATAACGGGCACATCGCAAGTGCCGACAATGCGTGTTATGAAACTAAACTAATAAACATACCAACATAAACAATACGCAAAAATATTTCGAATTTTAAATTATGATTATTTTTATGAGGCTGCGGGTTCGAATCCGGCCATGGGCATGGATGTTTGTGATTGTCCTACAAACTTTGTGTGGAAAGGGAATCTGCAACCCTACCACTTATTCTAGCAAAAGACATCATTGCCAAAACCATGTGAGGTACGGCAGTGACCGTACAGTGTCTACGGACGTCAAATGTGAAGAAAAAAAAAGAAATTGATAGTTCAAAAAAGGTAGAACAACAACAATGGCTTTCAAAAGTGCAACATGCTAGAGTGGTATAGTTTATATATATATATATGTTTAAGGATCAGACTTTCTCACATTTTTGGTTAAGGAAGCATTGGCTCTGGGTTCAGTATTTTTGTCATATATAAGTATCCACCTTATTTATTAAACTATACCACTCTAGCACATGGCTCATATCTCTTTTGAATCCATTGTTGTTATTTTGTCTTTTTTGAATTGTCAGTTCACTGGGGAAGATCTATAAGATTCAGATTGAAATTGGTTATACACTTTATTATAAATTTTCTTGTGCCAATGTCTTCATATATTTTTTGTTTGTTTGTTTGTTTTCGAATTATTTTGTCAACTGATTTCTTTAAGCATAATAAATAAAGTTTATTATAAAAAATTTTTTATTAGTTTATTAAAGTTTATTATAAAAAAATTATAATAAAGTATATAATAAAGTTATACACTTTATTATAAATTTTCTTGTGCCAATGTCTTCATATATTTTTTTGTTTGTTTTTGAATTATTTTATCAACTGATTTCTTTAAGCATTTACAGCTTTTATATGTCCATATGGAGGAAACTATTTTATTCAAATGCTGTTTAACAGACTGTAGTCGATTAGTGTGCTGGATTGGAGACTGGCTGTCTAATAGGTATCAGTGAGTTATGCATGTAGAGCAATATCCCAAAAGAAGAAAGTTACTAGGTGTACTCCAAGGGTCTATTTTGAGAACATTGCAGTTCAACTTGTACATTCATGATATTTGGAAAGGTTTGAATAGTTATATGCAGTAGTTTGTAGATGATGGAGAACTATGATGTGTAGAACAGAAGTTCTGGTTTTGTAAGAGGACTCAAATAGGATGGATGAATGGACAAGTAAGTGGAGTTACTAGTTCCATACTGCAAAATGTAAGATTTTAAAATTTGGGAAGCAAACATGAGATGCAGAGCATACAATTTGGGGATTTCATAGAAAAGGTGAAGGAGATAAGAGATCTCAGGGTAATGGTCCTTAGGGACACATTACTAAAATCGTGAGGACAGCACAATAATTAAAAAATTGGCAATGACATGGAGGACACTGACATATACATAATATCATCATACATAATATTTACAATATATATATATGTGTGCACAAATGCACATAGGTTACTTATACATAATTTTTTTTAAAAATAATAATAAGTTTTTTTTTTGCTTACAATTACATATACAATGGTACCTTGGTTTGCTAGCATAATTTGTTTCTGAAAACATGCTTGTAATCCAAAGCACTCATATATCAAAGCGAATTTCCCCATAAGAAATAATGGAAACTCAGATGATTCGTTCCAAAATTCAAAAATATTCATATAAAAATTATTAATACAAAATACATATACCTTCGTATACCTTATATATGTATATCTTTTTATATTTTTATTATTTAAATGTAATATACATAAAGTAATCGAATTTATTAATTACATTACAATTATATATTACAGTAATTGTATTGGGTAGGACGACTTTCATTGTCACTAACGGAATCACTGCTATCTGTTGACTCTTTTTCTTTTTGTGCAACTTGAACAAGGAACCTATCCAATGACACTTGCTTTTTATACTTTTTTTTTCTTTCAAATCCAAGTTGAATCTATTGATAATCCATTTGCAGATGTTAAGAGCTTTGGTGAAGACAGAGAAGAATCAGGTAGTTTGTTTATAGCCAGCTGTTTATGCTTCACTTTTATGCTGCCATGGTGAACTTGTTGGTGAGCCGAGGAGATCTGCTAAAGACAACATAAAATGAGCAAGTTCATCTCTCATGCCATTCAGAATGGTGACATTCCTTATAATCTGAACAGTTAATAGGAAGATCCAGTGTAGGATTTTAATTTAAATACTATTGATAATTATATAAACATAATTTTTATGTTTATATAATTATTGATAATTATATAATCAATATGACTTGATTATATATGATCAATAGTTATATTGATAATGATAATCAATATAACTATTGATAATTTATATAAACATAATTTTGGCTATAAGAAATATAGCCAAAATTAAATTCAGAATGAATAGTACTGTGATTATGGAAACATAACATCCATTTTAAGTATAACCAAGCAGTTAATATTTATTTCTTTATTTAATAATAAAATTACTAATGATCAATTTCATTTATTTGTTTAATTTTTTATGTAGAAAGACTAAAGTTTGTTCCTCCACCTGTAAGTAAGAAATTAGAACTTGGCTCTCATACAAAAATCTATTGTAAGGCTAGAGGTGCTGTAAAACCAGTTGTGAGATGGATTAAGGAAGGACACCCATTTTTTGAGTGGCCTTCACATATTCAAGATGAAAACGGTACTTTGCATTTTAATGGAGTAAAAAATGAAGATGTTGGAAAATATACATGTATAGCTACAAGTTCTCAGGGAATCATCAATGCCACTATACATGTAGATGTTATTGGTAAGCATGGCATTTTTTATTGGTGTTACAAATTATCAAAGTGCTTTTTGTTATGACCTAGTAAGGAACATTTTTTTTTTACTTCAAAAAATTTTTTTTATAAAAAAAAGTAAAATAATATGCTACTCCTGTGCTACTTAATTTCTAAGGAAAATCAGTATCTGGAATATCTTGGAACACAAATGGTATACATATAAAAGTAATATTTAGAAAACAAAACTAGTTAACAAAAATGCTGTATACTAATAAATAGAAACCCAAAAACTCCAAAATATACCTAAATGTAAAATCCTTGGAGGGAAAAAAAAAATTAGTAATCACAATAAAATTTCATTAGTACTAAAAGTGCCTGAAAGTATCTTCAGGACTGTCCTGAAGATTCTTTCAGGTGCAAACTTTGTTCGCTCACACTTGGATAAAGGATTAAACTAAATTTATTATAGTCTAACCAAGTGAAAAATAAACTTTCAACTGTAAATGTCTACTTTCCTCTTGGTAATTTAGACTATAATATTACTTGTCTACTCTTCCTTTTCTATGATACTCTTTACCCATCTAGTCTCATTATCATGTCCTTTGACATTACAAGGATGTCAGATGAAATGACCTCTGACTGCTGTTTCCCCTGATTCCTGGAATAAGGGTAACCTATAGCCACAGCATCATTCTAAAGAAAATGCACCATAACAAATCATCCCTAACAAATTTTTCCTGAGGTCTCTAGAACTGACTTCGCATTAGTGAAAGTCAACTGTATAGATATAGATCCATTGGGTAAAGAACACTGACTTTAGCACAAACTTATTGAAGGCCTGAAAGTGATTTGAAAAGGTTTCATGTTTAATCTCTAGAGTAGTGTTCCAGAATATGTAAAAAATGAATAAATAAAGTAATAAAATTAAATATTTAAAAACATAAAAATAATTAAAAAACTTTACCCCACACATGGTACTGACGTTCTGTAGGTTTACAGCCTTTTGTGGATAGAAGCCACATAAAAAAAAATCTTTAGGATCTTAAACAATTATTGCTATTACAAAAAAAGGACTTAAAACGTGGTAATATACCATAGTAAATTGAAAATGCTAATTTCTTATATAATTAAGAAAGCAATTGATTCTACCTAAAAATTATACCTAAAGTTTTGCTCTAACACGGTAGTTGTCTCCATAATTTTTCATAATGCACTAAAAATTATACCTTTAGATATATAGTACACATTATAGTCTGTTAAACTTCCCTCAAGCGATCTCCTTAATCAAGAAAAAATATCTATGAAGTCACTAAAAAGCTAATAAAGAACAACATTAAAAGACTTGAGAATTATTAGAATTTGATATTACAAGGTTAAAGAAGTTAATTTGATTAAAGAAGTCCATACAGATAACATCATATGCAGCCAATCATGGAGGGTATTGACAGCCCAGATGATTACATAATCAAGAAACTAAGGAAAATTGAAGGATTTGAAAGTTCTTTTTCCATTTTGTATCAAGAACACACATTAGAGACCTCACACTTGATATGAAAGATATTTTATAATAGGTTACTGAAACCTATGTTTCAGTAACCTATGTTTAATACCTTTTACAGCTTTCCTTCTTGTTTAATATAATTTTATTTTTACTCTTTTTCACCAGATGTCAAGTTATAGTTTGTCAAGTTTATTCAAATGCATTAATAATTTGTCAGATCTGTTGTGGGCTGTGTACTTTTGTTTCATTACTCATGCTTACCATGATAGAAGCAGTTTTAATTTAAATAAAGTCATTTTGTTGTTTTCCATCAAACTATCTAACATGCAAGTAAAACTCTTAAGTGAGAAAGGATGGCTTTCATTATGTATATTTTAATTCTGTTTTGGGCTAAATCCCCATGCTGGGATTATTATATAATCTTATGAATATAATCCAGCTTTTATTTTAAACATAAAATGTTAAATAAAATAAAGTGATAGCCATCCACCATTGCATTTATGAATGGAAGTGCATACAACTTTCAGTGAGTTACCTTAGTATCACATTAAATTAAACATATTTGGTCATTTGAAAATTAAACATACAAACTTATTGTGTTAATACTGACCATATTGTAATGCATACAAACATCTTACATTCTTTGCCTACCAGTTTCGCTAGCAAACTGGTAGGCAAAGAATGTAAGATGTTTGTACGTCTGTCACGTTCGCGTGACAGACGTACAAACTAGTAGCTAAGTAACCTTAGCTACTAGATTGTTTACAACGTTTTTATGTTCCTTTCAATTTGCATTTACTAGTTTTTTTATGCTTTTCCATCAACGCCTTGAAAAAGCTGGACAGTTTGCTAGCGAAACTGGTAGGCAAAGAATGTAAGATGTTTGTGCGCATTACAATATAGTCAGCATTCAAACAATAAGTTTGTATGTTTAGTATCACATTATCAATGTAATATCAAACCAAATCATGCCAATTGCCATTTGCTCTTTCTGATTACTAAATCAGGCCATACCTTTTAAAATCAAAGTAAAAGCTTGACATAAGGGTATTTCAAAATGAACTGAATACTTTCAAATATTTATTGCTTAGTGACTGAGCCTCCATAGCTCAGTCAATATAGACGAACCCTTTGGTTGGAAAGATCTGGGTTTGATTCCGGTCAGTGACGTGAAGAACCTTTATCTGGTCTCTTTCAAATGAAAGGTGAGTTAGCCATCTCATATAGAGGTATGTGGGGGGGGGTCACCCAGAAATTCGGGTTTTTTGTTCCCCAGAACAGGCAAACTGGCCCTGTGAACACACGCATCTACAGACATAGGACACACTGAGAGGTATGGGACTAACCACCTTATCCTCGAGTTATGGTTGCAAAGTGTCCAAGAATTAGTTGGAGGATCATGGGTGCTAAAGTGCCTGTTAGGACCACTGGTGATGATTATGATTGCTTAGTAACTAGGTTTCACAGAAACGTAATCTTAAACTGATTTGTGAAGAAACTATCACATTTATTGTTATAATCTTAGAAATGCTCAATATACTACATGTTCTTATGAAATCTAGTTAAGTAATAAATGTTTGGAGTGGTAAAAGTGCTCAGTTCCTTTTGAAACACCCTATATTCTCAGATCATAGGATTTCAAATATAACAGGTATTATACATGTATATGAAATTGATTTTAATTTGATTAATTTTCTGCTTACTTTTCACTTTCTTTAACTATATTCACAGAAAAAAATACAGAATAGCATTCTCAATTATGTTGTCTATTCTTATGTTAATGAATATTTTCAGTAATGCCCAAGTTTACAATAAAACCAGTGGATACAGATGCATATGAAGGATATCCAACAATGCTTCATTGTAAATCAGCAGGAGATCCCATTCCCACTATTCAGTGGGACAAGAATAATGTGCTGAATGGTTTTGATCAGAAGCGCTTTCAAGTTCTCCATAATGGAACTCTTTATGTTTCAGAAGTCCATATGGATGATGATGGAAAATATGGCTGCACTGCTGGAAACAGCGGAGGATTCAAGAGAGCAGAAGTTAGTTTGACAGTAAGAAGTAAGTTTTGACTTTTATTTAGCAGTTACTTAATTTTCTTACACTCAGGATTATTCTAAAATTCATCATATATTTTTAGTAATTTTTTTCAGTCATTAGTCTGTTTTTTTTTTGTTTTGTTTTTTTAAATATGGAAGTGATTATTTCTAAAAGATATATAGATTATATGGAATCTGTATTCTACCTACAGTTTGATGGTGAAACTAAAGCATTCTTAAATTAAATTATCTAAAATGCATTTCAAAGAGCATTTCATAATAATGCAATTTAAGAAGACATTTAAAAAAAAATAAATAAAGCATAAGTTCAAATGGCAGTTCCATGTGAAATAAATGATAGATAATTATCATTAATTATGTTTTTTTATTTTGTATAGGTAAGGGATAAATGCTAGATAAATTATTGAATCATCTACTCATATATCAATAACAAAATGCTTATAGAAAATTTACATTTAGCACATCATTTTCTGTCTTTAATATTATCAATGTTTTGTCATCACCAACCATTTTCTATATCATTGTAAATGTGGTCTTAATGTGATTGTTGAATTATTTATTTTTTCTCTTTTAGAAATATCATTTGTAACTTTGAATCTTTGATTAACACAGGTGCTGAGTATTATAGTCCTAATCATATAGGAAGGGGATTCAATGGAGACCATGGAGATAATACTATGACTAAAACTGTTACAATCACATTGGGTGCTGCTGCTGTGTATATGATATTAGTTACTGGATTAATGATTTGGTGCAGATTTCGAAGAGCTCGTAGAAAGGCAAGATTATTAGCAGAGGCCACAGAAGAAGGTACAAAAATATTTTATAAATTGTATTTATTATTAAATTATGTACATTTAAACTGCTGTGCATTTGATTTCTTTTCAAGCATATTCTTCTGGTATAATACTAAACAGTAGAATGTCCAAAATCAGTGGTCTTGTTACATGGCATATTTAACTGTTCGAGTGATTTATCAATAGCAAAAAAGGTGTAATCTGCAGCAGGCGTTCATGTGATAATCTCAGTTTAAATTTAAAAAAATGAATATAAAATTTTATTCACATATTACAAGGAAAGTATAAGCTCTTTTCCTCATTTTATTTTATACATTCTAATAAATAATCTGTGATATAAGGAAGTAATTACACAAATCTGTTAAAGTATCTTGCATGCAAAACAAAGTACAGTACATAGGGAAAAAAATGGTCATTGTAAGTGGCATCCATTGTCCCTTACAACATGTGTGCACAGTGAATAAATTGTTTTGTTCATTGGATGATATTTTGAAAGGCATTCTTACTGAACATAAACTGTATTCACTTTTTGGATCATTAAGAACAAAATAATCTACAGTATTCAATAAAGAATACTGTAGATTATTTTGTTCATTTTGTCAACTTACATTAGAAAGAAAAGTTATGAAACTACCAGGCAAGAACTGGAAGAGATTTAGAATAAGCCTTTCATAAAACACTTATATGGCAAAATTGGGAGTGTCTCACAGATATATTGTGTAAATTGAGGATTTGTGATATAGTATGTTGTGATATACACAAATCCTCAACTAAAATGATATAGTTGAGGATTTGTGTAAATGAAGGTAGAAACACCGAAGGAATGGATGATTTGATCGATAACGTAAATGGTGAGATAAATGCGAGTAGCGAAATTGCCCGTTTAAATGGCGCGATACACAGAGCCAAACGACAACTGGAGCGTATGCAAAAATGTGTGTTGAACGTACCGACAAATAACCGGCGGAAGTCTGTGACGGCAAATAATAGAATGTACGTAAACGTCAATAAAATGAAGGAGCGAGTGCTGTATGGGGATTCGCTATTAAGAGGCGTAATAATTGAGAGTTTAACGAAGTCGTACCAGCCGGGTGCAAACATAAAGGACGTCAGCGAATCTATTCGACTGCAAAAACAGAGGGTGAAAGAGATGATAATAGTGGCAGGGACGAATGATTTGAAAGAGGACAAAATGGAAATGATAGAGGATGTGAGGGAGTTGTTTGAGGTAGCAAAAGAGAAGAGTGAGAGAGTTAGGATGGTGAGTATCTTACCGCGGTATGACAGCGAAGTGTTTAGAAGGAGGGCCATAATTGCCAATGACTTTATGCGTGGGTTATGTATGGAGAGTGGTGTGGAATTTGTGGATGTGTGGAATGAGTTCGATGGGCGAATGGACTTATATAAGATGGATGGGTTACATTTGAATGGAGTTGGTGTACGGAGACTTGAAAGAGTGTTGATGAATGATGTGGAAGTGGATGTACAGACTCAGGGAAACTAGATTTATTAAGAGGGGGGGGAGTAGATATGCAGACTTTAGGGGGGGAAGTTAAGTGTATAAATGAGTATATTATGCCCGGGCGAGTACGACGGACAACAAATCAGAATGGGATAATTAGTATAAGGAATCAAAGTAGGGATGGGACAAATGGGCTTCTGCGATTCATGTACACTAATGCCAGGAGTATTAGGAACAAGAAGGAAGAGTTTTTGGCCATGGTTGGCACTTCCAGGCCACAGGTTGTCGGTATTAGTGAAACATGGCTGACAGAAGATGATAAAGCTAGTGGGATTGAATGCGATGGGTATAGCGTGTTCAGGAGTGACAGGGTGAATAAAAAGGGGGGAGGAGTGTTATTGATGATAGCTGATGAGCTTCAGCCAAGGAGTATAGAAGTTGAACTGCAGGATGGGGAAAAAAGCACATTTGAGGCTGTTTGGTGTGAGATACAATCTAGCAGAACAAAATATACAATTGGGTGCTGCTATAGACCGGGTGATGGAGTGGATGGTGGGAATAGTATGCATAAGCAAATAGAAGAAATGAATGGAAGGAGGGTAATTATTATGGGTGATTTCAATTATGGTAACATTGACTGGAAAGAGGAGAGGGCACATGGGAGGAAGGAATTGGATTTTATGCAGTTATTAAGGGACAACTATCTACGGCAACATGTATTGGAAAATACCAGGGGGCAGAGAGTGCTGGACCTAGTAATTGCAACTGAGAATGTAGCTGTAACGAACATGACCATGTTGCCACCAATTGGTGAGAGTGACCATAAGGTCATGACTTGGGAGGTGGCTAAAAGAGTCGAATTTACAATTAAGACAGGGTATATGTGGAATTACCGGGCTGGTAAGTATGACAAGCTTAGATGTGTGCTTGGCTCAATGCCATGGCATGTAAAACTGCAAGGGCTGGATGTTGATGGTGCATGGGAGGTGGTTAAGAACTGTTTGCAGGAGGCAATGGTTGACTGTATACCAAGAGTCCGAATAATAAATCAGGTAGGGGTTAAATGGATGAATAACACTATTAAGCTTGAGCTGCAAAAAAAGAAACAATTGTGGAGGGAATTTAAGGAGAAGGGTGACCATCAGGTGCATGAACAGTATAAAGCTCAGGCCAGGATGGTAACAAGGGTGGTAAGAAAAGCAAAAGCAGATTACGAAAGGAAATTGGCCATGCAGGCTAAAGAGAATCCCAAACAGTTTTTTCAATATGTTGCAAGTAAAAGGAAAAATGCTCATGGTAGAATGATCTTAAAAAATGCTGAGGGTAGGGAGGTAACTGAATCAGTCGATGTTGTGGAATTACTGAGCGAGCACTTTGCAAGAGTATATCATCCAAGTGGTGGCTTTGCGGAAATGGAGGAACCAACAGCTTATACTGGAATTGTGATGAATGAGGTAGAGGTAACTAGTCTATTACAGAACCTCAATGTCAATACATCTGTGGGTTTGGATGGTATACCAGCTCGTGTCGTACGTGAAGCGGCCAAAGAATTGTCAGTGCCCTTGACCATTATGTTTAATTTGAGCCTCAGGACTGGGTCAGTCCCAAGGGGGTGGAAAGAGGGGAAAATAGTTCCACTGCACAAAGGTGGTTCCAAGGCTGCTGTTGAAAATTACCGGCCAATCAGCATAACAGGAATCATTATCAAGGTCTTAGAGAAAATAGTCAAGAGGAAAATACAAGATTGGATAGAAGAAAATGGGATACTGTATCGGGGACAGCATGGTTTTGTGAAGGGTAGGTCATGCCTCAGTAACTTGCTCACGTATTATAACACAGTGACGGCTGAACTGGATAAGGGTAATGGGTTTACAGTGATTCTGCTGGACCTTGCTAAGGCCTTTGACAGGATACCACATGGAATTCTAATCAGTAAATTGCAGCATATGGGAATGGACATAGGGTTGGTGAGATGGATAGGAGGGTGGTTGACGGAGAGATATCAGAGAGTGGTTTACTCAGGAGTAGAGTCCACAAGACGGCCTGTGACTAGTGGTGTACCACAAGGATCTGTTCTTGGACCACTGCTGTTTAATTTGTTCATAAATGATATAGGAAAGGATCTGAGAGGAACAGTTCATTTGTTTGCGGATGATGTGAAGTTGGGTAGGGCAATAGTGAATGCAGATGACGTCAAAATTTTGCAGGATGATTTGGATAGATTGGAGGTCTGGGCTAGGGAGAATGGATGTCAATTTAATGTGGCAAAATGTAAGGTTATGCATTTTGGGGTGAAAAGATGGGAGGCAGTTTACTGCATTGGTGGAACCGTGCTCCAGGAAATTGATGAGGCACGAGATTTAGGAGTGTTGGTGGATAAGGAATTGAAATTTAGGGGACACATTGCAAAAGTGGCCAAATCAGCTCATCAAATCACTTGGTTGCTGAAGAATACGTTGACAAGCAGAGACAAGCAGGTTATTGTTCCTCTGTATCGAGCCTTGATAAGACCTCATCTCGACTACTGTGCTC
This sequence comes from Typopeltis vanoorti, assembly GCF_054136105.1. Lineage (NCBI taxonomy): Eukaryota > Metazoa > Arthropoda > Arachnida > Uropygi > Thelyphonidae > Typopeltis > Typopeltis vanoorti. The sequence continues at coordinate 55,514,922 of NC_143558.1, forward strand.
AGATTTGGTCACCTAGGTTTCTTCTTGATGGGGAGGAGGTGGAGAGGATCCAGAGGCGAGTGACCAAGATGATAGCAGGTCTGTGGAATGAACCGTATGAGAACAGGTTGAGGATTTGTGGGTTGCAAAAATTGGTTGATAGGCGGAGGAGGGGAGATATGATTGAGACATTCAAATTACTGAAGGGTTTCTATAAAATTAATTCAGAAGATATTTTTGAGAACAGGGCTGGTTGTGGGAGGACTAGGGGACATCCATGGAAACTGGGCAAAAGTGTGGTTAGTAAAGGTGTTAGAGCTGGGTTCTTTACTTTTAGAGTAGTGAATGAGTGGAATGCGCTCCCTGAGTCTGTGGTGGATGCTGTGACAGTGAATGAGTTTAAGGCGAGGTATGATAGATACTGTATGAATGTCGAATAGTTGTGATGAAAATGATTTGGGGCCTCCTTCGATGAGTCTAATGACTCCCTGGAGTTGCCCGTAATAATAATAATAATAATATGTAAGAGTGAAAGATAGAACTTGTTTACAGAAGAAAAAATTGATGGCCTGTATGCTGCAGTCATAACAGCCTAGAAAAAAAAAAAAATGTTCTGCCATAAAGCACTTCCTTCTTGGCATAGTAAACAATGTTATAGCAAATTCTAAGTCCCATAATAATAATTTTATGTTCTCCTTGCAATATTTTATTATGGTTAGTTCATCTATATTTAAATTAGGTTGTACCACAAGACAACATCCCTCTCCAGTAATGTTAGTAATTTACAGAACATGCAACCCTGGGTTGCCTGTTCCATAATTTCACGATTTGTGGTTTCATTTGAAGCACATTAGTTTCCAAAATTACTGAATATGCTGAAAATCCTTGCTACTTTTGGAAAATTCTTTCCCAAAAAATGTTGGAATTTAGTATGCAGTTGTAGTGGTAGATAAATTCCAACATTTTTTGGAAAGTTTCATCCATGAATATGAATGGTTGTGATTCTCAACCATTCATGGATGAAATTACTATTTAAAAAAATGAAATGAGCAAGAGAGTTTTAAAAAGAGTCAATATGGAATAGCTATTAGAAGTGAAATAAAAATATCATTATCTATTCCAGATATGTATCCTCATGGGATGTGTACACTCTGATAGTACTGTATAATTAAGTTTATCATTATTATCAGTCTCTGTAGATCAGTCAGTTTTATTGATGCTCTTTGGTTGGAATCTTTATCAGAACTTTTTAAGTGAATGTCAGTTAGCTATTATGCCTAACACACAATGGATGGGAATGGAGTTGTTGTAGGCTTCTTATCTACAATTTGCTTTTCAGGCACTATTAATTGCATCAGTCCATCTAGATCTTAGTCTTCCTCTGCTGACCTTTCCTCTTCCATTCTGTTTAAAGTGACCATACAGCTTAGATTAGCTCTCTAAATGCATTTTTGAGTACTAACGGATGTCAAGTTTCTTTCTAATATCTTAATTTTTAACATGATTCTGCTATTGATGCCATCTGTTCACTGCCCATAGTTTTATAAGGCTGCTTATATTTGTGATTTCCAGTCTTTGATCAACTGTTTTTAACTCAGCTTTCAGAGCTGGACTGATCAATTAAAACTTTAAATGCTGTCTTGCATACTACTTGATTAATTAGCTTTTAATTTTTCAGGAAATTACATGCTAGAATATTAATTATAAAAAACTTTAATTAATACCTTCCTATATTTCATAAACATTACATTGCCGTCTTCAGGAATCAGAAAAACAATGATATATACACACAGGCACTAACACTGACAAATGAGGCTGAATAAAGGCAACAGAAGTCGGGTCTAGAGTCCTAAATGGTGCCGACTAGTGGACTAAATTGGGTTGTCTTGGCCATTGGCTGATGATCTTGTCAACCCAACAGCCAAGACATAATATCCTCATGAAAAAATATGTAAAGAGAGCTGTGAAGCAGTGCTCATTATCCTAATCTTAATAGATTTGATGAACTGTCTATCCTCACATGGAAGCTAGTGCTCAATACTGCTCATCCTCAATGATTTTTGTTTTGTTGTATCACACTTTATTGGGCCTTTAGTACAAGCAGAGTGTACTGCTCTATTCAACTCATGACTAGCATGATTGAATTTCTGTTATGTATGCATGTTCTGGTATTCCAATTAGGTTCATTGAGGATGTTCTTGATATGCAAGTGAAAATTTTATACTAAATATTTCTCTCTTTTATTTAAAATATCCATTTTTTAAAATTCTTTCTAAGATGTTTACTTATATTATTTGTGAACAGGATTCTCTATTATGTTGGATGAACATAAAGAATACACTGGAAAAACTAGGATTGGAGTATTCTCTAGAGATGAGCCATAGCACTAACTTTAAAATGAACGCTGCAATCCATAAATTTAAATACCAAATACTTATTTTTTTTTAAAGGAGCTTTTGGCTTGTTTTAACAAATTGTTCTAATCTGAACAGAAATGATTTTGTGTATATTTTGTGCCCAGATTACAGAGTTTGCAAGTGCAAAAGGTAGAAAAGAGGGGATAACAGAAACAAGTTGATTTTATAGAATTGACACAAGGAAATTTTCATAATTGATTCTATAGTATTTTTCTTATAAAAAAACATGCTCTTCAATTTGCTCTAAGAAACACACATGCTCTCTTTAATTGGTATAAATGTAATTATTTGTTATGATACAACAATACAAACGAAACTGTAATATAAAGATATGAATTCTAAAAACTTTAGGGTTACCCTATTCCTAGCACCAGAAGACAAACTATGCTTGTTTTTAATGCATCTGTCTTTTATTGTGTTGTGCTTACTATACTTGTGCTAAGAAACTAAAGTTTCTGAAAATAACTGCATTATGTTAGTTTTCAAAAAATATATAACAGAATCAAAAAGTTCAAAAGTCAGTGAAACTTTACAAAAGCACTAAATAAAAAGTTTCAGTTAAGTTTAAATAGTACACAATACCAAGACAACCCATGACAAAATGGAGAATGCACTATATGATATTGTAAATTAAGCACTTACAGAAACTTTCTCTCTCAAATTTCTGTCTATCCAGTTAATGTATTATGGTGATGGTTAATCTTGTGGAGTGAGTTTTAAAGTATAAATGTCATAGAAAATAGACCGTTTTTGATTCTTCGTTTGAAAATAGGTTGACATCTTCAAAGAATTACAATAAGACTAAAGAAACACTTCTAATATGAGCAAAAAAAAAATACATCTACACCACATGCACAGATCATGTGCACTCTACAAGTGCACTCTAGCAAAATAATGTATAGAGTACTTAAGATGTTCATGGTGCAAGTTAAATATGTTTTACATATTTTTGTGTTTAACACAAAAACAATAAAAAAGGGGTTTATTTTTCATTAATTTCATGTGTCTTTTTACCATGCTCTGATTATGTGACATTTTCCTTTAATTTTATATTGGTACTTCTAGACAAAGTAAAAAAATAAAAAAAAATTAAAAAATAAAAATAAATGTAATTTTGCAGCATTAAGCTCCACAGCTGATGATGCAACAACCTCTAACTTTGCTGTATCCTCCTATGTGAGCTGTGTGCACAGTACTCTCCCAATTTTTCATATCTAATACTCAAATGTAACTTGCTTCAAAGTACACCCATGAACAAAAATTCAATTTTGACCTTTTTTTTTTTTTTTAACCTGTAATTTTTATCAGCAACTAAATTTTGCATGAAGTTATTACTGCTTGATATCTGCTCTACTTGTTCTGTTATAATGGAACAAATTTTGAGATGAGCTGTCCTTGGTGACATTGAAAGTTCCTTTTTAGTAATATTAGTAAGAATCGTTGAATAATTCTGTTATAGAGAGATTTTAATGTTATTTTTGTGTCAGATGAGCATTTTGTTTCAGTGGGATAGGGAGAGAATGGAGTTTTGTGACTGGGTTTTCTGAGACTACTCAAACTACTATTTTCAGAACTTTTTCATGCAGTGTTCTAATACAGACAAAATTTAATTTGTTAAATTACAAATAAATTACAGTATTACAGATTTTTCATTTTAATGCCTAAGATTCAAATATTTTAAGCCATCCAATTTATAGTTTATTTCTATATATTTATCAGCTTTGCTAATCAATGCATCAAAGTCTATCAGCTTCATCAGTACAGGATGACTAAAATGTTATTATAAGCACATAACAAAATGAATAAGTCCTAGTCCTCTTGTGCATTCTTGCACCTTCCAATCCAGGAAAAAGGCAGGACTGAAAGTAATTGAGTCTATTAGAATTTACACCCATCATACTGTATATGCTTTTTTAATGTTAATTTTTATGACTCCTTTAAGTAGATAATTTCATCACAAACTTTATTACAAAATTTTTAGCATATCGTTGATTGATTTTTTTGTTATAAGACATAATTCCCCCCTCCTTATTTTTTGGTTTAATTTGTATTTAGTTGCAAAATGTGATAATGGAGATATTCTTCAAGATGCTGAAATGAAAGATAAAAATTCCCCAAATCATCTCAAAGACAGCACAACCACCAAAAGTGATGGTGAACTGCAGTCTCATAGCTCAGGATCGCATTCTCATCATTCCAAGAGAAGTAAATCCTCATATGATAAGCTACAATTTCCAAGACAAGATCTACAAACTATGATGCTTTTAGGTATGCTCATTAATGAAATTTGTGTTAATACCTAAAGATACTTGTGCTTTTTTTTTTTTTTCTTTTCTTTTTTTTTTTTTTTTTGCTTCATTTCCAAAATGACATATTAGCTAATAAATTTGCAATTTTTCCACATTCTGTTTTACATCGGAATATGGAAAGGCAAACATTCTAACTTCTTTAAGACTGCTTTCTCCAATTTAGAACATAATGTAAAATCAACATTTGTGCACATACTGAATAAGTTCATATTGAATATATTGTAAAAACAGATCTTAATAGAGAAAAAAGAATACTTGTACAAAACAATTACAGTATTAGGTGTCGAACCAAATACACAAACTAAACAGTGCTGTAACAGACTTTTTATAAACATTCAAAATTGAAGCCCCTTTAAACTTGATTCTTCTTTCTTCAATAAACAGTCTTTCAGTTATTGATATTTATTTATTTTTGTGATGAATAATAGTGGGTGCAAGCTTCTTATAAACATTAAAGAAGTAGGGAGAGAGAGAGATTATTTTTTCTCTATTTCCTGGAAAGGTAATATATGCAGATTTCTTTTAAGAAATAGTGCTATTCAGGAATAAGAGGAATTGTTGAAGTTCATTAACAGGAAGGAGAGTAGCGAGCTTCATTATTAATGAGTTGATTATATATCTGATCATCCCAACCAAATGATCAGAAATTTGTGAGGAATAAGGTGTATAATGGAAATTTTTCTTTAGTAATTTCTATAACAATATGGTATATTCATGTAAGTTGCTAACCTGTAGCACATTACTGTGATTGGGCTAATGGATAATTTACAAGCCCTGTTCTGGACACTTAACTTAGCACTTTTTTCAAGCCACTTCAGGCTTTCAGCAGAATTATAGCCTCATGCCAGGCGATGATATTCATATTCCTTACTTACTATTATAATAATGGAATTAACTCACGTAAAATATTCTTTATTCATAGAATTTTCACCCGAGTATCACAGGCATCATCAGTACAAGTACAAAGGCCAATTAAACAATAGCTGCTATATTCTCAAAGCACCACCTAAGTAGCTAAGGTTAAATTTCCTAAATTTATTTCAAAAAAAAAAAAATTATATATGTGTATACAATTACAAGTTAGGAAAGATTTGCTGATTTATAGAGTACTATCTCCCACAAGGGGGAAAGATGTAGCCCATCAGATCTGTTTAGGTTAGGGGAGTGAAGTAACAAACATTTCACATTTCTTTGTAAAGCCTTTCCATTAGGAACCGACTTTTGTGAATGACTTCTGTCTTGTTCCACTGAACTCTATGTCTAGTGTTGATGGCATGTTCTGCAAGTCCAGACTGTTCGGGTTCAAGGTACTGGATATACAACTTGTATTCTTCTAATCAGATCAGAGCAGATCTTCCTGTTTGTCCAAAATATGATAACCCACACGAGCAGGGAATCTGGTAGACACCTGGATAGCTGAGACGTGGGAGCTTGTCCTTTGGAGACGTGAGGAATGTGGAGATTTTTCTGATGGGTCAACAGGCCACACAAATATTTAGTGGTTTTAACACTTTAGCTATGTGTTCACTAACACCTTGCACATGGAGACAGGTATACATGTAGTTTCTTCTGTATTTGAAGAGGATGCTGAAGCATGACTACTTAAAGCTCTTTTTATGAAGGATCCCCTTCAAATACAGAAAAAAATACAGATTTTCTTACTGGGAAGAATTATTTTTAGTTTTAAAAATGTTTTTTTTGGTGAACAAGATTGAAAACTGGTAATTATCATGAATGGAAAGTTCTGAATTAAAGGAAAAAAAAAATCATTACAAAAAAGAAATATATAAATTGTAATGTAAAACTTTCAGGTCACGGAGAATATGGAGAAGTTTTCCTAGCCAAAGCTAGAAATATTCGTGAAGGTGAAAGTGAAAGTGTTGCAATGGTAAAGGCACTGCAAACAAGAGATGAGAATGTTCATTTTGAATTTAAGCGTGAGATGGACATGTTTCACAAACTGAACCATGACAATGTAAGTAAACTTCTTGGAGTGTGCAGAGATGCAGAGCCTTTTCTGATGATTACAGAATACAGTGACTGGGTAAGTCTATTTAAATTTTTAAGTTTATCATATACAGTACTATGATATAGCTAGGAAATATGTATTCACTTATAGCATGGCAATCATGACTGCCTTGTGATTGCTACTGATTTTTTTGTGTTCAGTGCCTCTTTTTAACAAAAAAAACAGTGTTATATCCATTCACTTCTTAAACATGATTTGTTTTAATTTTTCTGTTCACAGAACCCTGCATTCAAAATTGCAAAATGTGCCATTAAAATATATAAAATATTTCACATCAGTTTATATATTTATTAATGAGTATGACTTATGGGACATCACACGGATTATTATTGTGAATTAAAGATACCAAGAAATTACATTCTTGGTTTCATCCTTTATCCAAGTGTAAGCAAACAAAGTTTGCACATGAAGTCACTTCATGATTTGGCTACTTTTATATAGAGGCTAATGACTTCACATCAATTGCCTTGGGATGCCATAATGCAATGCACATCCTTACAGACACGTATAATGCTATGCATTATGGGAAGGGTCACTACAGTGGGAGCCAGATCCAGAAGTGATACCAAGGATGAAGTAATGCAGAAGTCATATTTCCATATACAAATAGCCAAAAGGTGTCACACCTTATTACTAAAATACTCTGGATTAGAGATAATGTTGAAAGTTTTTTCACTTGGTTATACTATAAATTAAAGATGCCAAGAAATTACATTCTTGGTTTCGTCCTTTATCTGAGTGTAAGAAACAAGTTTATGTGTGAAGTCACTTCACGACCATTTGTTTGCTTACACTTGGATAAAAGATGAAACCAAGAATGTAATTTCTTCAGCTATCAGCTAACGCCTTTTTATTCCCGTATATACGGGAGTAGGCGAGGCCATTTAGCCCTATCTAACTTTTGGAGACTGAGTGGGCAGTTCAATCTCCACTGGTACCCAATCAGAGACAGATGGCTCAAGGCTATCACTAATTAAGTGGTACGCAGTGAAGAGAGACGGCTCAAATGTGCCGCCATCTCGTGGTCTCTAACCCTAACACAATATATTTATATGTCTGAAATAATGTGGGTTCTACGGTCGATTTTCTTGAGTTTACAGGACGAAAAACCCGAGTTTCCGGGAGGAAAAACCTGCTTGCCCGTGCCAGAGATCGACTAACTCGGAAACCGGTCGAAAAAAGGCTTAGAAAAATTTCCTCTAGTCGCCGACTAGACTCGAAACCAAGACTTCCTTCGTGCGGCCTAGCGCGATGGTGTGCAAACGCCACATCCACTGAGCTACACAGGCTAATGTAATTTCTTGGCATCTTTAATTTGATGAGATCTCAATAAAGGTTGGAACCGGTTGGGGTAGTGCCCCTTCCCATAGTGCATAGCATTATACATGTCCATAAGGATATGTGCAGTGGTGAGCAATAAGGGGCTTGTGCGAGCCCTTTGTTAAATTTTCTGAAATTTGCGAGCCCCTTGTTCTTCTTGTTTACTTTTTATTTAAAAAAAAACATAATTTTTTGAAATATATTAAGCCAAAAACTCGTACGGTAACCTAACAAAAATTATTCTATTCGGCAGTGTATAGATTATTTGGTATTATTGTTTCAACTCTTCTATAACGAATGTGCCCTCTATAACGAAAGTTTGAAAATAAATAAAGATAGCATGCTCTATCTTTACCCTTTTCCCTTCTGGTAGACAATCAAATGTTCGTAAAACTGTCATCAGCGGGTTGTTCCACTGGACATTAGTTCTGTGTTCGTCAGTACACTGATGTACAACAATTGTTTGTGTTTAAAATTTTAAAATAATAATAAATTTTAAAACCGTATATTCAGCAAATTTTATTTTTATAATTGTAAAAGTATTTTTACCCATGAAACATGAAAAGACAGTGAAATTCATTAAATGTTTTTGGGAAAAAAATAACGAAAAGTGATTCTGCTGATTCTACTGCTGTTGAAAATGAAGCTGAAGATAATACGCACATTGATTTAATGAATATGCAACAAGTTGGAGGAGAAAAAGAAAATCGTTTACCTAATTGCTGGAATGAGAATCAAGCATCGTATTTCTAAACACAGTATAAGTGGTTAGAAGTTTAAAATGGTAAATTAGGATGTCGTGTTTGCTCAAAATATAAAAACTTAAGTGTTGAAGGAGAAAAAAGTTGTTTTATCATCAAAGGAATGGGTAGAAATGAAAATGGAACCGAATGGAAACACTACAGACTCGAGAACCACATGTTTGCGTAAAACGTTATCCAAACATAATGAATCATTTGCTCATAATAAAATCATAAAAATAAATGAAGAATGTAGCAAATCTATATTACCAAATTTAATTGACAAACTAAATGAAAAAGAAATTTTGATAACTTCAAAAATGTTTAATTCTGTTTATAATTTGATTAAGAGAAACCGACCAATGTCTGATTTGCCAGATTTAATCAAGCTGAAAATTAAAAATGGTATTGTTCTAGGATTATCATTGCATTCTAGATTCTCAGGAATTAGAATAGGTGAACATATTTCTAAACAAATAAAATTAGAAATATTCTCAAAATATTAGAAAAAAAATTGCAAAATTTCTATAATAGCAGACGAATCGATAATGTTGTCAATTCGTCTGCTATTATAGAAAATAAGTGTTTTAGTTATTCACATACAAGTTGAGCTCACTGAACCATGTATGATTTTTGTAGATCTTGTAGAACTAGAAAATATCACCATGGAATGTATACATGCTACTATAATTGCTACTTTAAATTCATATGGATTTTCTGATAACTATTTAAAAAATCATCTCATTGCATTTTGTTCTGATGGAGCTACTGTAATGTTAGGAAACAAATTAAGTGTTGCAATCAAACTTTTACAAAAATTTCCCAACATTGCGATTTGGCATTAAATAGCTCATCATTTACAATTAGCATTAGACGATTTGATAAAAAACATTAAAGAAATAAATCATTTTGAAATATTTATGAATAAATTATATGCTTTTTATCATCAATCACCAAAAAATCAACGAGAATTAAATACGATTGCAAAAGACCTTGGTATCAAAATTTTAAAGATCAGCCGTGTGTTTGGAGCATGATGGGCAGCTTGCAATTTAGGAACGGCTCTTGCTGTGTGAAGAAATTACCCAGCTTTATGCAAGCATTTCACATTGAACGATAAATATAAGGACTTTTTAAACCGACTTCTCAATTCGAATTTTTAAAAGATCTAGCATTGATGATTGAGATATGATAATTCCTACAGGAATTATCATATCTGTCAGAAGCTCTACAAAGTCGCAATATAAGTATTATAAAAGCTAACTCCTTAATCATGAGAACAATTAATGCAATTAGTGATTTTAAAAATTCTGTAGGTTCTTGTGAATCTAAAATTGATACCATGTTAAAATCAAAAGAATTTGAAGGAATAGCAAGTGAAAGCAAATCAGAGTTTGAATAATACAAATAAGGTTAGAATAATACAGCAAAGAAATTTTAAACTTAAAAATTATGAGGATTTGGAAGATGAAGAACTGAAAAACATTTTAAATGTATGTTATCCTGAAACATAGAATATGAAAGAAGTTACGTGTCCATGGTTAGAAGGGAAAAAAAAGAGAATAAGATCTTTAAATTTTATTTTGAAATATGAAATTAAATATAATAAATTTAGTTTAATCCTTTATCCAAGTGTGAGCAAACAGAGTTTGTGCCTGAAAGTATCTTCAGGACTGGGGTAAGGTGGTGCAACACCAGGGCGACTCCTTGCAAAGGAGTTTGAAATTAAATGAAATTAAAATTAATGATTTAAGAGATTTAGTGGAAATTGCTTTGACTGGAAAGTTACAAAACGAAATTCCCAGTACGGTGAAAAAAGCCAAAGTAATTATGGCAACAATTGCAGTTAACAGCGCTGAAGCCAAATGAGCTTTTAGTGTGATGAATAATATCGTAACGACAAAGATCTTCTCTCACTATAACATATTTTGGATTTAACGACAATATGTATAAATGGAAAACCCTTGAATGAATTTAATCCTAATCCCTATGTCAGATATTTTCTAGAAAATCATTGCTCAGTTATAGATCCTCCTAGAAGAACACACGACATGAAGCAGGAAGGAAATAAGGTGTGGCAGCTGTTGTCATAAGTATTTCCTTAAAGTAATTGTTTGTAAATGTTAACCTATAAAGGAGAGAGCTTTTTTCTTGGTAAATGTGCACCAGACAGTGAGTTTTTTTTTTCATGTAAAATCGTCTCATGGTCTCAAAAGTGATTTTATTAAATAAAAATTATAGTTACTGTTACTACCATTTTACAAATAAGAATTCACTTTTGGTAATCACATATAACTAAATAGGACTATAAAATAATGCCCCTTGATTGGTACCGTTGATTATCACTTGAAGTATAAAAACAAAAGAGAAATATAACGTATTTCAATATTATTGTGTTTTAGATCATATTTATGTATTATTTATAGATTGTTTGGCATAAAAACTTATATCGTAAACAAAACAAATTTATTTTGTTTATAAACACCCCGAAAACATCCATTCGCGTTCACAAACATCCTGCCATGGGCATGGACGTTTGTGATTGTCTGTGGAAATGCTAGTGGTGGCGGTCGGTGGTATATGGCATTGGTGTAGTTTTTTTTTTTTTTTTTTGTTTGTTCGACAATGCAAGCTCTTTGTTAAAATTTCCATAGCTCATCACTGGATATGTGCTATTCATTATGGGATACTAATGCAAGTGATGTGAAGTCATTAGCTTCAATATACAAGTAGCTCAATTGCAAAGTGACTTCATGCACAAACTTTGTTTGCTTGCACTTGGATAAAGAATGAAACCAAGAATATAATTTCTTGGCATCTTTAATTTATAGTATAACCAAGTGAAAAAAAATTTCAGCATTAATCAAGTCAGGAATATAAGATGCAGATTAGAAAAGTGATCAGCATGGTGGTAGTGGGGGGGGTGAGAGGAAATCATGTGCCAAATGTATTATCCATTATTGCATAAATCTTGATTATGATGTATGTAGACTTAATGTGTTAGTTCTTCATGTAGCTTTGATGATTTAATGACTTATCACATATGATAGGTTAAAGAAATAAGTATTTTATTATCAATATTTCATCTCCTACTATCACATTTTCAAGGTTAAAACAGTCAATGTGATTAATCTTATCATTCTCAACAGAATAAGCCAATACATTATTTAAAATAAAGAGTAACCTAGCTCTTGAAATGACACAGAAATTATATCTCAGATATAATCACCACCACCTACATATCTACCCCATACACATGCCAAAAATCCATAAAAAGAATACAGTGTTTCATAATTGATAGTTTTAATTAGAAAGCACTAATATTCAGCACAGACTGCCACAATACATTAAATACACATAATCGAAGTTAAAAACTTAATCCATTTCACACCGATAACAAAAAAAAAAAAAAAATTTAATTAAATTCATGCTGATAACAAAAAAAAAAAAAAAAATTCAACATACTGATGCACTTTGATGGCACATCATTTTCAGAAATCCCATTAAAAGAAATTATAACTTTAATTATAAAAAATACAGGGTGATCAAAATTAAAGCATCTCTGTTTAAGGCCTTGTGGAGCACCATCCATCCAGTGATCCAAATGCTGCAAAACTTTGCAGGAATACCACTGTGCATCATGATGCAATATCAACATGTCAAAAATTCATTACTGGGGGGGGGGGGACATTGTAAACACCAAATGCATGAAATTTGCTTATCATGCAACTTGGCAGGTTTAAAAAGATGAACATGGGATTTTTTCCCTTCATTCTGGTTCTTAATACCATCCATAGTGATGGCACTAACCTTGTCCCAACATGCTTTGCTTGTGAAACTCTACTACCCTAAAGAATTGCAATGCTTTTGCTGAACTCCACAAATTTTGTCGTCTGAACAAATGTCGACGTGGTCCACTATCTCCATGTGCTCTGCAACAAATGATAGTTGTTTTGAAGAAATGGGAAGTTAGACCTGGCAGAGGTTGCAAACCAATCAATTCACAAGTGAATACAGTTGCCACTGCGGAGTAGGCCATGAATAATATTATTTGGTTCCTGCAGTTCACATGTTGTATCAAAACACATGGATGTGCCTTATACAACTGTCTGGAAAATTCTACATTTCTACCCATTCAAGATAAATAATTCTGACACAACAGTTGCACCTTCTGGACTTTCAAAGACGACTGACATTCGCTTTGACATTCTTTGTGGACATTTTGTGGGGAAACGAGGCTCACTTTCACTTGAATGGAGCTGTGAATACCCACAATTGCCAGGTATGGGCTATGCAAAACCCACATGCAATTTAACAAATTCCTTTGCATTCACCCCAAGTTATTACTGTCTGGTGTGGGTTTATAGCTGTGTTTATCATTGGACCATTCTTCTTTGAGGACATTCACCATTCAGATCCAGTGACATGCTCAGTTACTGCTGAAAGGTATCGCTATATGATAAACAATTTTGTTATGCTACAGCTAAAGCAGCACCTGTGCATGGATTCAGTCATTTTCCTGGAGGATATGGCTCCTCCACACAGGAGGTTCTTCAAGAACATTTCATGGAAGCCAGAGTGATCATGCGTTTCCCACTGAATGGCTGCCTCATTCACCTGGTCTGTCCCCTGTGTCTTCTGGCTCTGGGGATTTCTCAAAGACAGGGTTTATCATGATCATCCTGATAACTTGCCAGCTCTGAAAGACAGCATAATGGAGCATGTGTACATCAGAACTGACCTGCTGCATTCTGTCATAGAATGCACTGTGTAAAGGATGCAGTTTGTGGCACTGGGAAGGGCAGCATATTGAACAGTACAGCCCATGAATGCATAATGGAAGTGAATAAAAATGTGTTATTTATGCTTGTATCACTTTTCTCTATTTTTCTTACACACAGAAAAATTACTACATCTACATCCAGCACATCATACAGCATCTCCTTGTGGTGAATTTTGGAACTACTTAGAATTAGAACCCTAGAATTAAATTTAAAGTAGAAATTAAAAACAACCACTGCTTACTGTGTTTGGATACTTCAGTCAGTATATACCCAGATGGTTTCCGTTCTTCTTCTATGCTACCTGCATACACTAATTATTATATACCTGAATATTAATTCACCCTGCCACCATGCACTAAAATGTGGCATTTGCTCCAGTAACAAATTGGAATACCTATTTCCTTCAGATGAAATCCTTATAAGGATTCTTCAGTGTAGAAGAGATCATACCCAGGTCTTTTCAATCAAAGGGCATCATCAATTGACTGAGCTATGGAGAATCTCCTGTTTAATTTATTCATTTTGATTATTTCACTGTATTAACTCAAAAGAAGGTATACATGCCTAAGAAGTATAGTTGATATTAGAGTCTTATGAACTTTCTCCCAATAGGCAGTCCTTCATGAAGTGACTTGAAAAAATTCTGTATTTAGTTTATCGAGTAGGATATACAGTTAGTAAAAAAAAAGTTAGCAAAATCATACCTTCCCACTGCACAAGAAACTCTCCTTTTACAATGAATTCTATTTAATTTCATAAATACTTAAAAAAAATCATTAAAAATTCAGACCCTGCATAATTTGGTTTTGATATTGCATGTCTGTTTATTTAATGTACCAGAAACCCTTAATTTTGTTACCTTTGTGTTCCCTCCCACAAAACATTACTGAATTATTCAAATTGACTGTTCATGTTGATAATTTTAAAGATGAAGCTGATTATTCGAAAGGAAAAATAAATATATATACAGCTAGATAGTGCTGTAGTGCTTCTTCCCCTTCCCTTTAGCTAATTTTTACATGGAACACTTAACAAACAAAGCCCTTAACACATCTGCATCCAAAATAAAAATATACTTCACTATAGCAGTCAAGAATAGTCATCACTATCATCATCATCTCTCCAGTTGGCGAGAGCGATCATGAAGCGATTACCTGGATGGTTGCCAGCAGTGTGAGGACATCTGTGAGGAAAGGGTATATGTGGAACTACAAGGCTGGTGATTATGAAGAGCTCAGGAGACAGCTTGCAGGTGTAGTATGGAATGAGGAGTTGGTTGGAAAGGAAATCAATGCTGTTTTGGTGATATTCAAGAACTATCTAGTGGAATCAATGTCTAAATGTATTCCAAAGGTTAGAGGGTTAAATAAGGTAGTGTGAAATGGATGAATGAAGAGATTAAGCATACAATACAGAAGAAAAAGACATTATGGAGGTAACATAAGAGGAGTGATAATCAATTCCACGAGGATTACAAAGAACAGGCAAGGAGGGTGACTTTGTTGATAAGGGTATCAAAAGTGAAGTGTGAGCAGCAGTAAGCTAATGAAGCCAAAAAAAAAATCCTACAGAGTTCTTTCAATATGTAGCCAGCAAAAAGAAAGAATGATTATGGAAGGATGATATTGATTGGAGAATATGTTATAAGAACAACTGCTGCAGAGAATATAGTTGAGATATTTAATGAGCAGTTCATAAAGGTTTCATCCTTGTGAATGTGACATCATGGAAAATCTGAGAGCAGTTGATGAGGAGGAGAGACTGACTATAAGTGAGCAAGAGGTATATGGGGGAATTGGGCAAACCTGATGTTAATAAGGCTGTGGGACTTGATATATCACCATGTATTTTGAAGGAATGTGCCAGGGAATTGGCATCTGCCTTGACATATTTGTTTAATATGACTCTTGTAATGGGTCAAGTTCCAAAGGAGTTGAAGGAAGGCAAGATTGTGCCTGCTTCATAAGGGAGGTGATAGAACTCAATCAAATTATAGGCCTATCTGTGTGTCAGTTGTTGTGGTTGAAGTGTTGGAGAGGCTGGTGAGAACCAGGATCCAAAATTGGGTTGGCAACATTGGTTATGTCTTTGATGGACAGCATAGATTTGCTCAAGGTCATGTTTTAGTAATCTACTTACTTATTACAATAAGGTGACAGCTTCATTGGACAAAAGAGATTGATACACAGTAGTATACTTAGATTTTGCAAAAGCTTTTGATAGATTACTGAATGATAAGTTGATAAACTCGAGCAGATGGGGTTGGATATTCGACTAGTGAATTGGATCGGAGATTGGCTATCTGATAGATATCATCAAGTGATATATGGAGAAGCAATATCCCAGAGGAGGGAAGTCACTAGTAGCATGCCACAGGGATCTGTTTTAGGGCCATTGCTGTATGCTGTTTAACTTGTATGTTAATGCCATTGGGGAAGATTTGGATGGGGATATTCAGTTGTTTGCAGATGATGCAAAGTTGGGGCGAGAACAGATGTTCTGGCCTTACAAGAAGACTTGAATACATTGAGCGAATGGGTACTGGAGTGGGGATGCCAGTTCAGTGTTGCAAAATGTAAGGTTTTAAATTTTGAAAAAGATGAGATGTAGAATTTACATTTGGTGGGGGCACATTATTGGAGGCAGAGGAAATAAGAGATCTCGGGGTGATGGTGGATAAGGATTTAAAATTTAAAGGACACATTGCCAGAATTTGTGAGGACAACATAGTGAATTCTGGGAATGATATGTAGGACACTGATTTGTAGAAGTAAGGAGATTTTTGTTCCATTGTATAAGGCTTTGATTAGACCACAAATGAACTACTGTGCACAGATTTGGTCACCTGGTTTTCAAAAAGACAAAGATGCTAGAAAGAGTCCAGAGGAAATTGACTTAAGTAGTTTCTGATCTCTGGAATGGAGGAAAGGTTGAGAAGATGCAATTTACTGTGTCTAGTGGATAGAAGGACAAGTGGTGATATGATAGAAACATACAAGTTAGTAAGTGGTTGTTATAGGATCGATGTTGAATCGATGTTTTCCCCTGATCTCCCACCATTTTATGAAAATGGTGGGAGATCAGGGGAAAACAAGAGGTCATTCCTGGAGGGTATGAGAAGCAGGTTTTTAGCATGCAGAGTTATGAATGATTGGAATGCCTTTGCCTGAGAGTGGTGTGTGCAGAGAATTTAAATGTGTTTAAGGCAAGGTATGATGAGCTGTGTATATGACAGGGGACCTCCTAGATAAGTCTTTGACTCCATGGGGGTCTTAGGATAATAATAATAATAGAAAAAGAATCGAATGTTCTGTCCTTCCTAGACACAGTTAGATGTACAGCTTTCAAATGCATTATCTTTTCCTGTTTATAGAAAGTCAGCATACATACATATTCACTGGAAATGCTTTCCTAAATAATCACAGCCCAACAACAGTAGCACACAGAGCCAGAAAAAAATAGAACATACTTTTAAACCATACATTCAACTAGCAATTCTTGTCCATGCTCCTAAAGACAAACTCAATCCTTGAACACATTCAGTAGTGCGTAAAGTGCCTTGTGGTTGCTATGAATAGACAGAAAGAGTTGCTAATGTCTCTCTTCATCAGGAATAACAGACCATGCACTGAATATCCTTTCACAAGGATTAAATGGAAGAAAAACAGCACTGTATAGATGCCCTCACTAATCAGAAAGGCTATTTATGTTGTTCAGCATCAGTAATGAAGCACTCTTTTGGATTTAATTTTCCAAAATTCAAAGCCAGTCCAAGGGATACAATAATAGAACATTAGTTCTTTTGTTGATCACAATTCTTCTGAATTGGTTCTATAACTATATTATTTTTAGCACATATTGTTCTCTGACAAATTTTTTGTGCTCTTAAGAGAAATTATCAATTAAGAGAGCAGCTCAAGAGAAATTATATTTATTTGGTTCTTGTGGCATTGTGAGTTAACACCATTAAATAATTGAAATTAATCAAAACTTAAGCCTTTCTGTATGTTTAATTTAATTTGCATTTATAGAAGTCACAAGGCTGTATGCACGTAATATTTACAATAACACAATTTAAAAAGGTTAATTAGCATAATTTTAACAAACAAAATAAAGGCTAGCCTGAGCTGGTAAAATGTCTTGTATATGTAATAGTTAAATTAAACATTGCATTTGTAATTTTGCATAGTTTATTCCAGAAATGCTTTTGATGTGGTGTATACTGCTAATAGATATAGAAATTAGTAGTAACCTATATCAAAGTGTGTGTGTGTGGGGGGAGGCAGTTTTATGACTATCCTTCTCCATGGCCTTATCCTAATTTTTGTCCTATGAAATGAATTCATTTTTGGCCTGAGCTGAAAATGTCTATATTATAGCCAATATCTGCATTAAATAATTATATGTAATTTAAACTTCAAGTAGTCTAATGTTTGTTTTCAGACTTAGATTTCATTTCAGTTCTATCATGTTAAATGTAAAATATGTATGGCAAATTAATAGGACAGGGAGGGTACGAGCGTTTTAATTCTTCAAGGATAAAAAGAAATTCAAAATTCATAATATTCTTCAAGAGGAACTTTTTGAAAGAAAGATGCTTTAAAATTACATTTAAATGCTATGTCATAGATATGAGTTTAATGCTTACTGCATTGATTTGTCTAAGAACATCAGATTAATTTAAGTGTTAAATGTTAAGTTTTTTTTTGTAAATAATCAGAAGAGGCAAATCAGAGTATAAAACCTTTTTTTGCACTTCTTTTGAACAACTAGAATGGCTTTATATTATTATTATTATTATCATCATTCAAGACTGCCCCGGAGTCACAAGACTCATTGTAGGAGGCACATCCTAGATAACACAAAGCCAATCATACCACTCCTTGACCTCATTCACTGTTCATGCTCTCACCATCCTATCAGGTGATGCATTCCACAGTGCAGTCATCCTCCATGCAAAGAAACTACTCCTCATTCTCTTGTTCACAACTTCCAGGGATGGCTGGCCCATTGTCCTTTCTCCCTCCCCTTGTTCTACCATACAAAAGAACTCCCCAATGTCAACCCTGTAACTATCCCTCAATAATTTAAATGTCTCATTCACATCACCTCTTCTTCTCCTATCTACTTAACTTTGCAGTTCACATTCTTCCTGGTCTCTCCTCATAACTAAACACTGTATGGTCCTGATATAATTTTTGTTATCTTGTTACCGTGATCAGTATTGCTGCATAGTGTCCAGCATATAATAGCACTAAACAGTCAGTCTTAAATTGAAAAAGAGAATCTATGTAAAATCAGTGCCAAACAAATTTTTACTCTATACTAAATTGCTTAGTTTAACTATGTTAAACTAGGAAATTAGCATTTAGCTACTTGCTCCAGATATTAATTTCTTTTTGTCATGGTGGGAGGGAGGAAGAACAACTGTACTTCTCCCTGTTAATTTAGAAGTTAACAGAGGGAAAGAAAAGATAAGAATTTGGAGATTAACAGAGATTATCAAAGATTAACATACAGTAAAACTCCTTTTTTGCACTTTTCAGGGGACTGATGGAAAAAATTGTAAATAGCAGGAAATGTAAAAAAACGTTTAAATAAGGCTAAAAGATGACTTACTGCTAATATGTGAGTCTACATACCAGATTACAAAATTTAATAACTGAAAATAAATGAATTTACAATTACTTACATTTATCTATTTAAAATAATCTTTATTTGTTGTTGATTGTTTTTCCTTTTTTTTTTTTTTTTTTTTTTTTTGACATCGTGCCAGATTGCTTTGCATTGAGTTCAGTGCTTGACCTGTTTTTTTACTGTCGTGTTCAAAGTGGACACGGGGAGTCCAAGATCTTTTGCTAAATGCACACGTGTTCCGGAATGCCAATCTACACGTCACAGAATTGCCATCTTTTCTTCTACCAATATACATTTTCTGTCTTTTTTCTTCATGTTACTAACATGGATAATCCACCACCGCAACTTGAAAGCAACTTTCACATGCTAAATTACATAGCAGAAATTCTGCAATATCAATTCGTACTGTGATTGAAAAATCATGGTATCGCTCATCACTACATTAGCTGTGGCAAGCATGCAGGTCACCGTGATTGTGGAAACGAAATTACAGCAGTAACGCCATCTGGGAACAGAAATGCGCAGATTTCCGCAGCAATGGAAAATGACGTAAATGGCAGGAAAATGTAAATTGCGGGAATGTAAAAACAGGCTTTTACTGTATATATGTTACTGAGAGATAATCATAAGCCTTTTGCATTTGTGCATTTTTATTACAAATATGAATTTTTTAGCCTTTTTTACTGTTTGTTGATATCAACAAATCTCCATTGAAAACAATATATATGTAAACAACATCCTTTATCAATTTTACAAATAAATAATGAAAACGGAAAACAAGAAAGATGTACAACTTGAGATGTTTTTTGAAACAAAAGGTTTTTTTTTTTTTTTTTACAGTAATTAAACTAGTAAAGAAGTTAGTAAAATATTTCATAATGGGACATATTTGTGCATATACTCATTTTGTCCTGGAGACAGTTTCACTTTTGTCATATATAAAACATGGATAACATTTGACTAAATAGTATAAATTTGACTATAATATACATAACTATTTATATTATAAAGTGCTACAGCAATTATATGGTAGGAAGTACTGTTAATTCTATCAATTATTCATCCATCTCATGACACGTTCAATTAACCTTTTCTTTTCTTTTAGGGTGATCTAAAGCAGTTTCTTCTTGCAACTAGAAAAGATAATCCAAGGAAAGGACCAAGACCACCTCCATTATTAATCTCTCAGATACTGGGAATATGCCACCAAGTTGCTCTGGGAATGGAATTTTTATCCAATCATCGATTCATACACAAAGATGTAGCAACAAGAAACTGTCTTATTTCTTCCCGTCTGAATATAAAAATCAGCAACCCTAGTTTATCAAGAGATACATATGCACAGGAATATTGCTGTTATCACAACAAGGTAATCCCATTACGGTGGTCTCCTGCAGAAGCTGTGTTTGAAGATGAATGGTCTACCAAAAGTGATGTTTGGGCTTTTGCAGTATTAGTGTGGGAGCTGTTTACCCAGGCCAGCTTACCATTAGAAGAAATGTTAGATGATACAGTGTTGAAGCTCTTGAAACACCAAGAATTAAAATGGTCACCACCTGATGGTGCTCCTGAACTTCTTAGGGAGGTCCTCATCCATTGTTGGAGCCCAAGTCCCAAAGAGCGTCCATCATTTAGTGAAGTGGCACTTCAGATTGGTGAAATCATTGTAGTTAGTCATGTATAGATTCCCTCTCCAGTTAGGTCTGAATATTTTACCAGTGGCCCAAAGAATGATTTCACTCCTACATTAAAAAAACAAAATACAACCAAAAATCCTTGACTTTGTGATGAGAGCAATGGAAAACTATAACTTGAATTGTTGCCAAACGGGACTTCTTTGGGAAAAAAAAAAATCAACATTTCATGAACTTTGAGGAGACTAGCATTTGAGAAGAATGTAATGCTGAAATTCTAGCTGGTGGAATTATCCAGTTTTTATACAATACAGGCTTTGTAAATATCATCACATTTGGGACAGGTGTTTATAAGCTGTCTTCAGCTTGGATTCTATGCATAGAAAAATTTGTGTGAAGAACAATATTGAGGCACATTGCTATCAACTTAATTCTTTAAAATCCAGAAATGATTTTAGAGTAATAGTTTCTACATTTACAACATATCATGGTATTTGTGAATTTCAGTAATTTTTCAATTTGTAATCAAATCATTGTATTTTGTTATTAATTTCTAAAGTTACTATGCATGTATATTAACTTTCATAACCAAGTTTTTTTTTTTTTTTGAAGAAATATTGAAGATACGTATTTTTTTTATCTAGTCAACAAAACTTCAGATTATAGAATCCAGTGTTTAAGAAATATGTCTCAGTTTGGAATAGAAATGAGTTATTATTACTTTGCTCTTCAACTTAAATCATAAGAATTGCAAATCTTTCTAACATCAGCAAGGAAATTATAAATTGCACTTGTTCATGATTTAAAATTGTAGATTTACTACATGTGTATGTAAATGAAATATATATTAGGAAATAACAAAAAAACTTAAAACAACAAAAAATATGTAAGTATTATGTCCAATACGATCAGTTCTGCTTGGTATACTTAATTTGTAATAAAACTAAATCAGAAAAAAATAATTTATCTAATAGCATAATGCCATGAAATAAATTACAGACTAACAGTGGGATTTTTATACAAAATGTAAATGAAAATAAATGATTTTAGATAAAATGAAATGATATCCTTGAAAATATTAAAGCAAAAATTTTTTACATGAGTTTATATGCTATACATCATTCTTGTTAAAAGTTATCTTTCCCACATTACATCTTTTGAAAGAAGTCTTTCTTTTAATGAGGATGAGCTCTTCCACTTTTAACTCTTAATTACATGAAACAGTGGAAATCCTTCACTTACTGTATTAAATGTCATTGTGTTTCAATATTTTTTTTTTCCTGATGGGAACATTATGTGAGTTTTTGAAGAGAAATGATCTATGTAAATTTATTGAGTAAAACATAAAATAAGTAAATATTTAACAAGATGATGTTAAATAAGGTACTACTGTTGTACCTTGTTAAATATTTATCATTATTAAAAGTTATTAACATTATTGTTAAACAGTGACTTAAATGTCTTTAAACAAGATACCAGTTATTTTTCTTAAACTGAATCAAAATATTGTATAATAAAGATGCCTGGAAATCATTTTATTTAAACAAAAAATGCATAAGTTAGTTAAAAAGCAGCAACAAATTAGATGTTTATATGAAGTAGAATTATTATTTTTTTGTCAGAAAATAAACAGAACATTTCTGTTACCTAAATTAGTGAACAAAATACATTGTATGCTACCTGATGACTTTGTACTTTTGTATTTTGCAATTTCTGTTGAAATTTAAAGGATTATGAAAAAATCCAATACAGGCTTTTCCTACTCTTCATTATGAATATGTGCATGAAAAAAAAGCTATAAATAGCAGAGCACTTTTCTGTAAGAATAAATGTAGTTAATAATTTCCTTCATCGCCTAATATTATTTGCTCTAATGATATTCCCTAAACCTATTTTAAAGTCTAACAGGATATGTTTCTATACACAAAATAATAAACTAATGTCAACTCTCACTATAAGAAACTGCCAAAAATGCCCTGGTCAAGCAATTATAAATGTCAAGTCATATTGCAGTGCATGTGATTTGGTATTGATAGTCCAAAAAGAAATCTTTATATCTGTTGCATTATGCAGTTCCATGTTTGGTCTTTAGACTGTAAAAAATAAATAAAAAATACAAAAATAATTAAAAAAATCCTTAGCCCACCCATGGTACTAATGTACTATAGGTTTATATAAAAACCCTTTCTTGGGTGGGAGCCACATAAAAAAAAAAAAAAATGAAATGCTTCTGCTTTGAGACAGTGCCTACCTGCACACACATACACCCACAACTGATTGAGTTCAGCATCACAATTGCTTAGCGAGAGAGGAAGGTTCATCATTTTTCTTATAGTCCTCGCATAACTCCTGGTGATTTTCATCTGCCCAATCCATTTAAGGACCTCACTGGCCAGTTTTTATAAGTGGCAAAGAGCCACTAGCCGTCAGTGGAGATGGTTTGAGCAGCACCCACAACATTGAAATACTTGTAACATTAAAAAATAAAATTAAACTCATTTGTGGAGGTTTTGTTGAAAAACAGTAATCTCTCTTATTTGTATATTATGACATGTTCATAACAATACCATATGCCACACTGGCAATGACTTTGATTTATCGTCATACTTGACTGCAAATTGAAGTGGTTCATAATGTTGACTAAGCAGCTGAGAAATTATATATAAGCTTTATTTTCTCACTACTATAATCAAATAATGGAAAAAGTGTATCAAAAAATAAAAAAGTGTAATAATTATAAAATTTAGTGAAGCACGATTAAACTAATGGCGAGTAGGATTTACCTATGCTGAATAAAAGATTTTTTTTTCCCTTTAAGTTTTGTTTAGGTTAAAAATTGTAATACAATGCTTGAATATTGATCCTTAATTTTTATGTTAAACCTCAGTGTTCATATTTAAATATAAAAAAATATTAACATCACGTTAATTATTTTGGTCAAATTACCATGAGATATTATTTTCTTTAAACATGAAACTGCAAGCAATAATGTGATTTGGTTTCATAGAAAGCTAAGTATGTGTTTAAGATTTAGGTGTTTTTCTAGACAGAATCCATCAGATCACTGAATGTAGCACTGTGTTGGAACTATACCAGTTGTATTTATTTGTAAATAGATATATAGTATAAAAGTGTGTATGAATGTAGAAAATAGACAAGTTTTGTTATTATACATTTGTGAAATTTATTTCTTCATCGGTGTTTTAATGTAACAAAAATTCAGTACTTTACTGCATTAATTTATTACTCAGTAATAACTAAGATTTGATCCAGTTGTTTATTTATTGTTTCTAAATAATCCACAGCTGTGCAATTATAGGAAATGTTCTTTTGAAATTTATTTTGTAATGAATATTGGATGCATCCACTGTGCAATAGCTGTCTTTTATTAAATCATCATATTATTACATTACATCTACAGAAAGACAATTTAATCTACTACTGTTCTTTGTACATACATAATTTACCTATATTTCTTGTTTTACTTGAAAATATCCTTGGAACAGAGACCAAAACCAGTTGAAACACATAGTACTGATATAGGGGATTTCCAAACTTTTTTTTTTTCTGATTAGTGGGCCAGAGGTTTTCCTGATGTTTGCAAGCCAGATGCTAATTAGGATAATTAGTTATAATAAAAATATACACTGAACATGTTACATATGAATCTTTATTCTCCACTGAAATATAAACGAAAACATCCCAAAAATATAAGTATATATATCTTTCTCCCTTTTTTTTTTTTGAGGACTATGTATGGCCTGTTATATATGGAATCTTTATTCTCCACTAAAATATAAAAGAATATAAAATTGGGGTTTTAGTTTCAGTTTCATATTGCAAGTAGTCATGTAATTTAGCGCTTCTGTGAAATTAGCGATTTTTATCAGTTTTGTGTTTTTTCATCAGAAAATTAGAGTATTATAGGGTATTAGTGTAGATTTTTGTGTTTTTAGAGTATTAGTATATTTATAACATTTTTATTGTGATATTGTCAGCATGGCACTAACGCGAGAAACAATGGCAGCAAAGACCACGTTGTCCGCGATTTGAATTTGCTGGATATTATTCAGTGCAGTGTATGTGAAATGTATGCATCAACAAGAAAACTAAAGAATACACGGAAGGAAATTGAAACTGGAGAGAGAGAAAGTATGTATTAAGTGTTTTAAAAGTGGGTGTCTGTTAGGTGATGAGAGCAGAACAAATACTGACGATAAGATGGAAAATGATGTTAACAATGTTGAGCATGTAGCTGTGGAATATATAGAGGAGAACGAAATGGATATCAATAAAGATATAGTGTGCTTAAATGTTATCTTTCATAGGACAAAGTGCGAAATTGAAAAACGGCAGAAGCGGCAATAGTTAAGCAGGGCTGAAAAAAGAAAGAAGTAGGTGATCCAAAAGAATAATAAAGACTGACCAAAAACAAACAAGAAAATCAGCTTAAGGAGAAAATTATGTATGGAGACTTAGTAATCAGGGGAGTACTTAATGAATGTATGACAAAATCCTGTTTTCCAGGAGCAAAAATTCACTACATTAGCCATGCCATCTGGATGCAAAAAGGTAAGTCAAAGGAAATGATTGTCTTGTTTGGCACCAATGATTTCAGAGGCAAGAAATATTCTATGAGGGAGGATGCAAGTCTCCCACCATGCTATGATAGAGGCAAACTGGGGAGGAGGGCATTGATAGCCAATGAGTCTATATGTAAATTGTGCAAAAGGAATGATGTAAATTTGTGGTCTCTGTTTGACAGAAAGGATTTGTACAATGTGGATGAACTGCATCTGAATGGTTTTGGTGTTAGGTGTCTGGAGAGAGAGAGAGAGAGAGAGAGCTTTGTTCACTGAGCATGCTGATGTGCAAATTCAGGGAAACTTAAGCAATTAGGGTGGAAGCAAGTGAGTTTATGTGAAGGCACCCATGAAGTGAGTGAGTAAGTGTGAGATGACCAAGTGAGGAATCCAGTCTCTCAAGCAAAAATATTGAATAGAGTAGTCAATTCAGAAAGTAAAGGTGGGTGGGGGACTAAAGGGATACTACAGTTTCTATATACTAATGCCAGAAGTGTGAGGCACAAGAGGGAGGAGTTTTTGGCATTAGTTACTGCAACCTTGCCAAAAGTTATAGGTATTAGTGAGGACTAACAGTAGATGATGTAGTCACATTAATAAAATGTGAAGGGTTTAGTATTTTCAGGAAAGATAGAGAAGATAGGATGGGGGGGGGGAGTACTGCTGATGATAGCAGATCAATTGCAACCAAAAAGAATAGGAGACAGGCAGGAGGGTGGCTGTTCATTTGAAGCAATCTGATGTGAGATTAAGACCAACAAGACAAAATATACAGTTGGTTATTGTTATAGGCCAGGGTGTTCCACAGATGATCTGGAAGACATGCATTGCCAAATTAGTACAATGAGTACAGATCGAGGAATTATTGTGGCGGGGTTGGGGGACTTCAACTATGGAGATATAGACCGGAAGGAAGAAAGATCACATGGTAGAAAGGAAATAGAATTTATACACTTGCTGAGGGATAATTACTTAAGGCAGCATGTGATGGAGGGGGACTATTGGTGAAAGACTATTGGACCTGATCATAGGATCAGAAGAGCTATCCATAATTATGACATGCTTAGGAAAAAGCTTAAATCTATACCATGGCATAAAACACTGCAGGGTAAGGATGTTAGTAGTGCATGGGATATATATATAGTTAAGGGTCATCTAGAGGAAGCAGTATTAAATTGTATACCTTGGGTAAGGAGGGCTTAATCGAGCAGGAGTTAGATGGATGAGTAATATCATTAAGCACGAGCTGCAGAAGAAGAAAATGTGGAAGATATATAAGAGAAAGGTGACCAACAAACTCATGATCAGTACAAGGTTTAGGCAAGAAAAGTAACCAGCATGGAAAGGAAGGCAAAATCAGATTATGAGAAGAATTTAGCCGAGCAGGCTAAAGGAAATCCCAAAGAATTATTTCGTTATGCAGCAAGTAAGAGGAAGATTAACCTTAATGAGTGATGATGGTCACGAGGAGACAGAATCAGATAAAATAGTTGAGTTACTGAGTGACCACTTTGCAAGCATCATCTCCCTAGTGAGGTTACTGCTTTAACCTCTGTGACAGACACTAATGTGGGAACAGAGGTGGATGAATTGAAGGTTCTTAGGACATTGCAGAATCTCAATGTAAATACAGCTGTGGGATTAGATTGGATATCAGCTAGGGTTTTGTGAGAATGTGCAAGGGAACTGGCAATGCCTTTGACTAAGCTGTTTAATTTAAGTCTCAGCTCTGGTAGAGTGCCAAGGGAGTGAAAAGAGGAAAAAATTATTCCTTTGTATATATTTACATACTGACTGGTATATAAATTATATACCAATCAGTATTTCGGGCATGGTAACAGTACTAGAAAAATTGGTAAAAAAGAATTCAAGAATGGGTAGATAAAAATATACTGTATGAGGGTCAACATGGCTTTGTGAAGGGTTGGTCATGCCTTAGTAATTTACTAATTTTTTATAATAGGGTAACAGTTAAGTTGGATAGGCTACATGATGATTTTGCAAAGGCATTTGACAGAATACCACATGGAACAATGCTACACAAATTAGAACAAATGGGGATGGATATGATACTGGTTAAGTGGATAAGAGGGTGGACAGATATCAAAAAGTGGTATATGGAGGGGCAGGATTGAGGCAAAAACTGGTGATCAGTGTGCCACAAGATTCAGTGCTGGGACCATTGCTGTTTATTTTGTACATAAATGATATAGGAAATGACCTGAAAGGAAATATTCAGTTTGCTGATGATGCAACATTAGGTAGCATAATCGTTAATCAAGACGATGTGGAGAGCTTGCAGAACGATTCAAATAGGCTGTCAGTATAGGCAAAAGTTAATGGGTGTCATAATATTGAGAAATATAAAGTTATGCATTTCCTGGAGTACAGTGCCACATTGATGACAATATACTCCAGAAAATAGATAAAGCTAGAGATTTAGGTTTGGTGGTAGACAGAGTCAAGTTTAGAGCAGGGTTTCCCAAACTGTTCTGCAGAAGGTGAATAAGTGTTCCATGAGAAGTTCTCCTGGAATTTGTCATTTTAGTTTTCTAAGCATTTTTCATGAATAAGTATTTTATAGTGGAAATATTCTGAGGAGAATAATATTCGTGAATATGTCGAAAAGCTCAGACCCAGAACGCCTGATAACATCTGTGTAGCAAATGTTAGTGACTAAGCTGTGTATTTTTAAACGTGGAAGTATTCATGAATTATCGTTAATTTTCACACATCGAAACCTTTTAACGTTTGGGAAAGGGAATACCGCTGTGTATGACTGGTCATAAAAATTGCCTGTAAGTGGATTATAATAATGGGCATCATATCCTCTGTTCTCAAAACTGAAAGAAATAACATCTGTGTTGCAAATGTTAGTGACCAATCAGCAAGGAAGTATAAAGAAAATTTTTCCACTAAAATTGAAGATCAAAATAGTCTGTATCCGGTTCTCAAATCTAGTAATACTGAATACTTTCTTCGCAAGTTCGTATTGTAGGGTGAAAGTTTCGAAACCATAGTGCCGTGATTTTTTAAAAGTAATAGGCCTGCAGATTTAAATTTTAATATGAATAAGAGACAAGGGACTTTGTTTAATTTTGGTATTAAGAAATCTCTTATTGAAGGTGTTTGTGACGCAACAGATAGTGAGTCATCCACCACCAGCCTACAAAGCAATCTCCAGGATGGGAAAACTACCAGCACACAGGAGAAAAAGTCTGCATTCTCTTAAGTACTTATAATAATAATATAAATTTTTGGTGATCAGAATGGGATATGTCAATGAAAATCAGCACAAATTAATTTAATGATGATGTTTAATTATTAATTAATAATTAGTGATCAATTATTAATCAATAAAAAATCAGCAAAATTAACAATTAATTATTAATTAATACATTCCTAAATAACCAAGGTGTTCTGTGAAAATTTCAGGATTTGTGAATTGTTCCGTCATCAGAAAAGTTTGGGAAACGCTAGTTTAGAGGACATATTGCTAAGGTAGCCAATAACATTACTTGGAGCAATTGAAGTAACACGTTAACAATTAGAGATAAGGAAGTTGTTATTCCTCTTTATAATGTCTCGATATACCCACATCTGGATTACTGTGTTCAAGTCTGGGTTTCCTGGGGATGAGGAAGCAGTGGAAAGGATTCAGAGGCAAGAGACCAAGATGATGAGTGGCCTGTGAAATGTTCCCTATGAGGATAGATTGAAGGCGTGCAGATTGCAGAAGTTGGTTGATAGGAGAAAAAGAGGGGGAGAGGTATGATAGAAACATATAAGTTGCTTAAGGGATTTTATAGGATAGGTGCAGGGGAAATGTTTCAGTACTTCACTGGAGGGACCAGAACAAGGGGTCATCCCTGGAAGTTGAATAAAAGTCTGGTTAGTAGGGGTGTGAGGACAAGATTTTTTGCTTGGAGAGTGGTGAATGGGTGGAATGGATTGCCAGAGTCAGCTGTGAGCGCTTTTTCTGTTAATGGGTTCAAGGAGAGGTATGATATGATAGGTTGGGTTCCTGCGATGAGTCTTTGGACATCATGGAGGCAGGGATGCACCAGTAGTGTCCGGTGCCTGTGTGCAAAACTTTAGTTGGCCCTATACCCCTCGCCCCAATAAAAAATCACTTTATAAAAACGTATCAGTGAGTAAAAATGAAATACTCGAAATATATTAATTATAAGTTTATTGAACAAAAAGCAGAAATTACAAAAATAAACAAGAAGGGTACAAAAACAATTTGGAAAAAAATAAAGTAAATAAATAATAGTAACTTACAAGTATATAAAATAGGAACATATTAAACATTATTAGATAAAGAAATAGTTAAGTAAATATTTAAACAGAAAGAAAAATCACTTAGTGAATTGAACTTTTCTAGTTTTCATTAATGAAATTTCTCGAATAATAATATGTATATCAAGTTGATCCAAAATATCTGACTCTATTGATATAATGGCAAGATTCGAAAGTCTGTCTTGTACCATTGTGGAGCGCAAGTAGTTTTTAATAATTTTAAGTTTAGAAAAGGACTGTTCCGCAGATGCTACAGATACTGGTAATGACAAAAGAATCCGTGATTAAATTGAATAAACCGTGATTAAGTCATTTGAATAAATATACTGAATTATCTGATATATATCGTTTTTAAAATTAGAAATAAATGGTTGGCAGTGTAAAATTTCTTTGCATAAATCGTCTGTGTCAATGTCTGAATGATTCTCATGTGTTAATTTTTGTCGCAACTTTTTACAACAAGATAATAAATATTCTTTATTTTGTGAAGTACTTAACAAATACAAAAACCAAAATGAATTCATATATTCTTTTAATAAATTAAATCTTTCCTGCAAAGATTGTAATGTTTGATCTATTAGGCAGAATTTAAATGAAATTTAAGATCTACTATATTTTCATTTTCATGTTCGTAATCAAATTGTGTTGTCTTTTTACGTTGCCTTAGTGCTCTACTACTACAAAATACAGATCCTGCATCAAATTTTGCTGCAATTAATTTTGAGCTTTCTACAATTTCTTTGAAAGTTTCATCAGACCTATAATCATTTAAAAATTGATTTAGATCATTCAATGCATCTAAAGCAAGTTGGAGATTCATAGATGAAGACTGCAGTATTTTGCTGACAAAATTCACTTTATTTAAATATCATACCAAATCTTGTGGGGTGCTTAAGGGTCAAAGCTGTATAACTGAGAGGAGACCTCCACATAGCCTTTAAAGGAATGCGGAGAACCGACCAGGGCTTCTGACCTAATGTCCAATCCTCACCTTCTCGTGGTGCACCCTGTTGGGTATCTACTTTGATACTGAACGAACGAGGATGGGCTGGCAATTTGGGATTTAGCCGACCAAATTGTATTCTTATTGGTTAAACCAAAATAAAAAATGATGGTACAACATGACAAAATTTCATGCCGGCTGGGGCGTCGCCCGGTTAAACAAGGCCCCCGTTGTTTTTGCCAGGGAACCAGGGCGAACAGCGAAAAGTCAGCTACTGGAACAAATCTGAAAACAAACCCCAACTCAACATCACCAGAGTTAAAGATCGGTACTATCAATGTAAGAAGCCTGAATGGCAAAGAAATGGAGCTAGCTGAGGAATTAGATAAGTACCAGATCGACATAATAGGGGTGACTGAAACAAAAAAGACCAAAACTGGTGAGATCTTTCTGAGCAATAAATACAAAATGTTATATTCAGGCAATAACAATCAAGGAAAAGAAGGAGTAGCCATAGTATTCAACACAAAATACGAGGCTAATCTTCTTGAATGGCAGTCAGTCTCAAGTAGAGTAATGTGGGCAAATATGAGAATGGGGAACTGGACAATGAGACTTATTTGTGCCTATGGTCCCACAGAAGGTTCTACTAAGGTAGAAGTGGAGGAATTTTTTGAGGCTTTAGAAAAAGCAACTGACACAATGAAAAATGAAAAGTTGGTCCTTGTTGGGGATCTAAATAGTAGAGTAGGAAATGATTGTGAGACATACAAAAATATTTTGGGAAAATTTGGAGAAAAGAGCAAAGCTAATAATAATGGCAAATATCTGTTGGATTTCTGCTCAGGACATGGACTGGTTATTACTAACACCATGTTCCAACATAAAAATGTGCACAAATTCACATGGAGAGAAGAGGCTAGGAATAAGAAAAGTCTCATTGACTATGTTATTGTTGATAGTGATGTTTTCTCCCTGGTGCAGGACACCAGAGTGTACAGAGGATTTGAAATTGGAAGTGATCACTATTTAGTCTTGAGCAGGATAAAATTGAATTTCATATTGAAAAGAATAACATGTAAGAAAGTTTTAAAGCGAATAAAAGTTGAGCAGCTCTCAGATGTGAACTGTAGACTAAAATACAGAAATATTATTGAAAAGAAAATGAAAGAGTTTGAGAACAGGAATCAAACCTTGGAGATTCAGTGGCAAACTCTGAAGGAAACATTGATTGATTCTGCCAGAGAGGCATGTGGTGAGGTTGTGTGCAAAGATAAAAAAATCAGAACTCCCTGGTGGACACAGGAAGTTAAAGAGGCAGTGAAGGAAAAGAAGAAAGCATATCAAAAGTTCCTGGCAAATAAGTCAGCTTTTACTCTTACAGAATACAGAGACAAATGTAAGAAAGCTAAACAGTGTGTAAAACTAGCTAAACAAAAGTCATGGGAGGACTTTGGCAAGAATATAGAAAATAAATATCAAGAAGGTGGCAAAATATTCTGGAGGTTGTTGAAGAAGCTTAGGAATGGAGGAAAGAGTGCTGTAAAAGGAATTAGAGATGATAAAGGTGAAATGAAAACAGGAGAAAAAGATATCCTTGAAGTATGGAGTAATTACTTTGAAAAACTGCTAAATGAAACAAGCAGTGATGACAGCACAGTGATAAAAAACACTGACCAGGCATGCAGTCAGGAATACATATCCATACTTGAAGTAGAAAAAGCCATCAAAGGCTTGAAATGTGGAAAGGCAGCAGGAGTAGATGATATTCGACCAGAAATGCTGAAGTATGGTGGTATAAGAGTCTTACAGTGGCTGCACTACATAGTTCAGAAAGCCTGGACAGAGGGACGAATTCCCGATGATTGGAGTAGAGCTCTCATAGTACCCATATATAAAAAGGGAAATAAAACTGAATGTGAGAATTACAGAGGTATTTCCCTACTGAGTGTTCCTGGCAAGATCTATGCAAGTATACTTGAGAAACGGTTGAGAAGAATTGTGGAAGAAAAGCTTGGTGAAGAACAAGCTGGATTCAGGCCAAATAGAGGCTGTCAGGATCAGATCTTCACTTTACGACAAATAGTCGAGAAAGCATGGGAATATAACAAAGATCTGTATTTAAGTTTTGTCGATTTGGAAAAGGCATATGACAAGGTGCCAAGAGAGAAGCTATTCAATACGCTGCAGTTATATGGTGTCAATGGGGCATTATATCAAGCAATACTTAGTCTTTATTTGAGTTGTGAGTCAGCAGTTAGAATTGAAGGAAGTACAGGAAGATGGTTTAATGTTAAATCTGGTGTGAGACAAGGATGTACATTATCCCCTCTGTTATTCATTATCTATATGGATCACATTATGAAGGAATGTGGTATTAAACATGATATCAAAATTGGAGATGTTAATGTCAGCTCTTTGCTTTATGCGGATGATGTTATACTTCTAAATAAATCCGCTACAAGTCTGCAAGATTCTCTGACTAAATTGAATAGCTGTTGTAATAGATATGGTATGAAGGTCAGCAATAAAAAGACAAAGACAATGAAAATAGGCAGAATCATTGAAAATGTCAACTGTGTTGTGAATGGAGAACCTGTGGAACAAGTAAAACATTTCAGCTACTTAGGCACAATTTTTACTGAAGATGGTAAACTGAATATAGAAATAGACAACAGAATCAGCAAAGCTGGTATGGTGGGAAGTCAATTGAATAAATTCATATGGAATAAGAAAGAAATTAGTCGGAACACTAAATTAGCTGTATACAAGACTGTGTTCAAACCAATTTTAACTTATGGATCTGAGAGCTGGGTCAGAAGTAAAACACTTGACCAAAGACTAGAGACCGCAGATATGAGAGTCCTGAGAAAGATTAGAGGCGTGAACAGATGGCATCAATGGCAATATCATATTAAAAATGAGGATATTAGGAAAGAACTTGACATTGTCAGCATCCAGGAATGCGTTAGCAGAGCTAATCTCAGATGGTATGGTCACTTAAATAGAATGGGAGAGGAAAGATTAGCAAAACAAGTGTTCTCTGCCAGGTTGGCAGGAAAACGACCCAGAGGAAGACCAAGATATAGGTGGATTGATACGGTACAAAGTGCCTTAGACGATAGAAATATAAGATCTGATAATGTTGGAGTCTTGACAAGTAACAGACTGATTTGGAGGAAAATTGTAGATAGGAAGTTAGTAATGATGTAATTTTTTCGTGTAGTACTGTCATATCCTGTACACCCCTTGAGGGTACATGGCAGGAATTTGATGATGATGATGACCAAATCTTGTGCCTGTGTGTGTCGCACACATTGCACATATGGCCAGCACACCCCTGCAATGGAGGTGCTTGTATCATAATAATAATTATATATATCTTTCCCCCTTTCTTTTGAGTTACTTTGTTTAGCTGGATCACATCATATATTTTATGCATTGATAGGCAGCAAAAATTTTCATAAGTAGCTTTTTTTTTGTCTCTCTCTCTCCCCTTCTCTTTATTACTTCGAAAAAAAGTCCTATCTAAAACAATATATTTGTAAACACTCATTACAGAAAATTGTTGCACGAATCAAAATAATTAAAAACTACAGTTTTTTTTAATTTAATTATAAAAACCATATTACTCTATATATATGAGTATTTCTAAAATAATTTATTTATGTTTCATTCCATAAGAATTCATTTTTTTCTTCATTTATTTTTATTTATTTATTCTTATGGCAGAGTACAGCTATTCAATGTTCAATGTTGAAAGTCACTCTAGAGCAGTGTTTCTCAACGTGGGGGCGTATGCCCCACAGGGGGGCAATTAGAAAATGTACATGTACATATTTATATTATACTTTTTCAGAACTTGGCTGACTATTATGCTGGGGGGGGGGGGGCATCAAAATCTTTGAGACGTCGAGGTGGGACATGATCCAAAAAATGTTAAAAAACACTGCTCTAGAGCCTCCTTTGACAAACCATCACCGACTGCCCCCCTTTTGCCATGGAAACGGCAAAAGGGGGCAGTTACTGATGATATGTTTGATGGTCTGTAGAATATGGGTGCAGTCACAGTAAGGGCTATTTGCTATATTCCATTTATATAGGACAGGGATTCCCAACCTTTTTGTTTCCTAGAGCACATTCTAAAATGTGCTCTAGGAAACAAAAATGTGCTCTAAAGGGCGAAGGGCACCATCTATTTTTTCAAGCAAATTTATTTTTTGAATTCGTTTGTTAAATGAATACATACAAAGTTTACTTTATAATCAAATGTTTTATTACTTAAAAGTTTACATTATATAAAAATTTAAATATATATATATATATATATATATATATGTAAGTTAGTGTGATCTTTGGCATTCCATTTCATTGGTCAGTGCTTCATAATTAGGAGAATATGATGATATTCCAGTTCTTAAACTGGAATGAACAACTTCGAATGTGCGTCTACTTTACATTGTATGCATTTAATACTCGTCATGTGTCATTAACGCATGCGTCATATAGCATGCCATGAATTGTTGCATGATTATTTCAAACTATACGGCACATGGTTGAACAGCGGCGGGCACACACAAATTGGTCGACAGGCGCCATGGTGCCCGCGGGCATAGGGTTGGGAACCCCTGATATAGGAGATAGTCGCATCTGTCCTGATTCTGTTAATAGTTGTCCATAGCCTTCTAGGAAGGATGAAGCTGGGCTGGTGGCTGCAGGGGTCTTTCACAAGAGGGCCATTTGTTGGCAAGTTCATAGCCCATTGTTGGTTCCATACATCATGAGTTGAAGATGCTGGACCAGAGAACTCTAGTTATATCCCAAAATGGATACTTGATTTCAGCCAGGTTCTAGGGGATTTTATAAGGTTTGAGTGGAGAAACAGTAGGGAGTTATTTGTGATCTTCTCCATTTCTTTTAATGAAGCCCATCTTCTTTGTATATTTGGTGGGGCTATGTTGGAAAGCACTGGTAGCCATGGCAGAGGAGGTCTCGCTAATTGTGCACATGTTCAGTTGGGAATTAATAATGTTTGTATGAGCACTCTACATTAGAGTAAACAAGGGCCAGGTCTGAGATCCTAAGTACCTCAAGCTCTGCAACCCCAGCTAGTTCCACTTAGTCTTGAAAGATGTTTCTCGATTTTATTTTGTTTTTTACTTTACAAATATGATTTTTGTAGGTCAAACTTCTATTCAGGTTCACTCTCAGGTATTGCAGAAAATTAGGTTGTTGGCAGTTTGCCTCTTTGTTGTTAAGATGGAAAGGTGTGGATACCATTTTGGTAGGGTTTGGTTTTAAGTGCCACTGCTCAAAATATTCCCCAAGAATCTCCAAATCTGTGTTCAGGGCAAATCTGGAGGTTGCCCTGAAGGCGATTGGTGGAATATCCAGCAATTGCACTTAAGGCAATTGGTGGAGTATCGCCATGTCATCTGCGTACATATATTTGCTTGATCTTGTTGAGGGAATATCCGAGATATAGATGTTAGAAAGAGTCAGAGCCAAAACAGCCCTGGGACAAGCCATTCTGAAGGAATCTGAGTCTGCTTTTCCTTCCTCCAATATGGACCTGAATTTTTATTTGTGACAGAAATATTTTTGAAACGGATGGTAGGAAGTGTAAAGTTGCTTTACATTTTATTATGAAACTGAGCTTTGAGAGCAAGCCTCCGATCCTGACTGTATCATAGGCTGATGTCAAGTCAATGAAGACAGCTCCAGATTTTAATTTCTTTTGGAAGCCAGCCTTAATTTGAGCTGTTAAAGCCAAGACTTGATCATAGCAATTCCTGCCAGACCTAAAGCCAGTTTGCTCTATAGGGAGAGCCATCTCAATAAGCAGGAATCCTTTTCAGTATGATTCTTTGCAGGAGCTTGTAGGCTGAGCACAGAAGGGCAATTGGGCAAAGGTTTCCAACAGAGCTGGGGTCTTTCTCTGGCTTGGGAACTGCAATTATCTTAGATTCCTGCCAGAGAACTGGTAGTTCTCCAGTAGAGATGATGGTGGCCTCATCTCTAGTGGAAAAAAAGGACTGACAGCCATGCCTTTCCATGCTGACCAAGGTGTTAAAGGAACTTAGGGAAGAGGCCATCGACTCTAGCAGCCTTGCCATTCTTGGTAAGTGATAGGGCTACAGAGGCCTGAAGTTTCATGGCTTGAAGCTAAGTTGTGTCTCAGAGTAGTTTGCACGTCCTTCTTTCTGAAGGTCTTTGGATTGATCTTAGATGCTGAAAATAAATGTGATGCAACTTGGTCTGGAGTCATTTCTGAAACTTTTTTTTTAAGTTCCACTCCTCCAAGTTTTCTCAATAGTGACCAGCTTTTTCAATTAGATTTAGAGAAGTCAAGTTCTTCCATGGCTGATAGTCATCTCTCTTTTCTATTGTTTTTCAGAAGCTTTATTAGTTCTTTAGCAACTAATGGGTCACTAGATTCCTCATACA
Organism: Typopeltis vanoorti; assembly: GCF_054136105.1. Classification (NCBI taxonomy): domain Eukaryota; kingdom Metazoa; phylum Arthropoda; class Arachnida; order Uropygi; family Thelyphonidae; genus Typopeltis; species Typopeltis vanoorti. Next base: position 55,552,046 of record NC_143558.1, read on the forward strand.
GAGCTAGCATATCTTCAAGTTCTTTCTGCCATGGCAGCAGAAATCACAAGGGATGGTTGCTTTGGCTGCTGATTTTTACCAATTTGACAAATCTGGTATAGTTTTTGGGCACAGGCAGGATGGCAATGATGGTTTGATCAATTTTCTCACCAAACTCCCTCCAGTTGACTTTCCAAAGGTTCCATTTAGGGGTTGGAGCAGTTTTAATAAGTGGAATAGATAAACCAATCTCTAGAAAGAAAGGGCAATGTTGGCTGTTTGGAAAGCTGCCAAGGATAGATGTATTTATTGGTATCTCGAGACTATGCATAGATCAGAAGTATATGCCTTTTCCCATCTGGCAGAGTGAAAGGTTCCTAGTTGTTTGGCATAAAAAATCAGGTGAAGGTTGTGGATATCTAACCAGTTGGTCAATCATTCTGGATAACTAAATAACTGGATGTGAGGGGGATACTTAATATTTGGTTTAGCCATGGCTGAGCTGGAGGTTTGTAGACACCGTAAATTTTAAGATTGTCCACCTTTATTCCAATGGCATATCCCAAGTCAGGTAATGACTGAGTTGAGTTAAGTAGGCCTGGGTGCATGATCGGGATGGAACCTCTGGACCACTAAATGAGGCCAGATATCTTAAGCCTATCTGGGTAGTGTCGTCTCTTGAAGTAACAGGACATCGATGTTCTTATTTTGGGACAATGACTTTGGTTTTGAATCTTGAGAGACCTTCAATGTTCAGGGAACAAATCCTGAGGCTTGGTTGATGTGGGGACTGTAGTACACTTTTCATGGTCTGCCCTCTTAAACAGGGTCTCGTGATCCTTGTTATTCTGGGTGACAGTCACGGCAGCATGAGGCTGAGTAGTGAGACAATACATAGCTGAGTATAAAGAAGTCCAGGAGGGATGCCATTGGAGACATTAGCTTCATGTGACCCCAGGATCAACGGGCACACTACTGATGGGGAGGAGATATGAAGTCTGTCTCCATCCTCTCCCCCATTTCTACACACCCATGGGACATTCCAAAAGCAACATGTATGCATGACACAATGCACACATGACAACAACTTCTGCATTTAGTGGCAAAATATCTGCATTTTTTGATAAAATGACAAACATGCTAGATAAAAGAGAATATACAGTGATATTCTTGGATTTTGCCAAAAATATCACTGCATCAGAATAATACTAGCAAGTTATGCATGTTGTTGCAATCCAAGAAAAAAAAGAAAACAGTTACAGGACAGGAGATCATCAGATGTTTGCTGATAATGAAGAGCTTGGGAGAGCTATTAGGAAATGTTGATGGTACCGTACCTCTAATCAGGAAAATTTATACACACTTTTAGCTTGGATGAATTAGTGAGGTTATAATTGTAATATTAATAAATGCAAAGTGCTGCCATCTATAGTGCTGAGGTATAAGTCTGTGTACTGTAGAACTGTGCTTCATCTGGTGGATGAGAATCTATGGCTTGAAATTCAGAAGACACACTGTAAGTACCAAACATACAAACAACGATACTCAAATTTGATCACCTACTTTTCATTGTGATATAGGAACTCTACAAAGAGAGAGTCTAGAGTTTTTTGTTTTTTTTTTAAATTTTAATATTGCTGAAGAATATGGTGTGGGGAAAGACTATTCCAAAGGAGAGAGGTATAAGGAATGAAGGAAGAGGATGAGAGTTCAGTGGGTCTGGAGGCTAAACCATATGTGGATGTTGATCAGTAGCAGCTGTCCATGTTTGTATATGATTAGACAAAAGGAATGGTGGTGGACAGTTCAGTGGAACAGTGTCCATGGGAATGCCTACAAAAAAGACAATGCAGAAACAAAGATGGAGTCAGTGAGAGAAGGGTCATCTATTTAAGTGAATAGCTTGCTTCTGGATACAGCAAACATTCTGAAAAAGATATTTTGATGTGCAACTGAAGATGTGAGAACATTAGTCTAAGTTTAGCTGGATTTGGGGTTTATAAAAGTGTGAGGAGTAGAACAGAAGAGAAGCAACATTTAGAACAAAAAAGATTACAAAGCTTAGTGGAGAAGTATTTATGTTAAAATAGATTATACATGAAAATCAGTCCATGAAAAAACCCATCCTAGTTGGTAAGTGAAATGTTTTGATAGCATTAAAATGAAAGGAGGGAGACCATACGATAGTTTGGTAAGAAGGTCACTAAATTATCATCACCCCACTTGAGAATGTCTAGTAGATCAGCGATGTACTGACCATAGCAGATTCTTCAGCTTAAATCAACAAGCTGAAGAATATGATGAAGAGAAATGGAGTGTACTATCATCAGCAAAGCTATGAATAGGATTGAATGTTAGCAAGAGAAGATCATTGATGTATTGAAGCAAGAGTTCGTGAAAGCACAGGGTTTTGGTGAATTCCAGCATTGATAGAAAAATCTGACTAGAGGGAACATTCACCCAGACATGCGCAATGAGTAACCAAAGAGGATACTAGCAATCCATTCGCAAAGGGAAGGAAAAAGACCATAAAATGGTAGCTGGGCAAAAAAGCCACAATACTATAATTGATCATACACCTTAGAAATATCAAGAGTAACCACATAAATCTCTCCAAATCTTTCCATAGTCTCTGTCCAAAAAATATAAGGTTGGCAAGGAGGTCTACTGTAGAACGGGAATAGCAGAATCCATATTGGTGATTACTAATTAACCAATGGGTTTCTACTATGTAGTGAAAAGGCTGGCTGTTGACTTTCTCCATGATTTTGAAAATGAGGTAATGGCAGTGGGATGACAATTTGATGTTGGCTTTTACCCCAATTTTTAGGAATAAGCAGGATAAAAGCTTGCTTCATGATGTTGGATAATACGATAATACTAGATGAGGAGGACAGCTTGTAAATGCAATATGGGATGAGCGTTTGTTTTGAAGTATAAGCTCCTAGCACAAGAATATTCAATACATTAAGGCTACTGGATATTCTTCTGATGTCCTCATGAAAGACCAAAGGAGACACACTAAAGATGAGTTATGTAATAGTAGAAGATTGCCAACAGATCTGCCTTATCTTAAGATATTGCTATTGGAGGGACAGATGGTTAAAAAGTCAAGGATGTTGGACATATGAGGATTATCTAGGATTCTGATAGATAAGTTAACCTTGCATTACTCATTACTGACAACAAACAGTTCCGTTTCTCTTCCAGCTTGGTCTGTGAAATTAGAGATGGACAAGCCAGTTGGAATTGTGCGTGAACTCTTTGAGGAAGAATATTTCACTGTTTAGATAATTAGCCTGCATGTAATCAATTTTCAGAGACATAATCAAAAAGGTCAGTATTGTTATCAGAATTAGAAAAGCAGTGAAGTCAGAAAATGAAGACAACAAAATGAGGCAAGGAATCTTGAGTTAGATTGTCATTATGATGAGAGAAATCTTTATATGGATTTTTTTCAACTGGTGAGTTAGTTGATCTCATATGAAGTTAGCAGGGTTTTTTTTTCTCCCAGAAACTCTAGTTTTTAATCCCACATACAGACAAAATTTCCCATGATGGTAGTAGTGGTTCTGTGTAGTTAGTGAATTAAATGGTGGAAAGTTGTAGAGTGTCCTCCCTTGATGAGTCCTTGGACTCTTGGAGGTATCACATAATAATAATAATAATAATTTCTCAATAGTAATAAAAGCTTAGCTCTCATGTTAAAAGAAGTGGCAACTGCTTGTTCTCTCCCTTCCTATCATTGATTGAAAAATGTCTTCGAGTATCAATCCATCAGCATTGATAATTTTTCACCCCTATGAGCTGATTTGTGAAGCCACATATCTTCAATCCATTCTTATAGGAGCATTCCACAGACCTCCCACAATTTTGGTTACTTGCCTCTGGATCCCTTTCACCACTTCTTCATCCTTATGCAATTGACACAGTGAAAGAGCTCTCTGAAATTTGTTTTTACTCATCAGCTTGTTTCCTCTCATAATAACTCTGTCATGCTTTACCATATAGGTATAATAAAGAAAGATTGTGATAAAATAATTTAAAGTGTTCATTTAAGTAACTTGAAACTGTAGAAGTCTTGTTTTATGAAGTTAATAGGAAAACTAATGACTTCCTAGTTTTGAAACTAGGAAGTTGTATAAAATAATATGGTGATCTTTTGCTATTTAGGAAGAGTTCTTTATCAAAAAGATACATTCTCTAAAATGTATAATACACTTGAAAATTTTTAACCGACTGCTTTAGTGATGTAGCCAGTAAAAGCCTCTACTTTCCCTACTCCAGGATGGATGGGGAGGTGATGTTTGTAATCTCTTTCTACATGGACAGTTATTTAGATTATTTAAAATAAATAAATATAAATTACTTAGAAGTCTGAAGTTTAAACATGTATGTACTCCAACATGCTCCACTTATGGTACTAGTCTGGTAGGTTTATTATTTTTTCGGGACAGATAATCAAATTATATATATTTTTCAGATAAATATATGTTTAAAACCTGTCACTATATTGAATTTCATGCAGTTTTAGCATTATTTTTTGAGTTCTTAAAAATACAAATTCACTACTCTAAGTAGTGATTTTGTATCACTCAAACTCATTTACTCTAAGCCAAAGAATCAAATAAGAAATCTTGCAAAAAAAAAAAATCTGGCCAATCCTTCTCCAAAAATATCCAAAAAATTATACTGCAGAATTACAAGAGAGAGAGAGAGAGAGAGAGAAGAAGAAGAAGAAAATACTTTGGTTATTAAGAGAATATTTTATTCACATTATCCTGTCAATTGTAATATTTCGCTTTACTTTAAAAGTTTTATTTCATTTTGATAAATTCTAACTTTAGTACGTCTCTTAGATAGTAGATGGCAGCACTTGCACATATACTTCAGTCCTTCCCAGTTCCCTTCATCAAATTGCTGGTGAATGAGAGCTACTTTCGAACACAATTTAAACACGAACTTTTATAGAGCATAAGCAAATTGTTTTTTTTTTTTTTTTACCAGCCCCATTGTTCCGAAACTTACAAATACATTGACTAACATTTTCGAACTATTCAAATAAAAGTCCACTCGAGTACTTTAATTTGTGAAAGCTTCACCTGTCAGAATAAGCATTGCATATTTTTGTTACTATTCGAGAAGAAAAACATCCGCCTTTGATTTTAGATTTGTTTTTCAAACCAATCACGATCGTATCCTATAGTTTCCGTGGTGTCGCCTATCTTAAGAAATTTTCATTGGGCTCTCCTTTTTCATTAAATAATTTTTGCAAATAATTAACAATCAACATCGATGACTTTAGAGGTGAAGCAAGATGCTTTTCATGTTCCCCGCTATCCATTACGGCTACAGTGAAGGTAAAATTTATGAGCAGTTTCTGATGAACCATAGGGTGTTTAGAATCATTCGCAGGCATTTGTTTTGTACACGTTGCAGTTTGATAATATTTGTAGTTGTATACCACCAGGCAGGAGAAGCATAAGTGACTATGGGACGAATCGTCAGCTGGTATAAAAGCAATTTGATTCTGACGTTTAGCTTGCTGTTCTTGTTAATTAGGGGATAGATCTGGGCGATGGCTTTAGATGCCTTTGCACACTTAGTCTTGATTAAAAGTTAATTTTTTGTCGAGCACGAAACGTTATGTCTGACAAACGAAATACCAAGGTATTTCGTTTCTGCCAGGGAATTTTGGTATGAATAGTAAGACATCTCTTGCAAGAGATATCGATCTTTTCGTGAAGAGAATGGCTGAGCTTTTTTGGAGATTCACTTGTAGTCTCCATTTGGAGAAGGTTTTTAGTAATGAGGTGTGGCCGAAGAGATCTAGCTAATAATGTTGTATCATCCGCGTATAGGGCCATGATGGATCACATTGGGTTGTGCGGAATATCTGACATGTATATAGAGAATAGCAATGGAACCAGCAGGGATCCCTGCGGTACTCCGACCAAGATATGGCGCTGAGATGAGGTAGTACCATTGATCTCGACTTACATGGTTTTGTTTTGTAGATATGATCTAACTAAATGTACCATTTTCAGTGAGATACCGGCTGAGATAAGTTTATGTAGCAATCCGAAGTGCCATAATTTGTCAAATGCTTTGGATAGATGAAGAAAAGCAGCTCCAGTGTATTGACACCAGTTGTAGCTGGTGGTAATATATTCAAACTATTCTGAGGATTTGATGTATAATACTATGGTGTTGCCTAAAACCAAATTGCTCTTTAGGAAGGATGTTTAGTTCATTTACTGAAGCTTGAAGTCACGAGAGGATGACCTTCTCTGCAATCTTACCCAAGTTGGAGATGAGGCTGATAGGACGATAATTGGGAGGCAGGTGCGGGCAGTGGTGAGTTATGAAAATTTTAACAAAGAGCTCGCATCGTCGAGCAAAAAAAAGAAAAGACGGATTTCACACAAAATGTTTATTAATACAGCTGGTGTACAAATGCCAATCAAAAAGTATGAGGGGACAATCAACCTGTAAAGGCATTTTTAAACAAATATTTCATGATCTAAACATGAAATATTAGCACACAATCATCTGTGTTAATTTATCTTACATAAGAAAAACATTAACTATCAAAATATAATAAGAATAAAATCTTTTATAATCGCACATATGAAATAGTTCTCATTTTTTATAAACAAAATAAATTTATTTTGTTTGTGATAGAAGTTTTTATGACAAACAATCTATAAATAATAAATAAATATTATTTAAACACAATAATATTGAAGTACGTTTAATTTCTTTTTTGTTTTTATACTTCAAGTGATAATCAAGTGGCATTATTTTATAGTCCTATTTATTTTTATGCGATTACCAAAAGTGAATTCTTATTTGTAAAATGGTAGTAACAGTAACTATAATATTTATTTAATAAAATCACTTTGTTAGGTTACCATATGAGTTTGTCGCTTAATATATTTCAAAAAATTATGTTTTTTTTTTGTTTTTGTTTTAAAAAAATAAAAAAGTAAACAAGAAGAACAAGGGACTCGCAAATTTGAGAAAAATTTAACAAAGGGCTCGGGCGAGCCCCTTGTAACTCACCATTGGGTGCAGGTCCTTGCCTGGCTTATGAATTGTGATTACATCAGCCTGTTTCCAGGTGGGAGAAAAATAATGCGACCTTAAGATTGCATTTATTATTATGGTCAGGTGCACTACAGGTTTTCGAGGCAGCAGTTTGCTCACCCTATTTGCGATGCCATCTGGACCAGGAGCTTTTTTGTTCTTTAAGTTTTTTATAATATATATTTCAGCAGGTGATGTGGGTGCAATATGGTCAGCACCGGTATCAGGAAGTTTGAGTGAGTGTCTGACCTGTCTGTGAATTTTATACAAGTGATCGAAGTCTAAGTTTTCATATGAGGGTTTGCACTGCTCTTCTAAATTTTTTGCTATGGCTTCTGCCTTGTCTACGTCTGTGTGTACAAGGCCCTGGTTAGAAAATATAGGGGGAAGGGATCTGCCTTTGTTTCTGATATTCCTCAGTAGTCACCAGATAGAGTGATCAGCAGGTGAGATAGAGGCTAACTTTTCTTCCCATGCTTGGTCTCTGTGAGCTTTGAGTGCATCTCTCATTGCTCCATTTAATCTGTTAAGAACTGTTTTATCTTGTGGGGCACTTAATTCGTTGGGTGAGGGCTTGTGACTGCGGTTTCAACATCTTCTTTTGAACTTATATTTTTGCAAATAATTATCACAATAAGTATTTATTTATCTAAACTATATTAATAAATGATTTCATATTGTTTCGAGAACCAATTAGATCGTATCTTATAGTTTCCAAAGTAACCATCGTGGCGCCCTCTATCTTAAGAAAATTTTCGTTGCGCTTTACTTTTTCATTAAATAATTTTTACAAATAATCATTATAATGAGCATTTATTGATTTAAAATGTATTAATAAATGAATTCATTTTAGAATTAAGGCAGTATTAAGATACACATATAAATTAATACATCACGTGCTTCGAATGATCTAATAGCTTGTCGCACTAATCACACTTATTATTTTCGTCAATCGGACTTGTTTTTTAAAAGGCAAAGTGTTCTTAATAGCGCTGTTAACTTACAAATACGTGCACAAAGCAGTAGAATTCATGCGTATAACTAGAATGATTAACTGTTTAGTAAAATGAACTTTAAATAGCGAAGCAATATATTTATTTTGCTACTATCTAACAAGTGGTTAACATATATATACAGTATATATACGAGAACCAATCAATTCATATCATAGTTTCCAAAGTAACCATCGTGGCGCCCCCTATCCTAAGGAAATTTTCATTGCGCTTTACTTTTTCATTAAATAATTATTACAAATAATCATCAAAATGAGTATTTATTGATTTAAAATGTATTAATAAATGAATCCATTTTAAGATTAATATAAATTCGTATATATAAACAGTTAGGTACTTGCACTAATTTTGTTGTATAAACACTGCATTACAAATAAAATATTTAGTTATATTAGGATTCCACTTGTATATTATATAGCAAATAGACATTTTTACTTAAACATCTGTTTGATTTAAATGACGTCATTAATAAATGTCAGAGAGAGCAGTAAATAATACATATATTACAGCAGTGCAAATTACGGTATTAATGTTGCTATTTGGACATTATTTATGACTTCATAATTTGGAGAAAAAAAAACGTATGTAAGGATTAGGTTATTCTATGACAGTTTATAAAAGTTGTAACCATTTTTTTTTTTTTTAAATGTCCTCTTGAAGAAATTCCCTGCAATCCGAATAGTTGCAAGTCGGCGTTGTTTATTAACAACACTGAACCGTTATTTTGGTCCGTAAAATACGATCGTGTTAATAACCAATAACCACTCTTACTAGATTTATTATCTAACATATTTACGGGGTGTTGGAGAAGAACCTATTTGATTTGCTATCGCACCTTTTCGTCCTAGTACAAACGAAACGTATTTCATGAAGACAGAAATCTTAGCTGTGGAGGCAGCAAGGCGTAAAGAAAATCTGAAAAAGTTTTTCAATATCCTCGAAGAAGACTGGAAAAATAGGTTGCGTTGTGAAGACAGAAAAAAAAAATTTTTGAAGCATCACTGAGCAATAAATATGCTTCTCTGGGACAATATTAGCTTGCTGCACGAACCATGGCTTCCCCCCTCCCCCCGAAAAAAAAAAAGCACGGCACAAGGATTGTACAGTCGCCAGGACTAGCGGGACCCCCCTCACGGGATCTGCAGGTAAAACATGAAGTGGCAGATCGTAACCAATCGATTGGAGATTCGTGTAAAGAGCGACACTTTAAAAGGCTTTTTTGTCAACCCCCATTTTACGTGTCGGAAGGGAAGGATGATTGAAAAGGACCACGAGGGATGGAACTCCAGTGGGTTCATTCAGTTGTAGGGAGGGAGAAAGGAGAAGGGTCAGCAGGACGCACAAGTAAAGTAGCGCGAGAAGTGCAGCTTGTCAGAATGCAATTGGGAAGGAATAGAAGTGTGCTGATTCATTGTGCAGCGGCCAAAAGGTGTTTTTGTGTTCATTGTACTCACACCTGTAGTACAACGAACCATTGGAGAAACTTTGAGCATATCAATAGATTTTCCCGTAGAGTGTCTTTGATTAGAGTTGATTGTATCCAGGGCGTGAAGGATCTTCGTTTCATTCGCCAGTTGCATATTATTAGAAGAATTTGCAAGTGTTAGCATTCCAGCTTCCAGAAGAAAAAAAAAAAAAAAAATTAAGAAATGAACTGATTTGATTCTAAAGAATTAAAAAAATCTTATGCTAATCTAGCATATATGCTTTATAGCCTACGCAGTAATAGCGAGCAACGATCCCAAATACCGCTTTTTATCAAAATTCGTTCATCTTCGGTGGCCCTGTTATATACGTACAAACGAAGAATTTTTTTTTAATGCAAAGCTTTTTGTAAACTTCTACTACATTTGTATCAATACACCATTTTATTTTTTATATGAAAAATAAATGAAATCATATTATTAAAGAAAAAAAATTAGCTCTAATATAATAAGGAAAGAATCGGCTGTGTACATAATGTATGTGCAAATTGGATGGGAAATGTTGCATTATATGATGTGTGTCGGATTTTGATATTTATTTTCGATTTTAGATGGAAGCTACGCCAAAGTATTTTTATAATGTATCGTAGGTATAACATGTAATTACTGGACATAAATATTTTAACAAGCGAATTCAGAAAAACAGCTGGCCATTTGCGATTAATCGATATAAACTGGTTGGGATAATTAAAAAATATCAGTTGATGTCGAAGACAAACAGTTCAAGTAGGTACACAAGTCGTACAAAATGTACAAAACATGTACACATTAATCAAAAAACCGTATCTCGCATCATATATTGTATAATAGTAAGCAACGGTATTAGCAACATATAAATCGCATTATATGTCATTTATTTATTAAATAAAAAGTATCACTTTAGTTTACTGCCTTTGCAAGAGGGATACGGGAGGATTAAATCAATGTTTCCTCCATATTTTGCAGTAAAGAACTTTTAACATCAGGATTCCAATACGGAGCGTCTTGCACTTCAACACCAAACCGCCTTGAAATCGAATCAATCCTTTACCCATTCGTGTTCTTATTTATCTAAAATATCACGTGACTAAACACTAACCGCTTCGTTGTCGTGATTTGGAAACTATTGAATTTAACTGACGGATAAAAATATAATATCAGAGAGAAGAAGCGAAACATGCACTCCGAAATTGTTAGAGAATTTTCTGCTGTTTCCTTTTGCCAACTTTTATGATCCTTAAGTGTCAGAGAAAAAAAATGAATCAGAAAAAAAAAAAATCGAAAAAGAGAAATAACAAAAAGAAAAGCGAAGTAAGGGGGGGGGGGAAGCAAAAACTTCCAACGCTTGGGTATTTGTTTTACGAACTGCCGTAGATATCAGCGAACTTATAATACTAACAACTTCATCTTAACGTCTCCGTGTAAAAGAGCCCGAAGCAGGTGATTAGGGAGTCAATGTGAGCAGTTGTTATTTGCCCCATTACCGTCAGCATGCATGCATTATTTATTAGACAACGCAGTTACTTGAAAGTTATTTCAGTGGCTGAATAAAAAAAAAAAAAAAAAAAAAAAAAAGTATATTAAAAAATCCACACTTCTTATCCTCTTTGCCAAGAAAACATAGCTGAAAGCAAATCAGGAGAATCATTAATTCTTTGCAACAACTAAAAAAAAGAAGGAAAAAAATTAATTATTGAGATTTAATAAACTTCATGACGAAACAAACGAAAATATCCTAACAATGGGTGCTTGGTCACCTGACTGGGCTGACAAACGTTGCCATTGTTACTTAACAAGGCATCAGAAGCAACAATAGACTGCACGAAAGTCAACTCGAGGTCCACACAATTGGTTGCAGTTCTTTCTTATCGCGAATTTAACGGTTTGGAAATTTTATTATTTTAACGACTGTAAGTCGGTTTCTTAGCGTTCGAATGTTTCTTCGACGCTTGCGTGCTACGGCTGTTTGTTAAGATAACATAAAAAGCATTTTCATGTCCCATTAATCCCGTCTATACTTCCATTCTTCCTGCGTATAAAGCAGACATTTTTATGAACTTCTATGAAACTAAGCAAACAGTTTTTTCGGCTAATTTGTGAGCCATGAAAACACACACGTACATATAATAATAATAATAATAATAATAATTTATTATTATACGACGGTGGTCTGCAAAATTTTCGGCCTAACAATGAAAAAACGAATTTATAATTTCAAAATTATTTTCATTTTTCAACATAATCTCCCTTAAGACTAATACATTTATTCCAGCTCCAGGGTCATTATCCCGTCCTTGTAGTGGTTCTCAGTAAGATCTGCAAAATACCCCTCTTCTCCCTTGGGTGGATGTTCCAACAATTCATAGTGCAGTCCCTTAATTTTCCCATTGCCAAAACACCGTTGTGGGCAGGTGCATTGTCCACAAAGGTTTAATTCTGCAAACCGAGGCCTTTCTCACGAATTTTTTCGTCTAGGTTAAAAGATTGAAATAATATTCCCCAGCTATTGTTTCACCCTTTTCAAGAAAATTAAGAAACAAAATGTCATCCCAAATCACCGATACCATGACCTTTCCTGCTGATGGAACCGACTTTGTCTTCTGTGGCGCTGAACAACCAGCTTCTGCCCACTGTTTTGACTGCTGTTTGGATTCTGGTGTGTAATGGTGAATCCAAGTCTCACCCGTAGTAATAAATCGACGCGTAGAATCAGTTTAATTCTTGTTAAAACGTTCCAAGCACTGTTCAGATATTTTAATGCGAGTGCGTTTTTGATCCGCTGCGAGCATCTTGCGCAAAGCTTTCTCATTTGCAATTCTTCATGCAAAATATATCCTACACGTTCTTTTGAAATGCCTATAGTCTCAGCAATTTCACGCACTTTGACTCGCCGGTCATCCAATACCATATCGTGCATTCGATCAATGATTTCTGGTGTTTTTACACTTTTTGGACGTCCTTCACGTAGATCATCTTCAAGGCTGGTACGACCACGTTTAAAGCAGCCGATTTCTTAATTGTCGAAAACGAAGGAGAAGAGTGCCCATTAACTTTTATGAACCTCGAATGAATTTCTTTTGGCGTTAAACCTTCTTTTACAAAAGAATTTTGTAACCGCACGATACTCAATTTTATCCATTTCAAGGGATACAAGCAATGCTTTTGCTTCAGACGGCTGTTTAAAACAAACTACTTAATAGAATGACTTGCAATTTCACATGGATGCTTATGATAGATGTACCAACTCAGAAAAAAAAAATCTTGCCGATAGTGTTGCCATCTATGGTTGAGGCCGAGAACCTTTCGTGTGATCATTGAAAATACACATCTTTTCATTGATAAAAAATAAATAAAACGAAAAAAAAATAAATAAAATAAAACTGGTGATTTGGCTGCCAGTGAAAATAATTACCTGTCTCTGATCCACAGAAGCATTCAAATTCTTTACCCTTATCACGAATCCATTTTTTTTTTTTTTCAAAACATGTTTCCTGCTTTACTGGATGCATTACACGAACAGCATCTATCTATTCTCGTTCTAACTTTTATCATACGACATGCATGTGGCGTGCTTGTTATGCTAACCCACAGATGAGTTCGTTTTTCTTGAGGCCAACGTACTCATTACGCAGTTTATAGCGGCCTTCCTTCCATCCCATCCGTTTCACTATTTCAAAGGACCCCCAGTTGAAACTTCCACGGTATACTTCCGAAGTGTTTGTTGACTCTGCAGTAGAGATAACCGTGATACGGATAAACGTCGGATCATTATAGGCTTACGCCCAGGTGAGTTCATTCCATTTTATAAGGATGAACGTCAACAGAATTCAACTTTGCTACCAACAGGCAATGAAAACAGAACGAATGTTTTATTAGTGAACTAGTTACCTATCTGCTCGATAGAGGTCGGTACCGTAGCACTTCTATTTTTCATGTCCTTTTTATAAACAATGTACAGATACTCGTTTTATACGATTTACTACTCTTGATTTATTTTATTTATTTATTTGAAATAATAATGCATATTATATTTTAGTTTTAAATTGAAATTAAATCTTTTTTGTAAGGAAAATTATTTTAAAAATTATAAAATTATAAAATACACCTTTAAATGTTTCTCATCAGAATATTACAGCAATTTTTTAAAACTTTCACTGTCAGAAATTAGTTGGGTGATTGATTCATTCAATCCAATACTCTTGGAGGGTAATGGATGGCAATGCTGTAGCCAATGAAGTTTTAACTGAGGCTCGGCTATTGCTGTTACCCTCCTGCCATGATCAGAGCTTTAATTGCTCAATAACACCGTATCCCTACACTGTCCTCTACAGATAACGGGGAAGATGAAAAGTATTCTTGCTTCGCCCCTTTAAGCCAGTCCTTATAAGGATAAGGACTGTCAGAAATGGTGGGCAATGCTGTAGGCAATGAAGATTTAACTGAGGCTCGGCTATTGCCGTTACCCAGCCATGACTAGCGCTTCTTAGCTCAATAACACTCCATCCACACAGATTTTCTTCATTCAGATGACGGGATAAAGAGTCAAGGACTCAGTCCATCGCCCAGTTCTTTTAAGAACTGTCAGAAATATTAAGAATCTCATTCACAAATTTTTCTTCATGCTTCAAAATATCAGTATTTTATTTTAAAGCATGTGACGGAATAGTATCCAATACGTCAATTATCAGGATGTGACGTAATTCTTACACTCATTGGAGTATTTTACCCGTTCTTTAAAATGAATAGAAAAGAGGTGTATTTCTACAATTTATTAATATTAAGTGCTCTTCTGAGAGATATAACTGTACTAATAATAAATTAATGTATTAACATATAAATTAAGAAATTAATACAGTCTAAGTGCTTTTCTAAAAGACTTAACTATACTAAATTAATAGATAAAATGTATACTTATTAATATCATGGATGAGAAGTGCATATTAAACTTGTAATACCATTGATATTAGATTGAAATATATGATTGAGACTTACAAACTTCTGAAAGGGTCATTACAGAATTTCAAATGATGGAATTTTTCAATTTATGGAGGGTGGGGAAGGACGAGAGGACATCCTAGGAAGCTGAGAATGAAGGCCGCCAAGAAGGGTGTGAGGGCTAGATTTTTCTCTCAGAGGGTGGTGCGTGCTTGGAATGGATTGCCATTGGATGTTGTGAGGGCAAGCGGTATTAATAATAATACGAAGCGTATAAGGATGAGTATTTGATCTATAATGGCCGGTAAAGTGGTTAATATTAATAAGATAATATACGTATATTAAGGTAACAAATAAATTGCTCAATGTTCATGTAATTATATATACATATTTTGTAAGTTCAAAATCTCTCATCATCGGCCTATGGAGTAAAAAGGGCGCCGCGATTCAGCTAGGAGAGGAAGAGAAAAAGATAGAGGTGTATAGCGGTAGAGTAGAGAAAGAGGCCTCAGCTGACGAGTTTTAGCTGTTGACCCCCCCCCCCCCCCGGGGTGCTTCTATAATAACGGTCGTGGAGTTTTCAATTTTTTTTTTTTTAAAAAGGGAAATCTACAATAGGACTAAGCAGAACTGACTAGATAAATCTGTAGGAGTAGAGTATATGTAGGGAAACATCACTCTTTTAATTAATTTGGAAACTTAATTTTAAAAAAAGGTGTCCTTCTACAATTTATAATATTGTTTGCAATTTTTTTATATTTTAATATTTTTTTGATGATAACATTTAAAGTATAAGTTTACTTTAATTTTTTATATTACAAATACAATATAAAGTATTTTAACTTGAATTTGCATAGTTGATCTCTGTTCAAGCCACCATGCGGTTTTTTGCTCTTACTTTACACCGTACAAAATACGGAGAAAATGCAGTGTACTCAAAAGACTTAAGGAGGGAATGAATGGGAGACAACTGACGACTGTTATTACGGAGTCGATCTTCATTTAAAAGCAAGCGTTTAAGAACGATGTTAATTACATCGCTCGCTAGGCACTTCGTCGCATCATTGCCTCGCTATTCCACGCACTCGCTTTTCAGTAACCCCCCTTAATGGTACCATCTTAGCTGTGTATAATGTTCGAGTTTTGTTATTTCCCCTACTTTAAGATGCTTTACACGAAAAATTACAACCCGAATGCGTGCAAGTAGGACCTCAAAATATCGCATTTTGTCCTTATTACAACTGTACGTTCGTTGTCATGGTTACCGCAGCATCAGATGTGCCTTCGACTTCGTGTGCGGGGTTTCTTAGAAGTTCGATAGCGGATAGTTTAATGCTAAATGTTTACTTCCGGTAGCGCCGACGATCTAACGTCTCTATTGAATGCGGTAGCGGAGATCTCAGTCGTAGCAGGCGGAACGAGAGAGGGGGGGGGGCAGAACGAGTGGAATTAAGCAGTTTCTATAGATGCGATGTGCAGGCTAAAGGTGCTTTGATGAAGATACACCGACTTCGGATGAACTCCCGTCATCTCTAGAGGGATTACGATAGTGCAGTGAGTGGAAATAGATGTGGACGGTTGACTCCGACGAAGTCTCTCATGTCCAACCTTGAAAATAAAAGGCAACTTGAGTTTCAAAATGTGTCCTGGTTTCTAAACGTCATGTGAACATCCTGCGCTTTGTTTTCTATTTTAATTAGTGCTCATTTAATTCAAGGGGATTATAATAATCGTTTATCATTTGTAAGGATAGATAAATGGGTTTATGAGAACGACAAATTCATTCAATACGCACGTGTTTGTAAGCTCAAATTTATCGTAAGTAATTTAAATCCGGTAAAAATTTCAAATCTGAATTGATAAGTTGAAACAAACTGATTTGACCAATGTGGGAAATAGTTCTTTACATCACCTTTAGAAAGCTAATCATTTCATTACTTTTGATGACAATTACGAGCGCGTCATCACAGGGGGTGATTAGTGGCACGTGCTATTTCATTGTTGCTTTTCCACACAGGATCAATCGAAAAGTTACTACATATTTTAAACTTGTAATATTGTTATGACTCTTTCGGAATAACAATGGAAGGGCACGTCAATGGGTTTATAAAAACGACAAATTCGTTAACTGACGAATATGTATTCGTAAGCTGATCACAGGCAGTGCAAACGACATTGCATTGGTTGTGTTATGGGATTCCACACATGGTGTCTTTCTTGTTATATATATGCCAAAGAAACAACCATGCTGTATGATTTTTGGTTTCCCAAATGCCAAATGAGGTGACATTATTACAAATAGTCCCCGTATATGAGAAATAAATATTTTTACGCTGGACGTTAAAGTGTCTATCCAAAGACAACTCCTGACTCCACATATACAAATGATTTGGTTTCGGCACCTCCTCGTCATCTGCCATAACATTACAATGCTGATAAATGTTACTCAATGGCTAACATTTGCTTGAGTGTGTGTGTGAGGGGGGGGATCTACACAGCACAATAGACACAAACAGGAGAGATGCCATGTTTGCAGTTCCGTAAGAGAAAGTACAATGCCGCAACCTGTCACAAAAATTGAAAAATGCATAAGAATTTATGTTTTATTATTATTAATTAAAAATGCGCGAAGTAACCGGACTACTTGTATATAGAGGCTAATGACTTCACATCAATTGCCTTAGTATTCCATGATGCAAAGTACACAACCTTTGTGGAGGGGTGTATAAGGATATACAAAGAGACCCCTTTTCACTATTTGCATATGAGAAATATAAGATTTCTGCATTACTTCGAAGTTGGTATCTCTTCTGGGTCTGGCTCTCACTGACGACATGTTCGTTTTGGGGTTTTTTGGTCTGGTTTTTACCTGTAATTGAGTGGAACCACCGCTGAGTTTCCTGGTCAGGAGTCATGGATTTAGAGTGATCTTGTAGATCACTCAGTTTTAGAAGTCCCACACTTTGACATACCGCAATAAAGGTCGAAACCGGTCTGGGTAGTGACCCTTCCCATAAGGCATAGCATTATACCTGTCCGTAAGGATATATGCTTTGCATTATGGGATACTAAGGCAACTGATGTGAAGTCATCAGCCTCTATATACAAGTAACTTAGTCGTGAAGTTCCTTCACGTGCAAACTTTGTTTTCTTACACTTGGATAAAGGATGAAGCCAAGAATATAATTTCTTGGCATCTTTAATTCATAGTCTAATCAAGTAAAGAAGAAAACTTTCAACATTTTATTTTTATGTTCTTAAATGTGTCATCACTAACATCTGTAGTTAATAACTACAATGGGACGAAACCCTAAAATTACTTAATGGCATTATATAGCATTACATATTAATATAGTACTAAAATTAGTCAATTATAGATAATACGTAAAGGTCTGCTTTATAGCCAAAGTTTGTTTTATGTAATTGACTTTACTATCAACATAGATTTGAAATAGATTAAGAATTTAGTAGTAAAGAGCTTGTAATAATTTTATATATGGTTGGAGATTCAGCGTCCGAAACGAATTCCTATCGTTCTCTTAAGCATAATGAATCGATATTCACTTCTCCATCAGTGTTGTGATGTGAGCAGTGATAGCACAGGCTAGTTACAGAAATCTCTCTCTCTGCTGTCGTTGTCAGCAAGCCTCCTATGTCACATGACCCTCTCAGAGATAGCCTCTATAGTTCCTGGTATTATCTTATCATCGATCACCAGAGGTATCCCAGGTGAGCCATTTGTCAAAGGATCAGTGCGGATTCGATGAGGGAACAATGACCATCTGGAAAGATTAACGATCATAGATATCTCCCTTGCGAATTGGCCCGCATCCGACTGATTCTCCCCCACTTCTCGTATCTTCCGCTATGTGATCTGGTTGGGGGGGGGGAGAACAAGCGGTGGAAGGGACGGGTTTTTCTAGAAATCACAAAATCCACTCACAGGTATATAGGATCGCTCAGTTACAACAATAATATCATCCTTCACCTATTGTAGAAATCCTGAATAATTTCGCATGAACAAAATTCACCTTGTGCATTTAAATTATAGAAAACTCTTTCTTTTTCATAAGAGGTGTTCAAATTTTAACTAATTATTTCTTGAGTAATTTAAATAATTTTAATTTAAATTTTAAATTAATTATCTATATTTCAATTGCTTTGTTATTATTTATTTATAATTTAAAAAATCTAAATTTAATAAAATTTTATACAAGAAACTACATTATCTTTAGGCTTCTGCCAAATGTTTGAAAATGTAGTTTCTCAAACCTTAAATACAAAGTATTTCAGTATTTAATTTATCTGTACATGAAACAGCTAAATTTAAATAACTACTATCACACGCTACTGATTTCTCATTAATTAAATCTGTTTATAAATATTTTCGCTTGTAATTGCATAGCAAATAGATATCGTTCCATTTAATCATTTTAGTTCATCTTTTTGACACCAGGTGGCACTACGTTGTGTTCAGTTGCCACCTACGAGTGAAAATATTCTTGTGCTAAGCTCTTCGAAGATAAATAAAGGGACAGACAGTCGAAGGGATGATGCCTGAGGGAGACCACAGCCGAATCCTCCTTAATCCCGCCACTGTGTTAGGAAACGGAGTGAAGTTGGCGCACCCATCTCCTGCTCGGTCCAACCTGCCAATCAAGTTTACAGAAAGAAAAGCACTTTTAACAAGCTTCCGTTGTCTCCGTTGACCCAGGCTTTGCGGATGTCACTCACACTGATGATTTTGTGGGGTGTTTTCTCATGCAGTGCATCACTAGCTTTTCGTGTTCACACAAATAATGCAGCAGCGTAGTAATGATTGGAGTTTGAATTAATACGCACTGTAATTTGCATCCTTTTTATATGATGAACTTACTATTATATTTATTTGGTGCTCGATTAGTTATTATTTTCTTTTTCATACAAAAATGTATTGGATGAAAGTATGTGTGGTATTTCTAACCACTCACTCAATTATCTGAATATCTTCCTTAGTCCGTATAAGGACTGCTTAAAAGGGCGAAGCAAAAATACTTTTCATCTTCCCCGTTATCTGTAGAGGACAGTGTAGGGATAATGTGTTATTGAGCTATTAAAGCTCTGATCATGGCAGGAGGGTAACAGCAATAGCTGAGACTCAGAACTTCATTGGCTACAGCTTTGCCATCCATTACTCTCCAAGGGTATTAATCTCGTCGGTCTAACGTATCTCCTTCAAATATCTTTCTAATTAGTTGATCCTTATCCTTATAAGGGCTGGCTTAAAGGGGCGAAGCAAGAATGCTTTTTATCTTCCCCCGTTATCTGTAGAGGACAGTGTGGGATAAGGTGTTAATGAGCAATTAAAGCTCTGATCATGGCAGGAGGGTAACAGCAATAGCCGAGCCTCAGTTAGAGCTTCACTGGCTACAGCATTGCCATCCATTACCCTCCAAGGGTATTGGATTGAATGAATCAATCACCGCATCTCACGGTCGTATACACAATATCAATTAGTTGATATCAATTACATATAATTATTATATTCCTATTCCGATTAAAGGTGTGTTTTAATTTATTTTGAAATTTTTTAAAACACAAAAAATAAATTAATTAACGAATTATTCATTATTTTATATAAAATATTTAAATAATTTAAATATGTTAAAATAATGGCCGTAAATTACCATAATTTGAATAACATGTTAAGAATACTTTAGGATAATTACTCATCACAAAGTACAGTAATAGCACTATATACTTTCTACGAAGTTTTCTTCAACATGTAACAAGAGAAAAGCAGAACTAGAAGCAAGTGTGAAAACCAAAAGGCAAACCGGCTGTGTTTAACTCGTGATCATGGCTTGGATAGACATTATCTTACTTTAATGCTACTCTTAATATGCTAATATAAACCATTACATAATAATAATGGCTGTTAGCACGTTGATGTTCACCATTTTCTCTTTCCACCGACGATCATTAGCTAATACCATCTGTCATTTTACGTTAATAATGAGCACTTGCAGCTGAAACAAACCATTGTATGCTAATAGGCCAGTATGAGAGAGTCCTACAGAATGGGTTTTAATCCACTTTGTGTTTCTTGTGTGTGTGTGAGAGAGAGAGAGAGAGAGAGACAATTATAATGTTTACCTTAAAGCGGTCAATTTTCGATAACCTCATGAGAGAATTTATAACTGGAAAATCGAATTGAAAATATTTGAAATGAATGAAGAAAATATTTCTTCGTAAAGTCGTGTTCTCAGAAAATATTCACAAAAGTACTTGATTGCATGCCAAAGCTATAAACCTAGCTAAGCAATAAAAACAAGTTCGGGTAGCACGTGAAATACAGGTCGAAATCCATAGGAAGCTAATAAAAGTGTTTCATAAAACGAAAAAGTAGTGTTTTCACACAGTTCCTATGGAGATTATCTCGACTCTGGTGGGATCCCAGTCTCGCTAGATTGCACCGCAATAGAAATTACGATACCTGTTCGTGAAACATCACGGAAACACGTCTCTGCCAATGTTCCTGTATAGGGGAAAGATAAAAAAAAAAGTAAGTTGGAACCAAGTTTATTACTTCCCCCTAGAGAAATGTTTCATGCAGCCTACACACTCATAATAAGTGCTTCTACTAGGCTAATGAATTGAATACGAAATTATTTGGATGTTTTCTTGCTCAAGTTTCATATTAATTGATCCGAGTTGGCTCAGGATATTTTGAAACGTGAACCAGATTCACTTTTGGTATCCATTGGAAAGGCAAATTGTACTATGTGAAATAAATTTGATTTTTTTTAATGTTTTAACAACTTGTGATTATGTTGATGACCGTTGACCGAGCAGTTAGCATACCCTGTCTCCAAGAAGGCTGCAGGTTCCAATCTCGCCGTAGGCAAGAACATTTCTGATTGTCCAATTCATTAATTCTGTTTGTGGAATTTAGCAGAGACTTCATCCACAAAATCCTATAAAGGTACGCGATCCCCCCCCCCCCCAAAAGTTCTCATGACATTGACTGGTGTGTGTGTGTGTGTGTGTGTGTGTGTGTGTTACAAACGCCCATTTTGTTTTACCTATTTTACAGAATGAAAAATTCGAGTTTTTGGGAGGGAGAATAGAATCCTACCATCTCCGTATGAGTTCAGCTAACTCAGATTCAGTTCTAAAGCCCTGACAGAAAGGTTTTTATGTCCCTAGACAAAACAAAATTCGAACACAGGGTTTTTTTTTTCTCAATCATAGGGCATTATTGATAACGATTAGGCTACTGAGGATCCAGTGATTTTCATCATAGACACAAATTTATTGTGTAAAACAAATTGAATTTAGAAAATATTTATTTTCTAAATAATTTTATTTTGTAAAATAATTTTTGTAATTATTTTACAAAATGAATGAAAAAAAAAAAAGTAAAGCGTGAGTTATAGAAATCTAACAAATCAGATTCTTAAACTTCAAAATAAAATCTAATTATAAGCAGCCATCGCCTAAGGACCTCCAAGAGGTATGAAATTAAAATAATTTCATTCATATTAATATATATATATATATATATATATACTATCGTTTGGCTTAGGCAGCTTAATAATAACTTGTATGGCGCTACATTTGCAGAAGAAAGACCAGAGAATTTATTTTATTTTTTTTTTCAATTACAGAGTTCGTGAATCATTGGCGCAGGCAAGGCAGTCTCTTTCTCTTTCTCTCTCTCCTCCAAGAAGAAAATTGAGTTTTTAATACGGCAAGTCAGCAAAATGGCCTGCACAATGCACATGAGTATATTCTACTTAATTCGGAACGAAGCCTCCCTCTTGTCTAGCACTTTATAGGAACCCACTGAATAATGTGAAATGGCTTTAGAAGATCACATTCATTAAACAAAATTAAAATACTAAGTATATTTATTGGATTACTATTAATTAATATTTATCATTACTGTAAATGACACAATTTCGAGATAAACAGCTTTAAGACGGCTATTCTGCAGACCGGCCAATAAATAGTATAAATGGACTGGAAGCTTGCGAATTCCCCCTACTTCTAGTATTCTGCCAAGCATTCGTGAAGGAAATTTGATCAGTTGTATGTGGAAAGTTACTGTTAAGCCATGGTTTGCACCGAGTTCGATGAAATTTTTTACGTAATTGCCATACTAAAGAATCCATTATTATACTCTATATTTAATACCTGTCCCAATTTCAGTTCACATTTGCATGATTTTTTATAGTTTTTGCTTACAGCAGCCATAAAAAAAAGCTTAGGAAACAGAAGTACATATCATATTAATACTTTCGTAATCTGCTTCGAAAATCTACATAGTCAGTTCTCACTTCAAAGATCAGTTCGTTTTTTTTTTTTTTTTTTCCTTTGATTTTCATTTTCTCCATTCCAAATTAAACTCCCAAACTCACTGAAAGAAACATCCTCTAATGCAATTCTTTTGAACATCCTCTTATCTTGTGTCTTTACTAAGGAGTGCAATCTATTTATTTAAAGGTGTATTCATTTATGTAATTTTTATTTAAATATTTTTTAACAAATTATGACAATAAATAGAAATATTTCACTTACTTTAGAATTTTAAACGAAATAAAGGCTCAAACAAATAAAAACTGTGATTTTAATTAGATAGTCAAATTTTAAGAGTATTGTGAAAGTTAATTGAAACATTTCTGAAGGAAAAAACTGCGATTACATCGTATGAATAGATAATTCGAAATCCGAAACGGTATACTTGATTCTCAGTTTTAAGGTTTCTCAATTATATTTGATTCACAGGACTAAAACAATCAAGCGGAGAATGTCCTAATATCCCTTAACATTCTTTACTCATTTCGCTTTTTTTTTTTTTTTTTTGAATTTATTTCCACTTTTATATCTGGAAGAGAAAATGCCAGTGATGTAGACATATTATTATTATTTTTTTAAATGCATTCTGTTTCCCAGAACTTTATCCGCTAGAGGGCTCCCAGGTGATCAACTACTGACATCTGAAGCAATTTCCTGCAGGAGGCTTAGCAACAGAATATTCTGAACGAATTCTTGTTTCTATTGACATTTCAGTAACGTTAGCAGAGAGTTCATCCCTGGCTTTGAACAGGAGACTTTATGTAGTAGAAATAAGACTACAATCCTTTTGTAAGCTGCTTAAATTTGTGTCTTTTTTCACAGCCCAATTGTCTCTGTCTAGACGTCATTCATGTCTTCTTTCATTGGCAAGGATTATGTCAGAGGATTTCAGATAGAGTTTGCTAACGGAGTCAATATCTTACTGATATTTGTTGATATATGAAACGAGTTTTTTTTTTTTTATCCTTCGTTAACGTCCCTTTTCACTTAAAAAAACAATGGTAGAGCATTATGTCAAAAATAAGGTTATCGAATAATAACAACAACAACAATAAGTTTTAGTGGCGATCCTGTGCTGGATCAAAAATGTGTAATGTAGATACCAAAAAATGGGGGGGGGGGGGGGAATGTCGTTACATCCCTGTATATTCGAAATACCTGGATGTAAATTTCCCGGGGAGGAAAAAGTGCTAAAAGTATTACTCCACATATCAATACAATAACATTTTGTATCATGATGGGGGGGGGGGGGGGAAAGAAAGACAAAGAAAGAAAAGAACTAATGACCTTTCATCTCTTTAAAAACAAGGCATTCGTCAGTGTTCGGAGGTCGGTTGTCAAGAGTGACAGAGTATATGGCCGGATGTCAGTCGGTAAGGCGATGACGGACCATCTGTCATGCCGGCTTTTATAAAGATATAGGTCACAGGTTGGATTCCGGGAGGCAGTCGAAGCGAAGATGTGGAATAGCAAAACGATACAAAAAGAATTTTATCTGTTGGCATTCCTAAACCGCCGTTTATATTACCGGAAATGGAGGAGACCTCTGTTTAAGGAGACACTTCCAAGTGCTACGTGACAGAGATCCGAATTTACGGAAGAAGATTGAAATACCATTGAACGAGTGACACGTCGAAGTAAGAGACGTGGTCTTTTTAACCAGTGTCAGGTTAGAAGATGGGTAGAGACGGAGTGATCTTTGCAGTCGCTACTCCAGTAAATCTAGTATTTATGTGCTATTTTTTCCTACCCATTTGCACTGTGAAACTCATAGTTTTTTTGCAAGAACAGATACTACATTTTCGTCTTAGCTTTTATCAACAAACCTTTTTTTTGCAATGACTAAGTTGAAATTTATTATCTGGTTGCGCAAGCAAAATTTCATGTGCAGAGCGCAGTTCTCGTTTACATTATTACCAATTAATCAACCTAGAAAAATAGCTTACTTTTATATTTAGATGATAAAAATAAGATGTGTTGTTTGGACGTGAATTTGTACTGCTATGTTTCCATGGTAATAATAGATTCTAATTGCGTATATCAGGTTGCAGAGCTAGTAAAAGGGCTTCAATCTAAAGAGAAGAAGAATTTAGGCGGTCTTCTATCGAGGTGGAAGAACAAAATCGACGATATCGCCAAAATTAGTGTACTATGTATGCAAATCTCTAGTTCTATAACGTAGGATACTTTATTTTAACCTACTGTAGATAGCAGGTCTAGCGGAATTATTTGTTCCTCTGTACTCAAAGAGCGTACATTTAGCACTTATTCTTTACATAATAACTAACGACTCCATTAAAATATGTTTCAATTTTTAAATGAAGATTACTTAAATGTAATTACATGATGGAATCTTTAGCTCTTTTTACTAAAAGGTAACACTTTAGAAACATACGTCTAAATCCCAAGCAGCTTATTTGTTACTGCAGTTTTTCATTATTTTTCCATTAAAGTCAGCTTCCCGTGGATCTGTTGAACAAATGACGAACAGTGATTGGAAAGACCTGCATTTGAAACAGTCTGCAGGAAGAATTATAACAATTTCATTTTAATTGAAATGAATCTGATAAAAGACAGAAGGGTTTTTCGTATAGTAAACCAAACCAACCTACTTATGAAAATCAATAGCAGAAGTAGAAAAACAAAATGGGGCTTTAGCAGGAATGTTCACATCACGATTCCCGAGGGCTGGTTGTTGTATGAGAATTCATTTCTAACAATTTTCTTGTGTTATTCTTAGATCGTTCTTCAAAGTTCAGATTCGTTGCTCTGGTAATCTCCGGTTATATTAATTTTTGACGTTGGCTTATAAATTCAGGTTTTACCATGAGATCAGCAATCGAACTCCTGAATCCATGTTACCAATCCAAACACACACACACCATTTGCTAAGGCCATTTGTTGCAAGCCCATTATACGCCTCAGCGAGGTGTTTAAAGAACGTAAATACCCTATCATATGTATGCAACCAGCTAACTGATCTTCAATTGAAAAAATCTTTTTTATTTCAACATGCTACTGTATGATGCGCGCTAACTTGTTCTTTCATTCTTTGCATTGTAGTTAATAGCTCGAAAACAGGATATAGGAATCAACCATACGAAATAATGACGATAAGTCAAAAACTGGGATTTTAATCCCCAGTTTTGACTTATCGTCATAGCAAAGCTGATCTTGAATTATTTACTCCCTATAGCATAAGAGTCTGATCGTCTCTAGATATTAGCGAATATTTCTTTCATAGTTTCTTTGCCCAGTCAGGAGGACGCTGTGACACGCCGCTTGAAGGAGACAAAAGAGAAATAAAGTATCCCACAAGACATATGACAGACGAGCTAAGTAGTGATTAATTTTGCACTAAATGGTGGGTGCGAAGCAATGAGACTTCTATCGAAGCACAAACACAAAACAGTGTCATGAGTTTTGATATACAATCGCTTCTCTCTCTCACACACAAAAGGATGTAAAAAAGGGATAATAAATGATGATTCAGATTCTTTTCCAAAGTGCAATTCTTCCCACCAAAATCCCATTAATCTTTGTAAATAATAGGTTATTTGCAGTCATAATGACATTTATACCACGTGGGAGTTTCAAATGATTCTGAACAGAAAAATAAATAAATTACAAGAAAAAAGAGAAAGATATATAGATGAGAGAGAGAGAGAGGAGAAAATAAAGGAAGAAAATAAATCAAAGCGATTGAAAAAAAAAACGAATAAAAAAGCCAAAAATTCATTAAATTGTTTCGATTCTGCTACGAGATACCAAGTGCTTGATTTCTGAGCAGTTTTCGGATACCGTTGATCATAGTTGAAGGGCACATTTTGCTTACTTCCTGTTATTCATTTTCCAAAACATGTTACCAGCTCCCATGGGAGCGACACATATTTGACTATAGCGTGATATGTGACATTAAGCATATTAAAAACCATTGCTGCACTTCCACGTTGCTTTGCGAATATCTAATAAGATCTATTGAAATAAAGCGGTAATTTACTGGAATTTAAAAATATTAGAATACTTAGAGGGCGCTAATATCGGTTAAAATAATAATTCATCAGTATAATCAGATGGCGCTAATATCGATTAAAATAATAATTCATCAGAATAATCAGATGGCGCTAATATCGAATTAAACAGGAATTTATTAGAATATCTAGGGGGCGCAGTATGGAATTAGCTAGACTAGAAGGCGACAATATTGCATTGATAGGCAAAAATAGATGGTGAATATAAATAACAAAAATCATAAAATAAAGACAAATAATGAAATATAAATCGTTATTCTTCCAAGTAGGGCGTATGTAACATTTATTACTGTGTAATCCTCTGACAATAGGGTAAACTACTGAAGCAGGAAAATTAATAAATTTTTTTTTTCATGTATTTATGACTTTGGGCAGAATATTTCTTTCTGCTTTCATCTATTAAAATTCTGTAGTTTTTCTTTCTGCTTTCCTCTATTAAAATTCTGCAGTTTTTCCTAAAGGGAAGAGGGGAAAGGAAAGAGAAACAGTAATTTAAAACGTAATTAAAAGTAAATTATCTTGACACCTGCTAATTAATATTAATGGTGTCAAAGAGTAGCTATTGGATGAGTTTCAACCTTTCTAGGGGAATTCACATCTACATATCGGACTTCAGACACTAATTAGCAGCTCTTGCGATCATGTGTCAGGACAGTCGCTCCAAAAGGCAGAATGGTACGTGACTTGTGGTTTTAAAATAGGCTGGTGGGGGTTCATGCGCTTGAAAGTTAAAGAATGGAAAGGTGTTGAAATCGTGCAGTAATAGAGTAGTTCGGTAACCATTGCTTATAATGAGAATTTAAATTAAGGTTCCAGTAGCAGTTGTCTCATTTAGTTAGGATTGAGGTTAACGGTGGGATGACGTCAACGGTCTGACACCCACACCAATGAGACGGGAAAGGATAAACGAAAAATGATAGAAGGAAAGAAATACAAATAAAACATTACGTAAAAAAATGTGAAAACGATCCCAAAGAATAGCAGCGTCTTTATTTTATTTATTTATTTAATTAATTTTTTTTTTTTGCCATGTTTAAAAATGCATTTAAAAATTGCAAAAATGCATGGACTTTATATTATATTATATTATTAAGATAATAAAAGGAGAAAAATCTAATCCACTTTGGAATCATGTCTTTGAGTAGTGTAGTACCAAGACAACTTGTAGAGCTAGTTTCGTATGTCACTATAATGTTATCGCTTTCGAAAACGAAGTTTTATTTACTTATTTATTATTGATTTTTCCGCATAGAAGGCACTTTATTTTCCCTAGATTAACACCTGGATTATATTATGCTTTCGTGTATCCATGGCAATAAGTTCTTCTTGTGTCTTTGTCTTATAGTTGACAGCTTACGTAGTCAAGAATGAAATTGACGAACTCCCAAGTTCAGAGATAAGATGCTCGCCAATACTTCAGAAAACTCTGCGTTCGAGTCACACCTTCATCATAAATATTACAGAACGAATGTTTAAAGAAACAAATGTCCAATATGTTAGCGGTACGCAATCGGAGAAGCTGTATTTAAAGAAGTGTGGACAATATAGCTATGTTTCTTCGCTAAATAAGAGAACTGCTAAAATCAATTGATTTTTTATTTTTTTTATTTATTTATTTATTATTATTTTTTTTATTTTTTTTTGCAAAAACTTGTCATGGATGAAAAAGTGTTCATTAGAACAGAATGCAAACCATAAAAAGGTTATAAAAATACAGAAAAGAGATAGAGAAAAAATGATAGAAGAAACGACAATAAAGAATCTAAGAGAAATGATTCGATATGCTAAGAAGCGACAGATGATGAGGGGGGGGGTCTCTTACAGCATGTAACGACCGGAGGTCTTTCCATATGCTGTAGTATTGCGAGTTCTCTGTCATTAATTTATCGAATAAAATACGTTAACAAACTGTTGATTATTGAGGGTGTTAGCGATGATCGTCAAAATTTATTTTCACAGAAAACATGGGAAAAATTTTATAAGTATTGATAGTTGGGAGTGCAGTATCATCTCGGTATGACGTCACAAAGTGATGATAATAAGTAGTTCACTCGAAGCAAGAAAAAGTAGGAAAACCATTTGACTCGAAACAAGGTAGGATTGCTGGCTTTACGAACAGGGCTGTAGTTTAAGTTAATGTTGAGACATTTGTTGCACTTCGGATACTTTTTTTTATCATTTGAAAGTATGTTCATTGCTATAATTAAGGCCACGTAAAAAGACCCCTATCGCAGAGTTAATAAAGAATATAAGGCAGTTTTATGATATGGAAAATACAAAAGATACATTGACTTAAATATTATTTCCATTTTATATACTGAATAAGACCCAATTACTTTATCAAAAGTAGTAAATTGGCTTTTGCTAATTTGCTACTTTTGATAAGGCCCGTGTTAGATAAGGCCCACTAAATTAATTTCCCTTTTTAGGGTACAAGAAAAGTGAGAAGTTACGATCTTTTGGTCAAACTTTGTCACTGAGCAACACAACTTAGCAGGTGAAAAAAAAACTTCTAGAAACAAATCAATTGGCTGAAATATTTGATATGCATATAAAGAAGCCATAAAGGATTATTATTATTTTACAAATAACAATGCCTAAGATTGTGTACATAATCATCATAAGACGCCATTTTCTATGAGCCTTGTTTTCTCTTCATTCAATCCGTAGTGTTGCTTTGGATTTACAGCCGAATCAACTAAGCCAATGAGATCAACGTATTATGTCTGATAATTGTTCTTACGGTTGGTTTGTCTGTTTTGCAGAATAAAAAATCCAAGTTTCCATGAGGGAAACCACTCTACCTCTGGCCAATTCACTTTCACTATCTCACCTCGAAAAGTCTCGATAAAGATTTTTCCCACCCTGGTCAAAAGGCATCGTGGATACAGATGGAGCTACTGAGGTCCCGTTTTATGACTAAATTAAGTATTGCATACGGTGAGCTAATTTCCTTTTAAGTTTTCGCAAGTGGCTGAATAATAGTACCTGTTGACTGAATTGTTTTACTCTTCGGCTATCTCCTTGACAACAATCGTTTCGTCATAAATTGATAACAAACTGAAAGTCATAGTTGCAAATATGCATGCTTTATTTGTCGCAGTAGCTTAGTATTTTATGGAGATCCCACTCCCGAAAGGTTGTGCACTATTTCTCGAATGGATAAGCCGCGGTTCCTAAAGTTTCCAGAACATATTGAAGAAAACACATTTTCTAGATTTTTAGACACTAATTGTATCAATCTCTTATACTCTGCGATCCTTCACTCAATTCACGCCACAAGAGTTCTGAAATACACATCAACATAACAAATTTGTCGTAGACTCAATGTTTCATTATAAATGAAATATATGGATTAAAAATCCTAGTTTTTACTTTTAAGATTTCCACGTAATTGAATCTTACAAGGTTAAACCCATCGAGTGTGCTGTCAATCAACCCACTCATTAAATTAAAACTTTTGGCAAGTAATATAAAGATTTATATTATATTAATATAAAAAAGGTATATAAGTTAAACTTAATATATTTTCAAGATTTTAAGTAATAATGTTTTATTCAAATAAAATTTTTATTATTTAATTAAATTATAAATATTTTAATAAAAGTTAATTAATTTTTACATTTTTGAAAGTTATTTAAAAATCTATCTTGGTGCCATCTTGCGTCAGGACAAAGAACTGAAGATTGGTTGTTTTCT
This sequence comes from Typopeltis vanoorti, assembly GCF_054136105.1. Lineage (NCBI taxonomy): Eukaryota > Metazoa > Arthropoda > Arachnida > Uropygi > Thelyphonidae > Typopeltis > Typopeltis vanoorti. The sequence continues at coordinate 55,582,595 of NC_143558.1, forward strand.
CGATCTGCTAAATCTTCAATTTCTTTTATCAAAATTAAAAATTCTCCGCTATTAATTTTTTTTATTATTAATGTTGAATATTTTTAAAACAGTTTTTTCTTAAAGAAGTAGGAAATTTTAATGTGATAATGAATTAGTTAGAGAATTACCCGATAATTTCAATTAAGATATCTAAATAATCACAGCATCTTGGTGTTGTTCCAGCCGTATGAGGGAACTGGTGTCAATTGACGTTGATGTTATTTGTCGATCGGTAATAAAAAAAAAAATAAAAAAAATAAAAAAAATAAAAAATGAAATATACATTTTACAATGCATGTAATAGTGGAAATTTACATTATTTAAATATTGCATGTTTCAGTGTGATTTTCGACAATTAAACAACTTCATGCATTTCATGGTCTTCCAGTAGATATTTTGTTTCTACAATTTCAGGACTTGGTTTATCTCCGAAATATTGGCCGTAATATCACGCTCTTAGTTTAAATGATAGAAACTGTCTTCTAAAAATAAAGCTTTTCTAACAAAGATGCAATTTTCTGTTGATGGACGAATCTGGTTTTTCCACTAAGTCCACTAAGTTGAGGGAAAGTGAATCTGCCATTGCGCTACGATTCCGACATTTCCCTCACTGATCTCGTCTACCTTTGACCGCTATGTCGTAATCTTCACCTGCCATATGGACCTAACGAAGCAATCCCAAGGTACTTGCAGAGAACTACAGACAGCAAATCGCAGCAAAGGTCACGCCAATAGAGGCGTCAGATGTCTCGAAGATTATATTTATTCCAACCGGTGACGACAAATGTAGGTAGAGGACATTGATAACTTCCTACTTTTATCTCTTTATATTTAATACATTTTATATTTCCACATAAAAATAAATTTTCTTTTCAACAATCTCTTTTTTTTTTTTTTTTTTTGCTGTCAGAACCAATAAACAAGAATTTCTATAACATTATTGCTGTCCAACAATCAACGATTCCGCCTTCATAATCTATTTTAACAAATATTGCCCAGATTTTTTTATTTTTATTTTTTTACACATGCGCTGTGGTTATACTTCATTGAAGTTCGCTTGTTACTTTTAAAATAACAAGCGAACTCGCCTTCAGCTGGAATCGACAGCTGTACAGAAGAAAAAAAATAATAATAACATGTTTTTTAGATTTTTGAATGGATCTACTTTTTTCTCTTTAATATATTATTTATCTTCACTAATTATTGTTTTTCTTAAATTAATCTTGTATAAACAATTTACCTTATATACCTTACTTCTAATTGTACACAAAGCCTATAAGTAATATTATCGTTATTTAAACAAATATTTGGAATGGTTGAATCAATCGACCGTGAGATGCGGTGATTGATTCATTCAATCCAATACTCTTGGAGGGTAATGGATGGCAATTCTGTAGCCAGTGAAGTTCTAACTGAGGATCGGCTATGGCTGTTACCCTCCTGCCATGATCAGAGCTTTCATCGCTCAACAACACCTTATCCCTACATTGTCCTCTACAGATAACGGGGAAGATGAAAAGCATTCTTGCTTCGCCCCTTTAAGCCAGTCCTTATAAGGATAAGAAACAAATATTTAAGAAGTCATCATTGAATCCTAAATATTTGTTTCTTATAAGGACTATAAGAAACAAATATTTAGGATTCAATGATGACTTCCAGTGTATATTTAGGATTCAATGATGACTTCCAGGGTAACAAATGGCAATGCTGTAGGCAACGAAGTTTTTTAAGAACAAATATTTAGGGTGGAGAGGTGGTGGTTAATCGACCGTAAGATGCGGTGATTGATTCATTAATGCCCTGGGAGGTAATGCATGGCAATGCAATGCTGAACCAATGAAGTTTAACTGAGGTTCGGCTGTTGCTGTTACCCCTTGGGCGATGAATTGTTGAGTTCGCTCTCTTAAGGTTTTTGCCTTAAGGGAGCACTTTGAGTCTCCGGGGAAAGTGCTCTCCGGCACGGCCCGCTGAGGGGCTTTGTCGGTGAATTATATTCTTCGGAATTTGAGCGGTTCTGCTCGGTGATTGGGGAGCCCGTCATTGAGTGGAACCAACGCTGAGATATGGACGGTCTTTCGCCACTATGGAGTGGCCTAGAGATCGTCCGATTTTTTGAGATTTCACCTTTACTTACATAGTCGGTGATTAATACCCTTGGAGGGTAAGGTAATGGATGGCAATGTTGTAGCTAATGAAGTTCTAACTGAGGCTCGGCTATTGCTGTTACCCTCCTGCCATGATCAGAGCTTTAATAGCTCAATAACACCTTATCCATACACTGTCTTCTACAGATAACGGGGAAGATGAAAAGCATTCTGGCTTCGCCCCTTTAAGCCAGTCCTTATAAGGAACAAATATTTATTAGGGGTGGATGATTGAAAAAAAACGACCGTGAGATGCGGTGATTAATACCCTTGGAATGGATGGCAATGCTGTAGCCAATGGAGTACTAACTGAGGCTCGGCTATTGCCGTTACCTTCCTGCGATGATCAGAGCTTTAATTTAATAGCTCAATAACAGCTTCTCCCTACACTGAACAAATATTATCGTTTTTAAACAAATATATTCTCTTTCTTTTACCTGATAGTGATAGCGAAGTGACTTTGAAGATTGTACTGCCTATGTTCCTACCAGCACCCGCCCAGGTAAAGGTTAGCTTTAAGCTTTTTACGAAAGTTCCCCAGGCCCTCTCCTGTTCCCTGCCTTGTGCCCGTCAGTTGTCTTCCGCCTCTCGAAGGAGATTTCAACTGTCGGCCTACACTTGACGTAAGAAAGGGACATTGCAGGTCCTGAACCACCAACCAAAACAGCACAGAGACTAATATACAGTGTGTTGCAGAGCGTTAAAGACGTTCTGCAACACACGTAAATACAGACGAAGCTTTAGAACTATTTAAAGTACTCCTACAAAAGTTCGACACGGAATGGCCAGGCTACCTGAAACTGTATACACAAGCAGAGGAATCTGAAGACATCACAGAACAAAACATTACACTCTCCCCACCCCAGGACAACAGACACACAGAACCAACAGTAGAAGAACACACAAGCAAAAAGCGCAGGACTGCGAATAACCCCCACGGAAGAAGAGGCACCCACACAAGCAGTCTCGGGAAATAAAGAAAGATTCCCCCGATAATCCTCCGAGACAAACAAAAAAAGTGGTCCCCAGTCTCGAAATCGCCCAGAGAACAAAACATCAACTTCTCCTGGGCCAGAAACACAGACGAGGGAGTAAAGATACAACCTGAAACAGTCACAGACTACCGCATGATGACAAAAATGCTGGACAACTCCATGCTGCCTTTTCACACATTTGCACTGGCCAGTGAAAAGAACCTAAAAGTGGTGCTCAGAGGAGTTGCCGAGGGAATTACGACCGACGAGGTCACTGGCGATCTCGTAAACCAAGACCTGATCCCAGTTAAAGTGAGCAGAATGCTGAGATCGGACAGAAACCCTATGCCACTAGTACTAGTAGAAATATCCAACACCCAAAAAATAATATACGAACTAAGAAATATATGCGGGCTCAAAATCACAATTGAGCCACTAAAAATGAAAGCATCGGCAGGACAATGCCATAGATGCCAAAGGTTTGGGCATGCCCAAAAGCTTTGTAAAGCAGCCTACAGATGTTTAAAATGTGGCGAAGAACATCAGAAAAGCACCTAATCCAAGCTGAAAACAACACCGGCACGCTGTGCTAACTGCGGAGGACCCTGCCAATTACAAGGGGGCGCACTTCCCATCCAAAAAATTGTACAAAGACCCCACTACCAGGCAGGCAACTCAACCACCATCTCAAATCACCTCAACACAGGAGAGAATTCAACCAACCAACATAACAAAAACGTATGCCCAGGCAGCACGACCTAAGACCCCCACATCCCACGAATAGCGAGGCTCCGACTTAGAAATAATCTTAACTGCCTCGCTCGCCACCATGCTGCAAGAATTCAGCATGACAAGCCCCCCCCCCCCCGAAAGAGATTCCTACAAGGAACCCAGTCCATCTTAACAGCCTTCTGCCATGAGTTGAAAATTCAAACCAAACTCACTAAAGATTGTAGCTTGGAATGCAAATGGAATAACAAACAAAATCCTAGAACTCCAAGAATTTGCAACCAGATACAAACCTGACATCATTCTAGTTAATGAAACGCACCTTAGACCAGGAAATAACCCAAGACTACGTGGCTTTTCCATGTACAAAAAGGATCGACTTGGCGCAAGACAAGAGGCGGAGGCACAGCCGTCTATATAAAAAGCTACCCAAACCACAACACAGTACCTTACTCCCCCCCCCCCAACTACGAACCTAGAGGTGACCGGAGTGGAGGTACACATCAGCAATGCAGGCAGCCTAAAGATTTACACAGCCTACAACCCTCCTAGAATCCCACTAATGATATCTGACCTGGACTCCATCCTCGGATCCAAAGACTATTATCTTAGCAGGGGATCTCAACTCCAAACATAGAGCCTGGTTTAGCTCGTCCATAAATACCAAAAAGGTCACACTTTATACAACTAAGCAATGCACAACTCTGCCATCGTGGTTGGACCTACCAACCTTTGACCTGTGACTCTTCACAACCCAACAGGAAACTCAGATGTTCTGAACATCGCAATTCTCAAAAACATCCCATATCAATACCAACTAGAAACAATAGAAGAACATCCATCAGACCACAACCCCATTCAGCTCAGGCTAGGCAATCAAGAACAACTCTCACCCCAGCGCTCCTTTATAGCATGGGACAAACTCACAAAAATCCTACCTGAATACATCGGTCCACCGCCCATCATACACAAAAAAGAAGAGAGAGATATAGCCATAAACAAGCTAACAAGCCAAATGCAAAAAAAGCAGTAACCTCAGTAACGCAAACCACTGTCCACCACAAGACCAACAGGATCCCAGAAGAAATCATGGACCTGATTAGAACAAAGCAAGAAAGAGATATCACAACACTAGAGGCCCACAGAACAAAACAACACTAAACAATCTCAACAGAAAAGCTCTACAAAACCACAGCAATCAAGATTTGGGAAGCCAAATTAACCACAATCAACTCAGAAGATCACTCCATATGGAAATTCCATAAAATCCTACGCACCAAAAGTCAATTCAATTCATTCAGCTCCTAGGAGCTAAGTTCACATTATGGGTAAATACCAAGAATAGTGATCGGAGCTTGCTCCACCCTTTCTATGAGTTGCCTCAGCTTGCACTATTTTCAAGGGTCAGTTGCTGCACTATCCAGGTATTTGCTTACGCTTGGAATCGTCGAACTTTATATAGTTTCTATATTCGGCATGAAACTCTGAGTTTCTTATTCGGCTAAGAAACAATATCCCTTGACTTAAATAAGCAGATATCATACCTATAAAAAAGCCTCAACTTCTAGAAAGCTACAGACCCATTAGCCATGGCATCAGGGTCTTCTCTACAAACTGATAAAATTTAAGTTTCTAATAAAATTAGTTAAACTAATTAAAGCATACCTAAGTGATAGACACATGCAAATCAAACTAAACGGAATAGTGTTAACCAGACGCAAGATCCGCGCAGGCGTGCCACAGGGCTCACTCTTAGCACCTCTACTGTTCTCGATATACGCAGGTGATATCCCCCCCCCCCTTAAAACCCGAGAAATATCACCATAGCACTATATGCGGATGACACTGCGATACTATCAAGATCTCTCAGTCCTCAAATGGCAACTAGAAGGCTGCAAAGCAGTATCAGCGCACTAGAAACTTGGCTAACAGATTGGAGGATCCAGGTAAACCCCTTAAAAAGCTCGGGTGTACTATTCTCCAGAAGAAAAGTCACCAGCAAGGACGGTATTCAGCTCCACGGAGTCAAGATCCCGTGGGAGACAGAAGTTGCATATCTCGGAGTGAAACTAGACAACAAACTCCTATTTAGCAACCACTAACAGGAGTGAAGACATCCAAAGTAATTGCGCAACTCTACCCCCTGATCAACCGCAAAAACAAATTAGATCTACAAAACAAGCTAACTCTGTACAAAACTGTAATTCGCCCAGTTATCACCTACGCCACTCCAGCATGGAGTCATACCTCAGAAACCAACATACACAAACTACAAAGAATCCAGAATAAGTGCCTAAGAATGATCCTGGATGCTCCATGGTATAAGAAACGCCCAGATCTACCGAGAAGTAAACATCACTTCTCATCTCCGTGATTTAGCTGAAAAATTCTTTTCCAAGGCAACCCTGCACTCAAATCCACTGATCAAGCAAGCCAACAACTACAGTGAAGCAATCCACTGCAAATACAGAAGACCAAAATCAATTCTACTACATATCGAACATAGCTAACTTCAGGCCCCAAGAGGGCGAGCGGAAAGCTCAATAATACCTCATCCATTACATCACTTACACAGATAAAGGGGAACAAGAAAAGCATTTTTGCTTCACCCATCCAGCCAGTAACGTTATAAACAAATACATTTGTTTGAAACTGGTCGCAGGTTCATAAGTTTGTATCCATTATGGCATTTTTGTATATATATATATATATATATATATATATATATATATATATATATATATTATATATTTTTTTTATTTATATATTTTTATTTACGATTATTAAACAGAGTTACACGTAAGTTAAGAATCTCAATGAAAATAAATTTAGACTTAGAAGAAAATAATTACATAATCAAACTTTCGTTTTTACATTTCCTGCCTGCATTAAACCTGTTTTTGAAATAATCGTTATAAATAGGTTAGAAAAAAAAAATTCAATAACTTATGTATTCCTTCAGAATAGTGCATACGTCGAGGTAAGTTGGAAACACTCCACAGGCGTTCTACTTGAGCAATTTTTAAGATGATGGAATTTCGTCATAAGGAATCTGCCCACCATCAAACATGATGAATTTCTGTGATTATTGCTGTCCGAGTATTTATTGGGGCCACCAATATATACAATTCGCATTGGTGTAATAAAATGCTATTTTAACGTGCGAGGACTTCAGTTAATACATTATAAATGTGTAGACCTGCTCGACTCTTAATTTTGTTCCTAAAAATTGAAGTTTTTTTATTATCTTCTGATAGGTTTTTTTTTTTTTTTTAATTTTCTTTTTCAAACTTTTCTTTGCTACCTTCGCTTCTTTTACGGCCCGTCTGATATCGTATAGTTCTATAAATCTGCCTTCTTGAAGAGAAAAAAAAAAATCTAAAGCACCCTTTGTGCCACCACTTGTGACGAAAGAGGATGGGTTCGCATTACGCACATACGTACAAGCTTGAAGATGTTAGCTCGCCATAACTGTTTCTTCGCCTGTTTAAGTGAGGAATAAATAGCGGGAACGATAGATCCGGAGAGGTCCTGGACTGCTAGAAAGAAATAAAGGGGACATTCACAACACTACAAGCAATGTAATTGCAGAAATAGAAACCATCAAAAATGCGAGAATGCCAGCAAATATTTATTTCCTAGATGGGTGTTTAGATATTCTCAGAGGCCATTTCAAAACTTAAATTTTGATTTGTTGCAGAGTATGTGGTCGAAAAATGAGTTCTATACAAGGATTTTTTCTTTAAGAATTTCGAATAACTGATGTCTAAATAATATAAAATGCTACGTAAGAAGTTTGGTAAATGGCACCGCGAATTTTTCCTTCATTCACTCCTGGTATTCTTTTATTTTTACAATGGAAAACTGAGAATTTCTAGTATTTTATCTGTTTCCTCCAAAGATTGCGCTTAGTTATCTTCTAACTATTGTTTTCCAATTATTATTATTATTTTTGGGTGTGTAACTATTCTTTTCAATTATCTTTTGTTCTAAACATAGTTTTCCAATTATCGGATGATTTTTCGGATTATTTTTATCTAGATATTATTTCTTTTATTTTTAGGAACTAGTTAAATTAGGAATAAAAAAAAAATTAGGTGCTTCCTTGCTAAATAAGTAGAAACCCATTGAATAAAGCAGTTCCATACATTTATAATGCATTAATCGAAATCGTGCAGTTAAAATAACATTTATTACAACAATGCTGGCCTTCGGATACTTTTAATTCATGCTCCTCAGCAGTAGCGATTAGATTGAAATCGTGGGGGGGGGGGGTGCTGCAACTTTCGAAATATACATACACGCTGTAAGTACAGTGTATACGTATTTGGATAAAATATCAACATTATGGTAAAAAATAAACATGAAAAAATATTGTTTATTATCGATAAAATTATACAGTTTAGTATAATTCAAAATTATTTAAAAATTCTGAGGTCATAATTGTCAATAACCCAATAATGTTCTAAAATAAAAACTATAACAAATGTCTTTAATTGTAATGTCCAAACATTTAAAGAGTAAACACGATAAGCACTACGAACACTCTACTACTGGCGCAAACTGCATATAAACAACAGTGGAACTGCGCGACGGACAGAGCCGCATTACGCTAATAGCTCGCATATGCTTGCGCGCGTAGCAATATGACACTGTGGTAAATACAGTGCTACTAGCGTCCTTCGCCCTCCTAAGTGCTACAAGATGGATTTTTATTATTTTTTATACAAAATAAGAGGATTGTTGATGATAAAGTTAAATATTACCAGCAAATATAAATAAATCAATAAATATATTTATATATCGAGAAAAATTGGGGGGGTGCTGCAGTTCCGCAGTGCCTATGCACGAGTTCCCCCTGCTCAACAATTATATTTATCTATTGCTGCAGAATGGAAATTTCAATGACGAAAAATCCTTAGCCGATCCACGCTACAAAATGTACTATAGCTTTGCAAATAACCTTTGGTCAGTGGGAGCAACATAAAAAATACTTTTGGTCTATTGTTTATTATAATTTTTATCTACCTATTGCTTTCCTATTATTTCATCTGGACATTATTTTCCAATTATATTTACTGGATATTTTATTCCGATTATTATTTTTTTATTATTATGTCTAGCTATGGTGTTTTAATAGCGAAGGCTAAACCTTAATTTTCAGGCATTCATTAAAAAATGAAAAAAAAATTCGGGTGTCAATTGTTATTAATACAGAACATACCTAACATTACAAGTACCAAATTCAAATATTTTCCATTTCCGTAGATACAAGTTTAACGAGGGAGTTTATAACAAAATCGCGTTGTGCATGACGGAGGGAGAGAGAGAGAAGGAAAGAACATCGATCTTCGATCGTACCGTCTAACGATCGAATGTCTGAAATGTATAGATCATCCACAGTTCCCGAGTTCAAATCGAGACCAGTGCTTTGATGCATGGATATTACCTCAACATTCACCTAACTTTATGATACGGCAATGGTCCGACTTTACAGCCGTAATACATTGCACGATTGTTCGCTCTTCTGTCTATTTCTTATCCCACAGGGGGCTGTTAGGCTTTGCTTACTGTTGAGACGTGATATATGTTGACTCCATGATTGGAGCTCCAGCGGAAAGAGAGAGAGAGCCGGGGGGGGGGGGAGATGTTTTCCATTTCTGCGCCGTATGAGATCTACACACATAAATTACCCCTTGCATACATTTCTAACGGAGACTTGCTTCACATTTTCCAAAAAAAAAAGAAAGTTTTTCGAACTACAACTACTTTCTGGTTTTCTTATATTTTGTTCACATCTTTCGGTTTTTCTTGTATTCTTATTCAACTCATATCCCCCCCCTTCCTCTTTTTTTAAAGTTATTTTTCAAGATTGTAAATAGTCCGTCTAGATTATAAATAAATATATATTTGTTTTTTATTTTATATATATATATATATATATATATATATATAATCGCAAGAAAACGTTTTAATTAAATATATTTTTTTATATTAAATTTAATTTATATATATTTTTATATATTTTATATATTATTTATTTATTTTTTTTTATTTTATAACTACAGTTTCGATATATATATATATATATATATATATATATATATATATATATATATATATTTATTTATTTATTTTATATATAAATATATTTTATATATATTTTATTTTATTTTTATAACTACGGTTTTCATAGCAATGGTTGCCAAGTAGCAAATCTTTAATGGTTGTTTTTGGTCTTATTATTTTTGGCGAAAATTATCAACGTTATATGGTACTGAATAGTTTTTAGGGAAGTATTTATATATTTTATATAGTGTAACTACGGTTTCCATAGCAATGGTTGCCAAGTAACAAATCGTTAATGGTTGTCTTTTGGTCTTGTTATTTTGGGCGAAATTTATCAACGTTATATGGTACTGAATAGTTTTAGGGAAGTGTTTATATTGATAGTTTTAATATCAATATTCAAAAAAAGGTATATGTTGTTGATTTTAATAAAAAAAATCAATATTCAAAAAAAGGTATATGTTGTTGTTGATTTTAATAAACAAAAAAGTTAAAAAACGCAGCGAGTTCTAGGCTTACTGAAATCAGGATTCTCTTAAACATAGTCATGCAATAAACAATGCTACATGAAATCATTTTTAAAATTCATCCTTTAATCTATAACAGAGTATTTAATTTTTCTCAGTTCAATTTAAGCAGAGCCATTGTTGAAATAAGAATATTTAATTACTATGATAATTATATTACAGTAGAATGCTTTGTCGCGATACGAATATTTTTTATGATTTTTTCCCATTCGAATATTTTTTTTGATTGTTTTCTTCGTTCGCATCGTTCTTTTATATACCATCTTTATTTTTATTACATCCAACGTTCCATTTTATGATTGAAGTATGGCTGCGGTCGACTGTATTAAATACAAAACGGATGGCACACTCCACATGAATGTGTCCACACACACACACACTACGAAACAATCCACTCAAAGTATTTAGCGCACTTGCTTCCAAACTACAAGCTGAGCCAGGGTGTTTAGAGACGAGAATCGAGATAACTCCACGCTAAATATAAATGACGACTCCCTTTCTGAGAGTTGGTATTGCAGGGTGGAGACGAAAATAAATCCTTTCATCAATCAGAGAATCAATGCGTCAATCAAACTCTATCCCCGCTAATACGCTACAGTGTAGCCAAAGGTTCCTTATCATCCGCTGTCTGAAGCGTGTGTGAGTAACGCCCATATCAACGTCGACTTCTTGGGATTCAGTCTGCAAGCGCACCATGGACACACACACGATGAAATCTAGACATGGTATCAACACAAGTTTATTTTTCTCTATATAGGTGTTTATGGTTGTGACGTATGTAACCATGGCTACAATAAAATAGACATTTTACATTCTGTGTAAATATTTTATTATGAAAATCATAGAAAATAAATGATAAAGAAAAATTGTTTTATTTTATTAAAGTTCTTTTATAAAATAAAAAATTAATTTAATATTTTATAAGACACCTTTTAAATTTTTAGAAAGTTTTTTCTTATCAGAAAAAAATACACCAACATTATCTATTAAATTTCTGATAAGAAATTTGATTAATACGAATTTCAAAGGATATTTGATTTCTTATCAGAAATGTATTTTAAAATTAAAACATTCATCAAGAAACATCAAATTTCTGATAAGAAATTTGATGGATTATGTTGGTGAATTTTTGAAAGACTGTCAATGTTAATTATTATTATATATATATATATATATATATATATATATATATATATGGAGTAAAACCAGGTTTAAAAATTGCTTGGTATTCTTAACACACACACACACACACACACACACGTATGTTTTAATCTTAAAATATATATATAAATATATTTTTTTTTAATTAAAACATTTCCTTGCCATTATATATATATATATATATATATATATATATATATATATATATATATTTTTTTTTAAGATTAAAACATACATACATATATATATACATATATATATACATACATACATATACATACATATATATATATATATATATATATATATATATATATATATATATATATATATATATTAAAATTAAAACATTTCTTGCCATTATAATTTGTCATATTTTATTTTAAATTTATAAAACCACAAAATAAATATAAAAATTATAATACTCTTGTAGAAATTCATCATTCAGTTAAAAAAAAATTCAATATATATATATATACAGGATCCGTACATATTTTCAAGCACTGTTTTAGCAAAAAAAAAAAACTTCTCGAATGTTATTCTTATTGTCCTCTACCAAAAAAAAAAAAAAAAAAAAAAAAAAAAAATCTAAAACGAATAACTGTCGCTTAGCAACCAGTAGTCACGCACGAGTCTGACAGCAAATCGATTGTTCTTTTCACTCTCGCGTGAATGCATTAAGTATGTCGGAGCACGTTCGTCTAGTCACAAGTTAATAGTACGTCGGCTGTCTTTAGGTGAGCGAGTTTTTCAATGCGTTGCGCGCACACACACACTCACACACACTGGTGTATCATAAAGGGCTGTCAGTTATATGTAGGGAGACGACGACTTTCAGAGGGTCAACGAAATATACAAACATATATTAAAAAACTGTGATATTGAAAGAAGCAAAACTGAGAAAAGTAATTTTAAAAAATGAAAAATATATTATCTTAGAAAATAATAAAAACTTTAAGATTTTAACTTTTTTAAAAAGCTCAAAAAATAATGACACCTTTTATTTTTTTAAATAATTATTATAGAAGTAGTTATATGCACAGCAGCTTATGATTAGACATATAGCCCGAGGGTTGGTGATCATTTCCTTTTTAGGACTTCCCGGGTAACAAATGGCAATGCTGTAGCCAATGAAGTTTTAACTGAGGCTCGGCTATTGCCGTTACCCAGCTATGACTCGAGCTTTTTAGCTCAATAACAATCCATCCACACAGATTTTCTTCATTCAGATGACGGGATAAAGAGTCAAGGACTCAGTCCATCGCCCAGTTCTTATTAGAACTATTAGCTTATGATTACCGGTGGGGAGAGATATCGACCGTAAGATGCGGTGATTAATACCCTTGGAGGGTAATGGATGGCAAAGCTGTAGCCAATGAAGTTCTAACCGAGGCTCAGCTATTGCTGTTACCCTCCTGCCATGATCAGAGCTTTAATTTAATAGCTCAGTGACACCGTATCCCTACACTGTCTTCTACAGATAACGGGGAAGATGAAAAGCATTCTTGCTTTGCCCCTTTAAGCCAGTCCTTATAAGGATATAAGCTTATGACTACTGTTTATGCCGGTATGATTACTTCTCAAGTTGTCCCCATCCATACCGCTCTCTATGCCGATGACACAATCATCATAGCCAGATCCGTCCGTCCACATCTAGCCTCAAACAAGCTGCACAGAGCAGTTCACGAATTGGTACAAAAAAAATGGCGTATCGCGATCAACCCAGGAAAAAGCTCTGCAGTACTTTTCACCAGACGTAAAGCAGAACCGAACACAAGCAGACAAATGTTTGGAAAAGTCATCCCTTGGCACAACTCTACCAAGTATATAGGAGTTCATCTGAATAAGCGCCTAAATTTCAAGACACCCAGAAATAGTGTCTCCACCAAAGCAAGTCAGACTATTGCACAGCTATATCCACTTTTGAATAGGAACAGCTTCCTAAACATAAACAACAAAATTCTCCTCTACACATCAGTGGATATAGCTAAGACCTCAGATAACTTACGCCTCAGCAACTTGGGAACACACGTCTCAACAGAACATCCACAGATTACAGACGATCCAGAACGAATGGCATTTAATGCCCCTTGGTTCATCGGAAACCTGCAGTTACACCAAGAAGCCAACCTTCCCGATATCAAGACCAACATGATAGGCATCGCAGAAAAATTTTTCAGATAATCAACTAATTCGACAGACAGCGGACTACAAACCCTCAGATCGTTTCAAATATAAAAAACCGAAATCCTCCATCGCAAGAGAAAGATGATGCAGCTTACAATGCTCACAATGAGCGGGTAATTTACCGCTCATTGTGATCCCCTCATACACCAGTTAAAATCAGATGAAGAGTCAAGGACTCGGTCTATCTCCCAAAGAAGTTCCAAGCGTATGACTATTTGATGATTCACTTCATATAGTGCTGCGAATAGGTGTAGTTTAAAGTTAACTTCCTGCAGTAGTTTTGTGTGAAGCACTACAACATTGTTATAAAACAATGTGTTCTGGTCAATAGTGTTCGTCTCATATTCAAACCCATCCATCTAATTTGAAAATGTGTGTGCCACATAAATCGAATATGGACATGGTTTGGAGTGATATTTGGCTTGTACACAGCTTCCTTTTATGAAAACCGATGCTACAAAGATTCAGTACTTAATATTCTGGCACAAATCTCTAGATATGTTGATACTCTAGTTGAGAGCAGCCATGAGGGTATGGTCTTCATCAGTACTTTCCTATCTTCTTTCCACCAATTCATGTGGTCTTTGACTGTTTTTAGTTCCCCATTTCAACTTATGACTTCTGCCGCTGTCGATCTTAGATGCTGTAATTGCCGCAGATAAGGTGACTGGTGGATTATGATATCATCCTGAAGGAAGTTAGTTAACTTTAAACTAGTAAATCATTAGGTTCGAAGCCCTTGCTTACACAGAAGCGAGAAAATACTTAGGGTTTCATTACCCCCCCCCCCCCCACACACACACGATGGTTTATATGTTGAACGGAAGAATGTATACAGTTAAGTACAGTAGATGTATAGAAAATCAGGCCATTGTGTATATTTATAATAAATTAAAACTAAATTAATAAATGTTATTTTTAATCACAGATAGCCATCTTTAAAGGACCCAACTTATAAAGCATTCAAATCCTCCTGCACCCATTACAGATCGGAATATCTTGGCTTCATTTAGGGTTACTTATTATCATCAAGACTTCATTCACACAATGAAACGCCAAAACAAGATATTCAAACAACAATTTGCTGGTGATCCAGCGCAATTCAAATTCTGCCCAAGAATCTAAGAATAGCCCGTCAGGTAGCGTCATAAAATATGGACGTTCCAAGTAATGCTGTCTTATGTAGGAGGTCATACGGGGTCACTTGGTTGCTGTTTAATTGTTCTAAAATCAAAGATGGAGAATACAACATCACGTAAGAATGTTGTGCAAATACTAGAAATATCATCACCCTTATAAGAACTTGCTTAAAGGGGCGAAGCAAGAATGCGTTTCATCTTCCCCGTTATCTGTAGAGGACAGTGTAGGGGTTATTGAACTATTAAATTAAAGCTCTGATCATGGCAGGAGGGTAACAGCAATAGCCGAGCCTCAGTTAGAACTTCATTGGCTACAGCACTGCCATCCATTATCTTACAAGGGTATTAATCACTGCATCTCACGGTCGATTTATCATATCTCCCCATATCATTCACCCAGTTTCAATTTCTAATATAATATATATATATACTGTATATATATATATTCTTAAAAGAACTGGGAGATGGACTGAGTCCTTGACTCTTTACCCCGCCATCTGAATGAAGAAAATCTGTGTGAATGGGGTGTTATTGAGCTAAAAGCTGTAGTCATGGCTTGGTAAAGGCAATAGCCGAGCTTCAGTTAGAACTTCATTGGCTACAGCATTGCCATATTTAAAAGGTAAATTTAAAGGTAAAGCCGTCTCTAGAAATTCGGACGATCCCTAGGCCACTCAATCGTGGGCGAAAGACCGTCCATCTCAGCGTTGGCTCCACTTAGTGATGGCCTTCCACCCATACGCTACCACCGCTCATATTTTCTTCCGAAGAAAAGCTTTCACCGACAAAACCCCTCAGCGGGCCGTGCCGGAGAACACTTTCCCCGGAGACTCTAACTGCTCCCTTAAGAGAGCGGACTCAAACTCTCGAATTTCTGCGCATTGCCATTCGTTACCTTTGGAAGTCCTAAAAAGGACTACTCATATCAAAGTTATATAAATAAAATAAAGGTGTAGTGTTTTTTTTTTTCAAAAGGAATTTTTCAATAAAATATTTTTGTTAAGTTTAAGAAAGAAGAAAAAGTTTGCTTTAAGTTTTGTAGTTATCCATAAAAATTACTTCTTTTAATGCTACATTACTCTCTGCGAGTAATAACAATAAAGTTATGTTACATTTTGACACAATTCTCGAGAATGTCAACTATCATATGGAAATCTCTGTTTCAGAACGCCAGCTAGGGATGCATCTCATAATCGTAATGTACTTTTTTTTTTTTTTTTATATACAATGGTCTGCTATGTCAGGGGATAAACGAACAAAAAATAAACTTAAAAATATGTTAAAATATAAAGAAATATAAAAATCGATTTAAATAATATTTAAAAATGAAAAAAACTGTCACTATCGGTAATTAAAAATACAAAAAAATATAGTTAGTGGGACTCACTAAACGTACAGGGTAGCATTAACATCCCTAAATTTACCCACTATTTATTTGCGACACGACCATTTCTCTAACAAGGATTCCCATGCAATTAGGCTTAATCAATTTCGACTTCTATACAACAAAATTGACTAAAGGAATCCTATTTCATGATAATCAATCATTAAAAAAACTGAAAAAAAACTCCATACATGGCAGCTTAATTAATTAACTGATTGTTCTGTGTAACGTAATGGCAATGTTTGTATTAACGGAGGATAAAGAATTTACGGGGCTATACAGAGACGCAGAGGTTTATTTATCCCGATGAGCGACAGTGAATCATGCAGGTCATTTTTCTAAATGAAGTTTGTCAGGCATGTCCATGTGTACTCATTAGCTTTCGCCATCATGAGGACCTTTCAGCAATGCAATATTGTACACGTTATCTGTCTCATTAGCTCTTCAACAGTGGCAAGCTGTTTACTCTTTGTTCACAGCCTTCACCAGAATTAATTAGCTACTGTCTACCGGGGCAAAATAAACTTCACGTGACATAAGTGAGGAAGACAGTTTGTTTTCGTTATCTTGCGCAAAAATAGACTAAAGACAGAGCAAAGGAAACGGGGGAATGACAGAGCCTTCTTTCATCTATCTATCTACTTGTAACTTTCGTGGAAGGCTTTATCTCTTGGAAGATCCAACAATACAAATAACGAATATTGATCGATCTGTCTCTGTCGACCCTGCAAGGGTTTCCCCAGTCAAAACAGAACATGACCTTGGATAACAATTGCGCTGATGACTGCATACGGCTAGTATGTATATATAATATATATAAACTAAGTCGATACCGAATTAGTCCTTATAAGGACTGGCTTAAGGGGCGAAGCAAGGATGCTTTATCTTCCCCGTTATCTGTATCTGTAGAGGACAGTGTAGGGATAAGGTGTTATTGAGCTATTAAAGCTCCGATCGTAGCAGGAGGTTAACAGCAATAGCCGAGCCTCAGAACTTCATTGGCTGTATACAATATTGCCATCCATTACTCTCCAAGGGTAGAATGGGAGTTCATGCCTTTCATCACTAGCCTCTTTAGATTTAAAATAAAAAAGTTGTGCTGAGAGTCAGCTTGATAGTGAGAGAGGAGAAGATAGAGTGGATAGTTAAAAGAGGCCTCAGTCGATCTACTTGGCCTGACTTAAATGCCAGTACCAAGCAGATCTCCGACATTATCTCCCTCCATCCGTTCTCCGGCCAGCCACCTCTTCAGATGTCTGGCCGATGAAATTACTCTGATTAGTAAGTAAAGGGTAAAATCTCAAAAAATTGGACGATCTCTAGGCCACTCCATAGTGGGCGAAAGACCGTCCGTGTCTCAGCGTTGGTTCCACTCATTGACGGCCGCCCCGTCCAAGCACCCCGACGGGCTCCCCGTTTAAGCAGAACCGCTCAGCGTTGGTTCCACTCAGTGTCGGCCGCCCCATCCTAGCACCCCGATGGGCTCCCCGACTCCTGAGCAGAACCGCTCAAATTCCGAGGAAAATAATTCACCGACAAGAACCCCTCAGCGGGCCCTGCCGGAGAACACCTTCCCCGGAGACTCAAGGTGCTCCCTTAAGGCAAAAACCCTAAGGGAGCGAACTCAAAAACTCACACCCAGGATAACAGCAACAGCCGAACCTCAGTTTACTTCCTCGGTTCAGCATTGCTAATTGTTACCCTGATTAGTAAGTAAAGGGTAAAATCTCAAAAAATCGGACGATCTCTAGGCCACTCCATAGTGGGCGAAAGACCGTCCATGTCTCAGCGTTGGTTCCACTCATTGACGGCCGCCCCGTCCAAGCACCCCGACGGGCTCCCCGTTTAAGCAGAACCGCTCAGCGTTGGTTCCACTCAGTGTCGGCCGCCCCGTTCAAGCACTCCAACGGGCTCCCCGACTCCTGAGCAGAACCGCTCAAATTCCGAGGAAAATAATTCACCGACAAGAACCCCTCAGCGGGCCCTGCCGGAGAACACCTTCCCCGGAGACTCAAGGTGCTCCCTTAAGGCAAAAACCCCAAGGGAGCAAACTCAAAAACTCACACCCAGGATAACAGCAACTGCCGAACCTCAGTTTACTTCCTCGGTTCAGCATTGCTAATTGTTACCCTCCAAGGGTATTGGATTGAATGAATCAATCACCGCATCTCCAATTCCTTATAGTCCTTATAAGGACTGGCTTAAAGGGGCGAAGCAAGAATGCTTTTCATCTTCCCCGTTATCTGTAGAGGACAGTGTAGGGATAAGGTGTTATTGAGCAATTAAAGCTCTGATCATGGCAGGAGGGTAACAGCAATTGCCGAGCCTCAGTTAGAACTCCATTGGCTACAGCATTGCCATCCATTACCCTCCAAGGGTATTGGATTGAATGAATCAATCACCGCATCTCACGGTCGATTGTTCACCAATAATGGCTATCGCATCTCCAATTCAATTTAATTTCTCTTATATATTTAAAGTTATATAAATAAAATAAAGGTGTATTGCTTGTTATTAGATTTTTACTAAATAATTTGTAGATATGCTTAAAAGTATAATGTATAAATAAAAAATAAATATAATTATTTAATTTTTTATATTAAATATTAATTTATCTACCACCACAACTCAACAGGAATGTAGAAAAGAAATCCACTATAAGTTAAGCATTATATAACTTAATAAGGAAAATCTTCATCCAAACACGCGTGGTAGCGCTGCAGGCAGCTCAAAGGATATAAGGAAACATGTATGCACTGATTTCCTTGTCAGATGCATTAACTTAATTTAAATTTATTCCGAGGAAAGTCAATTGTCCGAAAATAAGGCAAAGATTCTTCCTTCCTTCTAGAGTTTTAGTATTCCTTTTCGAACCTTGTGCACCAGAGATAAGTTCATGCTTGAAATTTTGTGGTCTAAAGTTAAACGTTAATATCGAGATAAATTGCTATACTGACAGAATCCATTTATCTCCTTCTTTCACTTTCCAAACGTAAAGTGGTTCGGCTGATTGAGGTGAGTGATGCCGTAGGAAGAGAGAAAACTATCTTCGAGAAAGAGATACACTAAAAGCGTGCAATTTATAACTTGAACATATCTATATTGATTTAAAACTAAGTTTTGTAAATAACTGATTAAAACAAATTAATAATAACAACGTTAATCAACACATGCGTGAAATGTTGGTTGTAAGGATGATTTTACTAGAATAAAAAGGTCGATTATCATCAATTCTATTATTAACGCAGACCTCCAAAAATCAAGGACTCATGGAGGGAGGGGCTATGCATCTTTTCCACAAGCTGTCATACTCTATTAAATCCATTTACACCAGATGCGCTCAACACTTCAAAATTTCATTTATTTTTAAAAGAGTGTTTTGGGTATTTAGATATGTATAAATATGCATAATCTTTGCATCTTTTCCACAGATTCTTAATTCCCTCCGAATCTAGGAGACCAAATCTGTGCACAGGTAGTTCAGGTACAGTCAGTCATATTAAGCCTTGTAATGAGGAAAATAATGACTTTGATATTCTTACAAATTGATGTTCTTTTTACCATCGTAATGATAATCAAAGTTATAGTTGCAATCGTAATTTCGTAACTTCTGTTAACTACTTATCCATCATAACTCCGAGTACCTAGCCTCCCAAGTATAATCTCATCAGTATAATATTTCGGTGGAAATCTCATCATTATTTGGTATTCTTTATACTTATCAACATTCAATTATCATTTGTCCACATTTCCAGCCCATTCAAGTTATTCTGTAAGGACTGCATATTAGTAGCATCCCTGATTCTTGTCAATCGCTGCATCGTCAGCAAACAGCATCGTGAATATATTAAGTCCTACCTAATATTATTAAAGTATAGATTGAACAACAACAAGTCCAGGGACTGATCCCTGGGGTACATCACCAGTCCCCTTAAATCTGGCAGATTCACATCCACTGAAAACCAGTTTCTGATACCTGTCTGCCAGTCACCCACTAATCCAAGCCAATATTTTATATTCTAATATCATATTCTCTAGTTAATGCAACAGCCTTTCATGTGATATCCTATCAAATGCCTTAGAAATATGTAAAAAATTATCATAGTGTATCCATTCCCTTTATCCAACTCGGCTGTAACACTGTTATAAATGAGCAAATTGCTAAAACGCGACCTTCCTTCAGTAAACCCATGCTGTTCCCTGCAGAGTATAGAATGCTTGTCTACCCATTTCTGCATGCGAGTTCTTACCAACTTCTCTAACATCTTCACCATCTCCAGATACACTGATAGGTCGGTAATTAGACACATCCGTTTACACCGTCCTCGTACAATTAGACATCGTGCATTTTTTCCATTCTTGTAGAATCTTTCCTGAGCTGAGACTTAATTTATACAACCAGGTCAAGGACCGAACCAGTTCATAGGAACGTTTCTTTAGCATACGTGCTGATATCCCATCTCTCCCTACTGATGAAGTTTTGTCACGGTTATGTAATAGAACCTCCGCCTCATGTAATGCTCTTTCTCTTCAGCCAATGTACTGGTAGCACTAGGTGCCGTCGTACATACTTCTCGTTGATAGATCTTTAACGAAGTGAAAACTCATTATTTGAACTATTGCATCTAATTCTGCCATAAAGATACCATTTGCATTCATTCAAGTTATTCTTCCACGCCTTTTTTCTTGTAACATAGCGATAAAATTCTTTTAGGTTGCCTTTAGCCTGCACGATCAGTTTCTTTTCATACTCCGACTTTACTTTGCCTGCAATACTATAACATTTCTGGTCTACGAGTATGCTTTATTTATATAATTCATAACTCATCTCATCATTATTCTCACGATATCCATTCTACATCATCATCTTTTTTATGAATCGCTTGTAAAGTAAGGTTACGCATCAATTTCGCTCCCACCCTAGGGATATAGTGAAATACTTCGTCATTTAAGCATCTTTTCACTGTTTCCTATGATATATCGCAGGACCCACTATAGCATTCTACCCAGTTTGTCATTATTTCCAGATCTGGGAAGTATCTAACTATATGGATGTTTCAGTTAGGACAAGTTGTATGCTGAACTATAAAATCTGGAAATTATGACAAACTCGGTACAATACTACATTGACCTGAAGAGTTCCTTCTTTAAAAAAAAAATAATAAAAAAAGAACATATTACATTGTGTCCAGAATTTATTGAAGGAAATGTAAAAAAAAAAAAAAAAAAAAAAAAAAAAAAGTAGAACAAATTTTGTATAAGAGTGACTGATTGATTATAAGAAAAGATATGTCACACGGTGAAGAAATTGCATGGCTAAGACTAAGTACTGCTATTCTGTATGTGTTAATTGATAAATCTGAGTTTCTTGTAGAAAAATCTTTGCTCTGGTCAAGAGATATATCTCGAACGCATTACGAAGACAGTGAGAAAAAACAACAACAATATATTGCTTTCTAGCAAAATATTATTTTTTTATGTGGATCCACGCAGAGGGCTGTAAACTTATCGTATACAATTAGTACCATGAGGGGGGAGGGAAGGTTAGATAATCAAGGAACTCTGCTCTGTAAACTAAACATGGAACTTTATGACATTCACAAACATCCATGTCTGCAGTGGGATGCGAATGTACGACCCATTGGCCGTCAAGTGGATAAGCTTGACCAACCCAACAGGCGTCATCTGTTACCTGGTGTAATGTGAACTCCCCCCCCCATTTTTTATTAGTCTCAAAGCAGAATTTTGGGTAATCACAGCATAATAGCTGCGTGTGTGTGTGTGTGTGTGTGTGTGTGTGTGTGTGTGTGTGTGTGTGTGTGTGAAACAGAGAGAGAGAGATCAAGGATTAACATAAAAGGAACGTATTGATATTCTTCTTGAACCGTTGGAGGTTGTAGTCTACCTTAGGAGCATGTCCTAAGGAAAGCTCTTGTAGAAGGAAAAGCAGATTTCGTGGATTTGCAATTGAATAAATGGATCTTTAATGGTATATGCGAAAAGTAATCTTCAGCATTAGTTAACTTTTTAAATATATATATATCAACCGCATGTGGGAGCACGATTGCAAAATTTACAGCAAAACAGTGTAATTAATGCTAAGTTGTTACGGGGAGAAAAAGGAATCTGTTCATGTTTTTCTTGAATAGCTGGAGGACACAGTCTTTGGGAAAAATTACGTAAGAGGGACTGTTTTAAAGAACAGAAGTTTCAATGTTTGAAGCTGAATTGTGTTATGAATGGTGATCAGCAGGGTCGTGTTTGTAACGCTTGGAGGAAACAGGAGGCTAGATGATGGCCAGTTCGGTAGAACAGCGTTCATGAAATTATTTATAGAAAAGATAAAGCGGTAAGAGAAAGTGAGTGGAGTGATCATGTTGGAAAAAAAAAAAGTGTGTGGGGGGGGATTACATATTTAGCGGAATATTTCTTCAGATAGCATCTTTTTAGGGAGGAATCACAGTGATAAAAACACACGAACAGTGTATACATATTGTATTTTATTAGTATATCGATTAGATTTTCAACCATTATTTAGAGGCATCGAGAAATCTTGGAATACCTAAAAGTTATATTTCCCATATAACACCAATCTTTTTCGAAATTCTTTGGGGTTTCTTGAGCAAACCTAATTTGTCTACTTGGTGTAAACAGTAACGTGAAACTTAGAATATTTATATTTATTTGATATTTATTCAAATGAATAAATATCAACTAAATTTCAGAACCACGTAAAAATCCTATCATTAATATTAATGATGATTTATTATTGTACAATTCTACATTTCATAATGTTTTAACTGATAAAATTGCAGACCTGTTACTGTTATTCAGTTTATTATTATTGCAAATTCAAAAAATTAATATAATATTGTCCTTATTATTGTTGTTGCCGTTAATAATTAATAACGGCAAAGAATTTATCATGGTTTCCAAATATATGAATCATTAACCGTACACATTCATCCCCATTATGTATACTGAATTTTCCTTTATTATTACCCCCTGACCCAACCCATAGAAACCAAGCATCTATCTAACATCCATACTCCTAAACGCAAAGCGCCGATCAACCTAAAACCACAACCATCACACAGGTAAAAACAACACGTTATTTCGGACTCCACTTCTATGCTGATCAAAGTTGGAACAGCCATACAAATTATCTACACGACAAACTCAGAATAATAGCAAGCAAACGAGACCGATTAAAAAGACATTGCTCCGACACACATAAAAATACTCATCTATGAAGCATTATGTGAAAACATTTTAAGATACGCAACCACATCCTATGCATTCTGCGCAGACTACAAACTCAATAGATTACAATTGTTGCAAAATAAAAAACCTGGATAATGATCAAAAACGAATGCTCTCAGCATTTACGTGTTGAACGATAAATGTAACAATAAAGTTTTAACTCTATAATATGGTCGATATAATGCACGTTATTTAAAAAAATGCAAGTTTTGTAATACACAAATTATCAAATTTGTTTGAAAATATTATAAACAAACAAGGTATATTTGATTAAGCATCGAGAGCTTCCAGTAAATAATTGAAGTGTTTTTTTTTTTTTTTTTTAATTTAACCGATTTTTATTGGATTTTAGAATGGATTCGAAGTCACGATAATTTTGTATCGAGTGTAATTTAATTAATTTTTGCTTTTTAAGGTTCTTAAAATTTACGTTGTTTCAGTTTGGCGAAAACTTAGAATGATATGAACTATTTATAGACTGAATATGTATAATAAAATATGATAAAAATTGAAGTTCATAATTCCTCTAAATGTATTAACTCGAAAGAATAAATTAAACACTTACTGGTTTTCCATTAATTTTTTTCATTGTTTTTATTAGTAATGATCATCCCTCATAAAAATATATCGTCATTACATTCAAGTTAATATCGTATAAAATAAATAATAAACTGGATATAATAGAAGTTGCATTGCTATTAAAATTATTTATTACAGGAGGTATACTATTTTGCGTTTTATTTTTTCCCCATTATAAATAACTGAGTTTTGCAAATACTTCGATGTAATTAATTTTAAACTTGCTTGCTGCAATACATCGAAAGCTCGATCTGTTTTCCATTGGTTCTAAACAAACCATCGTAAACAAATTTCCGCTCCGTATTTGGTTTGATATCTTTACAAACAAGAACTTAAATGAATCAGTCGGAGTGAAAGTGAAACCGTAATATGTAATTAGGTTTTTTTCTATTTTTTTTTTTTTTTCAGCGAAATTGCATGATGGGGAACTTCCAAAATGACGTCGCGATAGATGCCGATGGCTTATAAAAACTAAAATAATAAAAAAAGAGAAACTTTTTTAATTGCTGACAAAAAACGCAACCAGATTGTATGATAATTAAATGATTCAAACAAAATAAGTTAACTCGATTTAATCAAAAAAAAAAATGCAAGAAAAAAACGTTTCTAAGGCAATTGCTTCTTTTGAATAAATCAAATCGGAATCAAAGCAGCCAGAAGCATCTAATAGAAAGACATATGACGAGCAGAAAAACTGTGGTATTCTACATTCATACTAGAGTGAACAATGGCCTAAATTAACTCACTTTAATTAGAATTAATATGAGCAGAAATAGTCGTTTCTTACTGATACTCGTTTTGTTGGTTTCCCCAACATAAAATAGAATAAATGACTATTTAAAGTAAAGTGTTTTTTTATATCAGTAATTGATAGTCTTTTTCCCTCGTTCATTTGAATTTGTGCAGTTTTTACCTACTTTACAAATTAAATTTCCTATTAGCTTTGATAATCCTATAGTGGCTCCATCTAGGACAGAATTTAGGAAACGTTAGAAGATGGCGAACTCCACAGATAACGCCGTTCGCAATTACGAAACTTCCAGCTAAACTGAAATTTTTATTTATCTCAACAGTTTAATTAATTAAGATAATTAAATTGTATGAATTTATTTTGTGCATGGGACGGATGAGGAAAAACTGGGGGAAACCCCACGCAACAACAAAAATAAAATAAATAACTACACCTATTGAAATATTTTATAAGATGTTTTTATCAACTTAATGATAAAAAGGCCACTCATGACACAGGCAGAGCGAGCTCCTATACTTTTGCTAGTAGTCATAAAATAAAATAATACTTTGGTGTTCAGATAGAGTAAAAGGTAGCCTTTGCTCATTAAGAAATCGATATTTAGTTCTTAGTAACTTTTTTCCCCTTAATAATATCAGTCCCACGCACAATAAAGGTTTAGTGTGTGTGGGATTGCACATTAGCGTGGAGCTACTAAAAATATTTCTTCTTCTTCTCTTCCGTCTAAGACGGGTTGAGTCTTCTCTTGAGCAGGATCTTCCAGTCTTCTCTATTCCTTGCTGTTCGAAAAAGTTCCTTATATGTTCTGCATCCTGAGATGTTCTTTATTATTTTCAGCCAGGTAATTCTTGATCTTCGGGGTCTTCTTTTTTCTGTTGGAAAAGTATTGATTAGGACGTTAGGAAGTCTGTCTGCGTTCATGCGTACAGTGTGTCCAAACCATCTCAATTGTTTTCTAATTTTTTTCTATTATTCTCTTTTTATACAATAATTCTTGTCTGACTGTGTTGTTTGTTTTATTTTCTATTGACTTTTAAGCATTTCATTTCAAATGCCAGCAGATGTTTCTCCTCTCTTTTCTTAACTGTCCACGCTTCTGCTCCATAGATGACTGATGGTATAATTATTGCTTCATATAATTTTATTTTGGCTTGCTCAGATATCTTGTTTGTTTTTCCAGATTTTCCCACGGTGGTCCATCCTATAGCTATTCTGCATTTGATTGTTTTGAGTTCATCTATTGTTTCTGTTAGTTTTGATCCGAGATATATGAAGTCATCTACTTGTTTTATTTGTTCTCCATTTAGGGTGGATGAGATGGTAGTTCTGTTCCTCCCTATTTTCATCACTTTTGTCTTTTGTATATTTATTGTCATATGTTTTACAGGTTTCGTTTAACTTGTTTATCAACCTTTGTAGTTCATTTGGGGTTCTTGCAAGAAGGACGAGATCATCCGCATATTTGATATTACTTATGTTTAAACCATTGCCATCGATTCTAGGTTCATTGTCTATTGCCTTCTTTACAACTTCGTCTAGATATATGTTGAATAGGCATGGGGATAATGGGCATGCTTGCATTACTCCTTTTATGATCTCTATGGGTTCTGTTGTGAGTGTGTCCTTTTTAATTATTGCATTTGTCTTAGAGTAATATTTTATCAGAAACTGTATTATATATTTGTCTATTGCTTTTTCTAGTAGAACTGTTTAAGAAGGATTTTTCTGTTCATGCTATCGAAAGCTTGTTTAAAGTCCACAAAAGTCTGCTAGTTTGTAAGTCTCAATCATATCACCTCTCCTCTTTCTCTTGTTTGCTAGTGTCTGCAGTCTGCAAATTCTCAATCTGTCTTCGTAACCAGTATTCCACAATCATTTTAACACTCTCCTTTGCACACTCTCTCCACTGTATCAGAATCACAACAGGAGGCCAGACCTGTGACCAGACCAGACCAGACCAAAACAGAAATTTATCATTTCTGTTTATAATTATATAAACAGAAATGATAAATCGCATATGTATAATTTCACATATATCTATATATATGAAAAATATTAATAATATTTAAAATAAAATGAGCTTATTTATGCTATTAATATTAAGAATATATTGAAATAGAATATCAATACGAGTAATAGTGAAATAGGCTATTTATATAAATAATACCAATAATGCCACAATACTGAAATAATACTGAATATCGAAATAATACTAATAATGATCTTCATATTAATAAAAAAAATATCAACAATAAAAGTGAAACACAACAAGAAATAAGTGTAAAAAAAAGAATGATAAACGGTCGTGCTAATTAATAAAAGTTAAAACAGTAAAGACATCTTAAAGAGAGAAAGAAATCTGACCTTTAAAGAAACCAGTCAGCTCTGCTGTTTTCAAAATCGTGACTCCAGCCAATAAGCCTTTTATCGAACTCCGAAAGGTCCTTTGTTTTCCCATTGTGATCAACATTAGCGACGATTACTGACAGCATTCTTAAACAGAATGCCCAGAACACATGGTGACGCACGTGACCAAATATTTTGCATATACGCTACGTAAATGACGTTTACGTATATCTGCATAAAGATATACCTAAAGTACACATTCACAAAGAGTTTATATTTGTTGTGTACTATGATTTATTTGAAAGATTTTGCGTTAAATACAGTGAACTGCTAAGTTTAAAATATTAACTTTTCAGTTTTAAATTACAAACTGCTCACTTTTTCATTTTAAACTGGAAATCTCTGGTTTAATTTAACAACTATAATTATTTAAAGTCCAAAAAAACATTTTCAATTTTTCGTTTATATAAAATATTAGAACACTCATTAGAATGAGTAGCAAATATTGTGTTTTTTAATTAAAAAAACACAAAATTACAAACATGTACCGTATTTAATTAAACATGCAATCTTCATTGGTTGTGCACATTCATAAAAGAAAGCGACACGCAAGACGTACTGTGACCCCCAAACGGAAGGAACATGTACTAGCAACTGCAGTAATAACAACTGTTGAAAGATATTCTCGTTAGTGTTACCGACTTTCCAAACTCACTGATGTTCTTCTAGTGACAACGAATCGTGTGGCTAGAATCTAGTCACATGATTCGTTGCACTGAACTATGTTTACATTCACGGAAGCCACGCGCATCATGCTAATTTTCAATTTTAATTTTAGTATTTCAAGCAAAGAAAAACATTACTTTTTTAGTAACAAAAAATCCTTAGTGTTTTGTAAAAAAAAAAAACATTTAGTTAAGAAAACTTAGGAAAATATGAAAAGGTATATATAGGAGCAATTAATAATAATTGATTTTGTTACTTTTTAATATTTTGTAAATCGATTTAGAAACGACGGTGTAATATCTTCAGTTGCAGTTTAGTTTCAGAAAATTTACAAAAGTTTATTAAAAAATAATGATATCTTTTATAATAATTTAAAATTTTAATTTTTATTATAATATTTCAAAAATTTTTTAAATATTTTTAAGAATACCAAATACACCATTTGTCATTTTATATTCCACTTTTTAATAAATGTTGAAATGAAAATACCGGTTAAGGAGGTGAGAGGAGGAATCAATCGACCGTGAGATGCGGTGATTGATTCATTCAATCCAATACCCTTGGAGGGTAATGAATGGCAATGCTGTAGCTAATGAAGTTCTAACTGAGGCTCGGCTATTGCTGTTACCCTCCTGCCATGATCAGAGCTTTAATAGCTCAATAACACTTTATCCCTACACTGTCCTCTACAGATAACGGGGAAGATGAAAAGCATTCTTGCTTCGCCCCTTTAAGCCAGTCCTTATAAGGACTATAAGGACCGGTTAAGGAGGAAGGGTAATGGATGGCAATGCTGTAGCCAATGAAGTTCTAACAGAGGCTTCGCTATTGCTGTTACCCTCCTGCCATGATCAGAGCTTTAATAGCTCAATAACACCTTATCCTACACTGTCCTCTACAGATAACGGGGAAGATAAAAAGCATTCTTGCTTAATGTTGAAATGAAAATACCGGTTAAGGAGGAAGGGTAATGGATGGCAATGCTGTAGCCAATGAAGTTCTAACAGAGGCTTCGCTATTGCTGTTACCCTCCTGCCATGATCAGAGCTTTAATAGCTCAATAACACCTTATCCTACACTGTCCTCTACAGATAACGGGGAAGATAAAAAGCATTCTTGCTTCGCCCCTTTAAGCCAGTCCTTATAAGGACCGGTTAAGGAGAGGGAAAAAGAAGCAATCGACCGTGAGATGCGGTGATTGATTTTATGAGATGCCCATTTAGGGTAACGGATGGCAATGCTGAACCAATGAAGTTCAACTGAGGTTCGGCTGTTGCTGTTATCCTGGGTTAATGAGTTCGCTCTCTTAGGTTTTGCCCTAAGGGAGCACTTTGAGTCTCCGGGGAAAGTGTTCTCCGGCACGGCCCGCTGAGGGGTACTTGCCGGTGAATTATTTTCCTCGGAATATGAGCGGTTCTGCTCAGTGGTCGGGGAGCCCGTCACTGAGTGGAATCAACGCTGAGATTAGGACGATCTTTCACCCACTATGGAGTGGCCTAGAGATCGTCCGTATTTTTGAGATTTCACCTTTACTTACATAGTCGGTGATTGATTCATTCAATCCAATATCCTTGGAGGGTAATGGATGGCAATTCTGTAGCCAATGAAGTTCTAACTGAGGCTCGGCTATTGCTGTTACCTTCCTGCCATGATCAGAGCTTTAATTGCTCAATAACACCTTATCCCTACACTGTCCTCTACAGATAACGGGGTAGATGAAAAGCATTCTTGCTTCGCCCCTTTAAGCCAGTCCTTATAAGGACCGGCAAAGGTTGATCGATTGGTAGAGCCTCTGCTACTAATGGCTCAGTTAAGTTAAGGACCTGAAAAAGTGAATGTTGAATCGACCGTGAGATGCGGTGATGATTAATACCCTTGGAGGGTAATGGATGGCAGTGCTGTAGCCAATGAAGTTCTAACTGAGGCTCAGCTATTGCTGTTCTCCTCCTGCCATGATCAGAGCTTTATATAGCTCAATAACACCTTATCTTTACACTGTCTTCTATAGATAACGGGGAAGATGAAACGCATTCTTGCTTTGTCCCTTTCAGCAGTCCTTATAAGGACCAGAAAGTAGTATATAAGATTTATTATGAAGTTCATCAATCAATGGGCGCCGAGCAAGGAAATGAATTATAGACTTGATCACAAATGCTTTTTTTTTGTATGTAATAATTTACACTAATTACTTCACTTTCTTGCAGCGATATGTACAGAATGTTTCGAGGATTCATTTTATGAAAATTCATGTTGCTTTTAAGCCCAAATATTCGACTAAAGCACTATGGCCATATTTCTGATGAAAGGTGGACTGAAACACAAAAATCATAATGAAAAGAAAGAAGAAAATAGCGGGAACACCGTTATTTCACTAATGCTGGATATCTGGAGATAGACGTATGGCATGTAGATGGTAGCAGTGGTTCGGAATAGAAAGTAGGTGTGTATCGTACACGAGACATGAATCACCAGGAATTTTTCAGGTGAAGTGAAGTGGATGACTTAGTAGCAATTACAATTACGAACATTGTAATTGCCACTAAGTCATCCACTTCACTTCAAAAATGGTTCCAAATATGTTATTTATTTCGAATTCATTCTCAACGTTGGTTTATGCCGTATTTAAGGTACGCAGTCATGTTTCTGAATATTTTTAAAAAGCAATGAAATCCATATCCTTCACCAAATTTAATCCACAACCAGCTGCGCCATCTAGTAGCCGTTTTTTCCTGTAACAAAGAGAAACTTAGTAAAGCATTATATAAACAAGCAGTAATCAAGTCTTCAGATTCTTTAGTATTTAGAGCAGGAAGATGTTTTTATAATCAACGTAATTCTTAGTACAAGTAGATTCAAAAGAGCGATATTGTACATAGAGAGGGTAGTCATTCTTTCTATTACGTCTATTGATCTTATACTTATCACTAGACGTTCCTTTTGAACATTTGCGAATGCCAAAAAAAGCTAATCCGAGATATGAACGAAATGAAGCTGTGACAAAATATAAAGAGATAGAAAGTGTCTCCCTTCTCTGTACGTTTCTATTATCCTCTTCTTCCTTAGACGCCCACAACCGCTGTAATTGGGAAAAGTTTCAATTACCAGATTAACGGACATTAAAAAAAGGGTTGAAGGGGGGGGGGAATTGATGTAGCAACATAGGAAATGCAAAAGAATTTTCCCAACAGAGATTACCGTTAAGCCTCATCATCGATAATAATAGGCAGAAAAAAAAAAAAAAAGAAGGATGCGTGTCTCAATAGAGGTATTAGTTTGGCGCGTGCTATAAGTTACCTTATAGGTGAGGCTATCTTAATCCTTGTGAGGGAAAAAAGAAAAACATTCCTTCGTAAGCCTTTTTCATTCGTCATGATCGAGATTGGAGAGAAGTGTTTTCTATCGCTCGGAGAAATGGGAAGGGGGATGTGGATTATAACTCCCCCCCCCCCCCCCCCGAAAAAAAAACCGGTCTGATAGGACTTCGACTCAAATTTTATAAAGAAAATTATGTAAACATCAAGCAGGAAAAAAATAAATAAAGGAATGTTGTAAGGAACTGGAACGTTGATATTCGTCCCCCCCCCACGTCTCCCCCTATGCACGAACGCACAAAATGCATTCCAACTACGAATATAAAACTAGGTTGACTCTATTGATATTCTGATTCAATGCTTGTTCAACTATCAGGGTTTTTTTTTTTTCTTTCTTTTCTTCTTTTCCTTGTGCTTTGAAATCTTAGCCAATAAAATTGGCGATAAAGCGACGAACAAGAGCGTCTTACTTGAAGCACGTGGTTGTGGTCATTACGTAAAGAGCAAGATAAGAGTCTTAAAGATAGGAAGAAATATTTAAGAATACCTACCAAGTTTATGACTGATGTCTTTTGTACAGTGAAATCGTATCACTATGGCCGTCATAAAGTGGCTCCATTAGTCAAGGGGGAGGGGGGTAAGAGAAAGGGGGGAAAGCACATAGAAATGATAACAGTATGTACCGTACTTTTGTGGTGCCGCGGGAGATAAGTCACTCGAGTTTTCGCAGACAACTCTTGTTTGCTAAGAGACTACAGACTCGGACAATTTTTCTATCTAGTAACGCATGAAAAGAAGTTAGACGGAACAATGAACCAGCCTTGTATCGTGTGTATGTTGATTTTGTCATTCGATGAAGTTTCATTGCTTTTTTTTTTATTTTTTATTTTTACGATTAGCAGTTACATCAAGAATTTTACTAACACACTCTCTGTTTTTCTGTTCTCTCATTTTTACGCCTTTAGATTTGTGTATCAAAATTCCATTAATATATTTAATATAATTAGTAGGATGATATATTTTTAGAGCCTTCTTAGCTTAGTCGGTACAGACGATATCCGTTAGTCGGAAAGACCTGGGTTCGATTCCCCCCCCCCCCTCTCAGTGACTTGAGAAACCTTTATCTGGTCTCTTTCGACTAAAGGTGAGTTAGCCGGTCTTATACGGAGGGGGAGGTTTTTATCACCCGGAAACTCTGGTGTTTCGTTCCCCAAAACAGACAAACCAGCTCCGTGAACACACATGGATTACAATCATGAATACGTTCCAGCCATATGCCGGTCCCGAGCTCGGATAAAATTGAGGGGTTGGGGGGAAGCAATGGTGAACTACCTTTTAAAAAATAAATCTCACCAGGAATACTTTGTGGGCAATAACTACAAAGTCACCTACAAAGTCGGAAACGACTGAAAGGGAAAATCAAATCAGATACATTTTTATCTAATGAGTTATGTCTGTACGTTGGAGACACCTCTGTGGTGTAGTCCAGCGCTTCCCAAACTGGGGGCCGCAGGTTTTGTTGAGGGGGCCCGTGAAATAATGAAAACAAATTGAAAATGTTTTAAGATTAAGTAGATTTTTTTTTTATCTTAAAAGAAACGTATTTCATTTTTATTATTTCTTTTTTGTCATTTTTTATATTTTAATGGAAAAGTTCACACATTGGTGTCGGTTTACAAATTTTGCTTCCTGCGTATATCAGCGCTTAATGAATATTAGTAAATATATGCTTATTCATAGAAGTTTCATTTCAAAGCAGAAATCTAAGAATTGCAAATATTTCACCTGATATTGGTGTAGCAGTATTGAAACACATTCATCACATTAAATTGTTATTAAACTTCTTTTACGTTTTTAATTCTTTCTTTATTACTAATCGTTTTACGTTTCATGTGCTTGTACAGCAAATGTACAATAAATCTATATAAAAATATGAGATAATGTCAAATGTGTATGTAAGATGCAAAAAATATAATATTTATTTGCATTTGATTTTTGCAATATTCGCTGTGCATGTTTTATATTGAATATAAATACAATAAATATTATAATAATATATGTCTATATTACGATTTTGTTTTCGAAGGGGGGGGGGCTTGAAATATTTTAATTTTTCCAAAGGGAGCCCTGACATCCAGAAGTTTGGGAAGCACAGGTGTAGTCGGTAGCGATGACGCCTTCTGGTTGAAAAAAAAATCTGGGTTCGATTTCTATTGGTAACAGAAGAACATTTACAGGTACTTTTCAACTGGTGGTGAGTTACCTGGTTCGCAAAAGAGAAAAAACACTGACAGTGGCCGAGCTGGATTTTCATCGTAAAAAAAAAAGGGGGGGGGAAACAGTCATAGAATTTAGACTCAGTTGGTAGACAATCCACTTGACATTGTAAAACTACGCTCTGGCGGTAAGTTTATAGCTAACATTAAATTGTAGTATATGTTCATTCGAATTTAATGTAAGCTACGCGAACCAGAAGAATTTTTCACTTAACCTGTTTTTTTTTTTTACAAAGTTTTTATTTATTTATTATTCCCCCCCCCCCTAAATGCATAAGCTAGAGTATACGTCCGTTATTGAGCATTAAGACAGACTTCCCGTATTTCATATTAAAAAAGATAACTTCAAATCCTTTTGCGATGTAAATGCCTCAGATAAAGCCAACCTGCTTCTAGATGACTTAGATTGCAGGGTGTTTTCTTACGAAAAATAGACAGTCGCACCAATTCATGCATTTACAGATACTATGTCACTGACAGATGACAAAATAAATGTTTGTTTTGCGTTATTATAGCGAACCACGCAAGTGAAAATTACTTAGGAAAGACAAGATAAAACTAGAATCTTATTTCAATTTCGTACGAACTTAGCTACAGTTAAAAAATAACCTGCAAAACAATTTAACCAATAAAAGTTCGTTAGAGGGCGCTGTGATCGATGTTTCTATAATAAGCTCAAAGAAAGTACTCGATAAACAATGCAAAAATTAAAAAAAAAAATTCTGTCAATACAAATAAAATTTAGATATGAATAAAATCCAAGTTTAATTAAAATTCTTTAAAGCGTTTACTAGATTATTGGTTATTTAATAACATGCATCTCAGTCCGCAGATCTATCCAGAGAGAGATTATCTAATGGGTTGTCATGGCAACATTTCAACGATGCTCGACATTCAGAATGGTAACATTAGTAGTGAATGGAGTAAAGAAGTGAAATAACGGCATTCGTCTTTTTCAACGAGGCGAATTTTTTGATATGAAAGATATAGTAACCGAGTTTACCACTCGATCAACAAAATGTATTCTCGTTGGATGCTATAACAATCCTTATTCAAACTTCAGTCTTTTATAAAATTGATCGTAAAATATTTCGTGGAATTTAATATATATATATATAAATTATTATTCTGTTTGTCCAGGAATTGACCACGTGTCTGAATTGACGAACCATAGTGTTTGTCTTGTATATTTCTTTAGGTTGCTATGGCAACACTCTGACAATAACCTAGGTAACAGTTTTTTTTTTTTTTTTTTTAAACGTAGCATGTAACAGAGTTTTTGTATAAATGTTTGGATAAACATTGCTGTTATTTTTATCTTTAAAATGGAAACGTTTATTAGCAAATCCAAGTAGCTATTTTTGAAATAGGTGGCGTCTTAGGCGCATGCGTACTCTGCCAAGTAATAATTTACTGTTTGAATATAACTATTATTGATCTGGCACAAAAAAAATAATAATAAAATTAATAATGCTGTTAGCAATTGTGTTGAGAATTGCTTAAAGGGATTTATTAGAGAAACTAAGTAATATAAAGTATAAAAGTGACACTCATTGAAAAGTAAAAGGAGACAAGTCAAATGACGAAGACATAAACCGTCAGATAAGATGAACTAATTGGACGTACGACAACTCCCCCCCCCCTCCCCCCCTGGTCTTTTTTTGTTAGAAAACTACTCCAACTGGTTGACAACAGACGTGTCTCGCTTTATTCAACAGATGAAAAATTAACTCTCTACTCTAATCCGATACGGACAAAGTAATGCAATTACAGTCAGCGATCATTTAAAAGGGTGTCCTCGGATTAGTCGAAGAAGAAAGTTGAACAAAAATTAGACTGCCTTTAGGGCCAAACAGAAGAGAGCAAAAAACTGAATCTACTATAAATTTGTAAGCTGATACTCGATGTAATTTTTCCTACTTTCGTCAGCATCCTTTAGAGACAACAAGAAAGAACAAGAGAAAAAAAATTAGAAGTAAACGAAGCAGTGTTTGAATTATCCACTCAAGAAGCTGGTGAAGTACTTATTTTGTTAGCTGTGCGTTCTTGCTTCGTTAGGCCTAATTGGAAATCAATATCCAACATAGTGTGGACAGACGGGCAACCCTGTTAAAGAACAAACTGCCTACATGAATGTCATGAACTCTCCATGTTCCTTCTACTCCCTCCCCCGCCAATCTTTTCAACCTTCTCAAGAAGAAAAAAAAATGAACATAATTTCATTAACTAAATGCATTTTTTGACATGCCAAATTCCTCTGCTTGCAAATATGTCTACGGCTTCAACGCACACAACTTTACCTCCTGCTAAGTATCAAATATCTTCACAGCAACGTGCATTAGCCTTGATTTCTTGTAAGTGATTAACGACTTTTCTGTTTATTAGACATGGGCAAAAAGATTCTTTTCACTATTCCTCGCCTGTCATTATTTTTACTACGTAACACGGAAGTTAAATTTAATCGTGCTGCATGCATTAAGCAGGGCAACATCATCAAGAATTAGCTTAATAATCCTGCATGTGGGTGTCATCCGCAGAGAATATTATTAAGTCGACGAAAGGTTGAACGCAGAAACCATCAATTGAAACTGACACACACACAAACGAACACGTAAAACCAGGTGCCCAATAATGATATAATGATACTCAAACATCGTTGACTCTAACATTACTTTGACAGGTTTATGTATCAATTTATTTATAAATGTTTTGGGTGTGAAATAAAATAAAACAATTAATTAAGTTTATCTAAATAAAAATATTAGAATCTGATTTTAAATTATATATTAATTTATATTATTCATTTATATATATTTTATTTTCTTTTTTCTTTAGAATCGTACCATATTCATCATAATGTTCACGTGTCACCCTTAAATTATTTATGAATAGTTACGCTACTTAAGGATTGAACTTCATAAGTTCAGTCCTCAAAGTCATGCTACTTAATAATATTATTATTATTATTATTATTACTGTTAACTTGAAATAGCGGCTATTTATTTATTTTCCATTTAAAATGCATTATTAGTTTGTGTTTTTTGATATTACAAAGAAATCATCTTCTTCTATCCCAACCCAAGACTTGGAAATCTGCATGCATCCACGTTACTGATTATCGACTATACATGACTGGTTTCCTGTCATGTATAGTCGATATAGAAATGTCATGTGTAGAAAGTTAAGTTATTATTCAATGGGCAACGGATTTCTCGTTATTCAGAAGACCTAAAACCTCATTGGTAGTTCTATGTTTATCAGGTCTTCATATCCCAACTAGTCAAAATGTCAGATTACAAATATTTATTTATTTCAAGTTCGTAAAACATTAATATGAAACAATGCAATTTCGTGCAGAACGTGAAGAACCAATATCAGGGCCAGCAGAATATACGCAGTTGACAGACAAAAATACCTTTACAATGAGGAGAAGCTAAAAGCTTATAGAGAAGGAAGTATGATTCCAATTGTTTTCTTATTCATCTCATCATCATCATACGTATCAAGGATTTAGGCCTAGTATGGCCTGTTCCGGCCTTAGAAGTCATCGTTGAATCGTTTAAGAGGACGTCCTGGTTTTCTTTTTCCTGATGGCTTGTACTTTAAGGCTTGTTTTGGTAATCTTTCTGTTTTCATTCTTTGAACGTGTTCCATCCATCTATGTTTATATATATATATGTATATGTATTTTTTTTTTTTAATTTTTTCAATTACTGGTTCTTGGTTTAATTCTTTCATAATATCTTCGTTTCTTTTGTGATCAAATAGGGTATACTTTGCAGTTTTTCTCATAAACTTCATTTCTGCTGTTGTTAATCTTTGTTTGTCTTTTTGTTTTATTGTCCAGATTTCGCTTCCATACAATAGGACTAGTAGGGCTAATGTATTGTATACTTTTAGCCTGGTTTGTTTTTGAACTAGGTTTGGTTTAAATATAGAGTTAATTACTCCTGTTATTTTTAAATATTTTGCAATTTTTACGTTTATATCTTTTTCATTTTCATAAATGATCATACATCCTAGGTAGTTAAATGAATTCACCTGTTCTACGATCTTGTTATCTATTACTATTTTAGTTCTTGCTGGATCTTGTCCTTTAAAGGCCATAGTTTTTGATTTTTCCGTTGATATTATCATACCATAATCTTTGGATATCTCATTTAGATTTAAAATAGCTTTCTGTAAGTTATCTTCAGAATTTGTAATTATTATTTGGTCGTCTGCAAAGAGGAGAGTGTTTAAGTTAACTGTAGGTGAAAGTTTAATTCCTTGATGTAAATTTTTATTCCATTTTATTATTATTTCATTTAAGTAGATATTAAAAAGAGTTGCTGAGAGGGGACATCCCTGTCGGACCCTTTGGTTTATCTCTCTTGTATATGATAGCCCATGATTTAATCTTATTTGTATTTGATTATTTTCATATATACTTGTGACAGCTTTTAGGATATTATTTGGTATTTGTCTTTCTTTTAATATGTTAAATAATATGTTTCTTTTAACTTTGTCAAATGCTTTTTCAAAGTCAATAAATGCAATATGTGTTTCTAAATTATATTCTCCTCTTTTCTCTATTATTAATTTTAGGCAGAAGGCTGTGTCTGTACATGATCGTCCTTTTCTAAATCCATTTTGTACCTCTAGAATAAAGTTTTCGGAATATTTCATTAGTTTGTTATTTAAGATTCTGCTGTATATTTTGTAACAGGAATTTAGTATACCGATTCCTCTATAGTGTTTAGGGTCATCTCTATTACCTTTCTTAAAGATAGGAATCGCAATTGCTTTTTTCCATTCTACTGGGGGGTGGATGGGAGATACCAGTTGAGTAAATTTTATTTAAAAATAATAAGAGTCTTGCTTTGAATCTTGTTCCTGCGTATTTATATAGTTCTGAACCTAGCTTATCTTCTCCAAGTGATTTTCCGTTTCTTGTATCTTTCAGGCTGATTTCTAGTTCTTCTTCAGTTATTTCCTTTTCATTTTTGTTAATTGTTTGCCAGTTGTCTTTTTTTAAATATTTGTCTGTCCACAGTTCTGTGTAGTAATTTAGAAATTCTTCTAATTTCAATTCAGTGTTTAATTTTATGTTTTCTTTGGTATCTGCATTTAAGTGTTTCAAAATCTTATGTACATTGGGTCTTATTTCATATAAATCATGTTCTAAATTAGAAACAAATTCATTCCATGATTCTCTATGTC
This sequence comes from Typopeltis vanoorti, assembly GCF_054136105.1. NCBI lineage: Eukaryota > Metazoa > Arthropoda > Arachnida > Uropygi > Thelyphonidae > Typopeltis > Typopeltis vanoorti. The sequence continues at coordinate 55,621,384 of NC_143558.1, forward strand.
TTTTTCTGACTTCTCTTTTAGGTATGGCTCTTATTCTTTTATATTCTATTTCATCTTCTAATCTTTTACTGCTTAACCATTTGTGATAGGCTTGTTTTTTCTTTTTGATCATTTCTTTGATTGTATCATCCCAGATCTTCAGTTTTTTCTTATTCATCTTTGCTAATCAAATATAACCCAATGTTATTTCCCATCTATAAAGTAAGGTGATATTTATTGTAATTTAAAATTATATTCCAGTAAATGTAACTAGGATTATTATTAAGGATTCTAATCAAACCACCTTATGCTACTTATTACAACACTTAATTCAAGAAAGATTTAATTTTTCAAAGCGAATAAAATATCGGACTTCGATGAGCAGCGAACAGAATTCTATAAAAATAGTTTTAGCTTTCAGGTAGCAAGATATATCTGTTGAGGCATTTTAACACGATTCTATAAGTTAAGAAACTGTAGACTGTTCTTAAATTTTTTTGAAAATATCAAACTCTTTACGAAGCTGAATTGTAGATTATCGAAATCCAGCATCATAAGCTTTAATTTAATTATCCTATTTCAAATTTGTTTTGCGTTTATTATTAAAAATTACATTAAATTGTATTAACTCAAACTATAATTATAACATGCTACTTAAAACTCGGATTCCGAAATTCAAGTGATGAAAATACATAACATAACATAACATCATTGGCCAGAAGGGTGAAGCAAGATGCTTTTATTCCCTGTTGTCTGATAAGGAGGATGAATTGAAGGAAAGATTTATGAGCTGTGAGCTCGCCCTGGGGGGGGGGTTACGGAGATTAGTCATTATTGCTAGTATTTAGGATGGCTTTGGGCCCCTTGTATTTGAAGAGGTCAGTTTCTTCATAGTTTGCTGCCTGTTTAACTAGATCGTTGGGGTGTGTAGAGATCTTTGAGAAGAATTTTTCCGCTGTAGTTAGTAGGAAGGAGTCGATGTAAGGGATGTTTGTATCTCTATGCAGTTGGACGTTCCTTACAAACCACGGTGCATCTAATATCATGCGCAAACACTTATTTTGCACTCTCTGTAGCTTGAGGATGTTGGTGTTGGATGTGTGGCTCCAGGCTGGAGATGCATATGTCACTATGGGGCGGATCCTCAGCAGGTAGAGGAGTACTTTGATTCTGGTATTTAGTTTGCTTTTTCTATTTATTAGAGGATAAAGTTGTGCGATGGTTTTAGATGCTTTCGCGCATAAGGCTTTGATGTGTGGGTTGAACGTTAATCTTTTGTCTAGAATTACCCCAAGACATTTTGTTCTGTTTGCCAGGGGATTTTGGTGTTGAATAGATAAAGGTCCCCCTTGGGAGTTGCCAATCTTCTGGTGAAAAGTATCGCTATAATCTTTTGGGGATTCACTTGTAAACTCCATATGGAGAACCATTGTTCTAGTTTTAGTAGGTTTTCTTGGAGTTTTTTAGTGACGAGATGTGGTTGTAGAGATCTGGCAAGAACTGCTGTGTCATCCGCATAGAGTGTTAAGATGGCTGACATTGGGTTGTGTGGGATGTCTGCCATATATATCAAGAATAAGATCGGTGCCAGTAGGGAACCTTGGGGAACTCCCGCAGAGATCCGTCACTGACTGGAAACTGTACCGTTTATTTTGACTTGTATGTGTCTGTCCTGGAAGTAAGATTTAATTAGGTGGACGATTCTGGATGATATGCCTGCTGAGATGAGTTTGTGTAGTAATCCGAAGTGCCATATCTTATCAAAAGCTTTCGCTATGTCAAGGAAAACTGCTCCAGTGTGTTGGTGCCAATTGTAGCCGGTGGTGATGTACTCAATTATCCTATGAATTTGTTGAGTAGTACTGTGATGTTGTCTAAAGCTAAATTGTTCCTTAGGAATGATATTTAACTCGTTTACTGAGGCTGGGAGTTTGGAGAGGATGATTTTTTCGGCAATTTTGCCTAAGTTTGAGATTAGGCTGATGGGTTGATAGCTTTCAAGCAGGTGTGGATCTTTACCTGGTTTATGCACTGGGACCACATCTGCGACTTTCCAATAGCTGGGGAAATAGTTAAATCTGAACATGGCGTTGATTATGGTGGTGAGATGTACTACAGCTCTTCGGGGCAGTAGTTTAATTATTCTATTTGTTATGCCATCTGGGCCAGGGGCTTTTTTATTCTTTAACTTCTTTAGAACTTCATAGATTTCCGCTGGTGAGGTGTTTGCAGGTGCCGGTGAGTTTTAGTGCATGTCTGACATGAAGGTGGATTTTATAGACATGCTTGATGTCCAAGTTGTCGTATGTGGGGTTACACTGTTTTTCTAGGTTCTTTGCTATCTCTTCAGCTTTTTCTGCGTCCGTGTGTAGTAGGCCCCTGTCTGACTTGAGTGGGGGAAGAGATTTGGTTTTGTTTCTGAGGCTTCTTAATATGTTCCAGATGGAGTGTTCGCCGGGTGATACAGAGGCTAGTTTGGCTTCCCATGTTTCGTTCCTGTGAGTTTTAAGTGCTTCTCTAACTTCATTGTTCAGTTTGTTGAGGATCTTTTTGTCACGAGGTGCCCGGGTGTTGTGCTACCTTTTCCTTGCTTTGTTTTTGTCCCTAATTAAATCCATGATGTCTTCGGATAGTCGGTTTGTCTTAAGAGTGATATGGTAGAGGTGACAACCTTTATGGCTGTGTTGATTTGCTAAGTCAGGCTTTTGACAGCATTTTCAATTTCTTTTATGGATCTGATGTGAGGGACAGGTCCAATATGTTCCGATAGTACTTCTGGTAGTTTTTTCCAGAAAAATTAACTTATGAACCGTTCCCTGGCGGCGGGAACGGTTCATACTCCCGCATGCCCGCTTCCGCCGGCCCTGCCTGGCCATTCCACTTCAAAATGTTTTGGTAATTTTTTGAGTAGGCTTAGCCCCAGACCTTTGTCTAGTGTTTCTATCAGAGCGTCAGTGTCTATTTCAGTCATAATTACGTCTAGTACGTTTTGATGGGGGGGGGTTAATTACTAAAACTGAAAATTAATAGCGAAATCTTACCTTTCGCTGAGCGAATCTCAATCAAAATCCACTCCATATATATATATATATAATGCATTTAATTAGTTACTACTGGCTTTAAGTCGTGATGACAATACGCAAGACGTTGCTGACTATAAGGGTGAAGCAAAATGCAAAATGCTTTTATAATCCCTTCTATCTGATAAGGATTGTTGTGTGAGGAAAAGTTTGAGCTAAGTGCTCTGCCTGAGTGGGAGCAATTTAAAGTATTTTGAGAAGTCTGTTTCATCATAATTTGCTGCTTGTTGCACTAATTCATTTGGATGTGAAGAGGATGCTGAGAAGATCTTTACTGCTGAAGACTGCAGGAAAGAGTAGATGTAGGGGATATTTGTATCCCGGTGGAGTTGGACATTTCTGATATACCATGGTGCGTTTAAGATCATGCGGAGACATTTGTTTTGCACTCTCTGTAGTTTGAGGATATTTGTACTTGAGGTGTGGCTCCAGGCTGGGGACGCATAAGTAATAATCGGTCGAATCATCAACTGATAAAGGAGCAGTTTTATTTTGGTATCCAGCTTGCTATTCCTATTGATAAGAGGGTAAAGATGTGCAATGACTCTTGATCCTTTTGTACATGAGGCTTTTATATGTGAACTGAAGGTTAGTTTTCTGTCCAGCAGTACACCCAGATATTTGTCTTCTGCTTTCCAGGGAATCTTGGTATTAAATATGAAGATGTCATCTTTTGGAGATATTGAGTTTTTAGTGAAGAGCATGGCGATACTCTTCTGAGGGTTTACTTGCAATCTCCATTCCGAGAACCAGTGCTCTAATCTCTGCAGATTTTCTTGCAGTTTCTTGGTGACAAGGTGCGGTTTAATAGATCTGGCTAGTATAGCTGTGTCGTCTGCGTATAGGGCAATGATGGATGACATTGGATTGTGCGGAATGTCCGCCATGTAAATCGTGAAAAGTATCGGTGCCAGTAGGGACCCTTGAGGAACTCCTGCCAAGATGCGTCGCTGGGTAGATAACATATCATTTAGTTTGACTTGCATTAGTCTGTCACTAAGAAATGACTTCATAATTTGGACTAGATCTAATGGAATGCCAGCTAAAATTAACTTGTATAGTAGTCCAAAGTGCCATAATTTGTCGAACGCCTTTTCTAAGTCGAGAAAAACTGCTCCGGTGTATTGGTGCCAATTGTAACTTGTAATAATGAATTCTATTAGTCTATGAATTTGTTGGGTGGTACTGTGAAATTAGCGAAAACCAAACTGTTCTGAAGGAAGGATGTTTAATTTTTTTACTGAAAGTTGAATTCTGGAAAGGATAGCTTTTTCTGCTATTTTGCCCAAATTAGAAATCAGACTTATGGGACGATAACTTTGAGGCTGCTGAGGATCCTTTCCAGGCTTGTATATAGGAACTACGTCTGCCAACTTCCATGCAGAGGGAAAGTACTTAAATAAACCTGAACATAGCATTTATTATTGTTGTAAGATATACGATAGCCTTTCGGGGTAGCAGTTTAATAACTCTGTTGGATATGCCATCAGGCCCTGCAGCTTTTTTATTATTTAAATTCTTTGTAATGTCATAACTTTCAGCAGGTGAAGCAGGTGTGAGTTGGCTGGTACAGGTATCAGGCCGTTTTAACACGTGTCTGACGTGGCGGTGGACTTTGTAAATATGATTGAAATTTAGATTATTGTATGAAGGGCTACACCGTTTTTCTAAATTTTTAGCTATAGTTTCGGCTTTTTCTGCATCTGTGTAAACAATGTTTAGGTCAGATTTGAGAGACGGAAGAGATTTGTTTTTGTTTTTGATGTTTCTCAGGAACTTCCAAACGGTTTGATCACCAGGTGATATGGAGGCTAATTTGTCTTCCCATAGTTTGTTTCTATGGACTTTAAGTGCATCTCTCACTGCACTGTTCATTTTGTTGAGAAAGTTTTTGTCTTGGGATGCTCTGGTGTTGTGGTATCTTTTTCTTGCTTTATTTTTTTCCCTGATTAAGTTCATTATGTCATCTGGTAGTCGTTTAGGCTTGAAAGCAATTGAATTTGAGGTGATAGATGCTATGGCTGTGTTGATTTGATCAGTAAGTTTATTGACTGCAGAATCAATTTCTTCCTTGGAATTAATATGAGGGATGCGATCAATGTAGTTTGGAAGCATTTTGGATTTTCCCAGGGAATGAAGGTGTGAGGCGAAGGGGAAAGACCCTCTGATAACCCAGTTGGAGCAGAATAGGATTGTGGTCTGATAATTCATTCGATGATTCCAGGGTGTACTGTAGGTTGACATTCTGAAGGACAGCTATATCCAAGACGTCGGATGAGCCAGTAGGACTGTGGTGAGTTGGTACTGAGGGGCCAGCCACAGTTGCTCAATTTGAGCTTGTGTAGTTAAAGAGGATGCGGCCATTCCTATTTATAAACCTACTGCTCCAGGCGTGATGTTTTGCGTTAAAATCTCCGGCAATAATAACCGGCAGTTTAACACCGAGGATAGCATCCAGATCTGTGATCAGCAATGTTTTATATGGTGGGTTAATAAGCAGCATAGATTTTTATGTTTCCGACAGAGTTTGTGATGACATTGATACCTGTGACTTCGAGATTAGTGGTTGTGGGAATGGCTACAGCACAATGGTTGATGTGATTTTTGATGAGGATGGCTGTGCCACCACCTCTGTAATCCAGCCTGTCATTCCTGTAGAGTTGATATCCTTTGAATTTAGGATTGTCAGCAGGTCTTAGGTGAGTCTCATTAATTAATAATATATCCGGATTATATCTGTCATTGAATTCCTGCACTTCTAGTATTTTATTTTTAAGGCCGTTGGCATTCCATCCAATAATCATTAGAGAATCTGGGGTAAATTTTTCCTATGCATTGGAGAGTGCAGATAAAATGGACTGTGTTTGCTGCAAGAAACTTTTTGTAGTGCTTAGCGATGGATTTGCGTTACTGAAATCCTATAACATATTTACAAGAGAAGAGGTGATGATGGCTGTTATATTTGAATGTGGATTTGGCATATTCTGGTCATGGATTGCTTTTTTGGGGCGGGCCACGTCAGCATATGTTCTTGTTTGGTGTTGAAGATTTATTTTCTTGGGGGGGGAGGCTCAGTTGATGGTGGGTCACCCACCATCAACTAATAGGAGCCTGATGAACTTGAGCTTCTGGGGCTCTCGTTTCTGATAGTTAGGTAGATTGACTGATTAACTCAGTTTGCCTGTTTTTTGGGTGGCAAATGCACCCTCTGTAATTTGCAGGATGGGGCCCACCACAATTAGCGCACTTAGCCGGGATGGTTTTTGTCTTGGAGCAGGTATGTGTGGGGTGAGTGTCACCACATTTTAAACATTTGTATTGAGCTTTGCACAACTTCTGGGAATGACCAAATTTTTGGCATCTATGGCACTGCCCAGAAGAGGCCCGCTTCCTAAGTGGCTCCGGTGAGACCTTAAGCCCACAAATTGTCTTCAAGTTATAAATATCTTTATAGATATTGTGTATTTCCACCAATACCAGAGGCATAGGGGTCTTGTTTGATCTGTACATTCTGCTAACCTTTATGGGAGGCAGATCTTGCATGTTGAGGTCAGCAGCTATTTCAGCTGTTTCAATGTCTTCAGATACTCCTCGGAGTACCACTTTTAATTTTTTTTCCGATGTAAGTGCGAAAGTATGGTATTGTATACCTCTTACATCCAACTCATTGGTTAAATTTCTATAGTCAATCACTGTAGTGGGCTGAATTTTGATGCCCTCCTCTCTGTTCTTGGCAGTGTAGTAATTGATCTGCAGGTTGGCCATTGGGGTTCTTAAGGCTGTCCATCTCTGCTTTTCCCTGAGAATGACAGGAGACACCTTTTCGTTGGTGGAGGCAGAGGAATCTGTGTTGGAGGAATCTTCATCCATGCGATTTCGTTTGCTGACTCTGAGGCGAGAGTTTTGCGTTTATTGCGCACGTGCCTCTCTCCTTGATCTGAATGAGTAGAGTCAGAGATTACTAGATTTAATTTTCTTAAGGAGTTTCTTTATGAAGCTGAAAGCCAGTCCTTTATCTAGAGAGTCTATAATGATGTCAGGATCTATCATGTTTGATGGCCATTTGAGCTTAAATTTCCTTTGAAGTTTATTTACAAGAATAAGCGCTGGCTCTTCATCCAGAGAATCTGTGAGGGCGTCCAAATCAAACACATTCATCATTAACGATTTGCGTATAAACGCAAGTAAATCCTGCAAGTATATGGATCTGAAATAGATATGCTACCAATGGCGATTCTAACGACTGTTAGGCCTAACGAATCGCCCTCGTTGCAATTACAGTCCACTTAACTTTGCTGCTGTTCTTAAATACAGTATGATCCGTAATTTAATAACTTTAATCACGTCTCTGCTAGTTAATCTAGCTGCTACACTACAAAACCAAAGTTTCTTATTATTATTCTTATTAACACTTTCTACCGAGAAGAAAATTCACAACCGTATAATAAACGTCACTAAAAGCGTCCTATCATAACGTTGGACCCGTTATCTGTAGAGGACAGTGTAGGGATAAGGTGTTATTGAGCTATTAAAGCTCTGATCATGGCAGGAGGGTAACGACAATAGCCGAGCCTCAGTTAGAACCTCATTGGCTACAGCATTGCCATCCCTTACCCTCCAAGGGTATTGGATTGAATGAATCAATCACCGCATCTCACGGTCGATTAATATTCGTGATGACAATAGTCCTTATCCTTATAAGGACTGGCTTAAAGGGGCGAAGCAAGAATGCTTTTCATATTCCCCGTTATCTGTAGCGGACAGTGTAGGGATAAGGTTCTTGATCTATTATTAAAGCTCTGATCATGGCAGGAGGGTAACAGCAATAGCCGAGCCTCAGTTAGAGCTTCATTAGCTACAGCATTGCTATTCATTACCCTCCAAGGGTATTGGATTGAATCTTCCCTCTCGTGATGACAATAGTCCTTATATAAGGACTGGCTTAAAGGAGCGAAGCAATATTGCTTTTCATATTTCCCGTTGTCTGTAGAGGACAGTGTAAGGAGAAGGTGTTATTGAGCTATAAATATAAATATAAAGCTCTGATCATGGCAAGAGGGTAACAGCAGTAGCAGAGCCTCAATTAGAACTTCATTGGCTACAGCATTGCCATCCATTACCCTCCAAGGGTACCAATTTTAGTCGCCTCGTACGACATGCATTAGCTACATTGGTGCTATTCTTATCCCGGCAACCACACGGGAATGATGACAATAGTTGAAAACTAAATTTAATTGTAGTTCTGTGATTTGGAAATTTTAAAGGTGTTTTTTGTATTTAAAATTTTTAGGAAATATTTTTTAATCTTTTTTCGATAGTATATAATTTTTATTTAAAACATAAGTTATGCTTTTGTTTATAATATGAAAAAAGCAAAAATAAAAGAAAGAAAGATTAAAAACAAACTGTGTAAAAATAGTATGGTTAAAAACTTTTGTTACATTTTTAAGATAATTAAAAAAATGAAAGTGGTATAAATTCATTTCTTCATTCCATAAATCCGGCAACATAATTTTCAGTCTTAATTATGGAATTTTCTTATGATATTTTAAAGTCATTTCGCATTTGTATTGTGAATTCCGTAAGATGGCAAGCTAATCATTTGTGATTATTTCCCATTTAAAGCGAATTAAGAACCGTTTCTGTCATGCCTTGTAACTGATTCCATATTTTCTTGTCAATTTCGCTTTGTTCCGCGTGGCACCCTTCACCGACGCGCGCTGCGAAACATGACATTTCTAACAATAGATGACGTGGGAAAATCAGTGTTTAGGAAGCACTCAAAATACTTCTTGACGTGCTTACAAATTGAGAATGTTCTCGTTAACAGTATCATTTCCTAATACCAGAGGGCGCTGAAGTACGATTGAAAACGAGAAATGTAGTTCCCTCCTAAATAAAAAAAAAAGGAAGTGACAAATCAAGAGCCGAAATGCTTTTATTTGGAATAAAAAAGATGTCAAATAAGAATATTATGTATTCATTCATATTTTATAGCAAAATATTCGAATATAGAGAAAAACTTAAAAAATTCGAAATTTATCAGAGAGCTTATGATAATATAAGTTAACTATGAGTTGCACTATCCAGGTTTTTGCTTACGCTTGGACTCGCCGAACTTTATATATTTACTATATTCGGCATGAAACTCTTTGAGTTTCTTATTCGGCTATGAAACAATATGGGATGTAATAGCCCTTAGATTAAATAATTTCAAGTCGCCGAATTGAAGCCTTTGGCTCTTCATATAATTAGTAATTTATTAAGACACCTTCTTGGTAAATACATGCATTTATGAGCATTCCATTCAGGCGAGAAAGTGTCTTATATAAGTGCCAAATGACGCTGTTAAAAAATTAAAAAAAATTAAGTGTCGTGTATTATTGATGATGAATTATGAATTGGTTTGATATGTTTTTAGCGATTTATATTTATGCTTATTCATTAGTAATAGTAGTTAATTGCTTGCTACCATAAACAGTCACTTTATTTTCCACTTTATCCAGGTAAGTCATTTGTAATTACAAGGGCGATTCGCTAGGCCTACAGCCGCTAGTATCGCCTTTGTTTGTTTCTTATAGTGACATTTTATTGCTGGTAGACACCTAAGAGTGTCTACGGGATTTGCTAGTGGACCCTCAAAAGTCCACAGGATTATCTTTACCTGCTCGGGACACCTGAGAAATCTCTACTCTTTCTCCATCTGTGTCTTGAAATGGCTAAACTTGTGAATGAAACCAAATTCGAGGAAGTATATAAGGAATTCCTCAGACTGGGAAAGCTGCTGAGTGATAATTGGCCGGGAAAAGTGAAACTGTATGACACGTTTCCCCCCGAATGTGTCTCAGACGTAGCCGCTGAAGATCATTTAGAATCGGTGCCTTCTACTTCAGACTTTGTAGAAGTGCGCGCACGCAAAACGCGAAGAACAACAGATGAACCGCACAATGACAACAGTGAAATGGAACAGGGTTCGGACGCCGCTATTTCTCCCAAAGAAAAGGTGCCTCCGATCATCCTTAGAGAAAAGCAGAAATGGGCAGCTTTAAGGCCGACAATGTCCAATTTGCATATTGGCTTCATTAAGGCCAAAAACATGGATGAAGGCATAAAAATTCAGCCAGCAACAGTGACAGACTATAGAAGGTTGACCAAGGAACTGGACGATAGAGGCATCCAGTATCATACCTTTGTGCTCAGCTCGGAAAAAAACTTAAAAGTGGTCCTTCGTGTTGTCTGTGAAGACATTGACACTGCAGAAATAGCGCTGCGGACCTGAATTCTCAGGATCTGCCTCGAGTTAAGGTCAGCAGAATGTACAAAGCAGACAAGACTCCCATGCCATTAGTCCTAGTTGAGATTCATAAAATATACAAGGATATTTACAACTTAAAAACAGTCTGTGGTCTCATCGTCACACCGGAACCACTCCGTAAAAGATCATCTTCTGGGCAGTGCCACAGGTGCCAGAAGTTTGGCCATGCCCAGAATCTATGCAGAGCGGAATATAGATGTTTAAAATGTGGAGACAGCCACCCAACCAATACCTGCACAAAGCCGAGGACTACCGCGGCCAAATGTGCCAACTGCAGTGGCGTTCATCCCGCGAACTACAAAGGATGTACTCAGCACCCAAAGAACAGACGGATAGAGGCAATCAATCAGCCTTCCTCTTTCAGCACAAGAACACCAGAGGCCCAGACATCAAAACCGGAGACTCAGCGGCCACAGTCGGAGACCTCCAATAATAGAGACACCCGAAAGCAAACAAAAAGCTATGCTGATGTGACCCGTACAAATAGACCAATTCCAGAACATAATCAACCAACAGCACCTAAAAACCTAACAGCTGTTATTACGGCCTCACTAGCAAACATGCTACAAAATTTCAGCCTATCAAACCCTACTGAAACCTCCACTAAAAGATTTCTTCGTGAAACACAGGTCATCCTCACAGCTCTCATAAATGAATAGTAACAAACTCATTCCAGCATCTCTTCAGATAGTTGCGTGGAACGCAAATGGCCTTAAAAACAAAATTCTGAAACTCTGACACTTCACATCTAGGTATCAACCAGATGTTATTTTAATCAGTGAAACTCATTTAAAACCCTCAGACAATCCTACAATTAGGGGCTATCACCTATACAGAAAGGACAGACTACTCTACAGAGGCGGCGGCACTGCCATCTTTATAAAAAAGTACATTAAGCACCACTCTGTGAGCATTCCTTCAACCACTAACCTTGAGATCACAGAAGTGGAAGTAGTCACCAGCTCCACTGGCAAACTGAAAATCCACTCAGCTTACAACCCTCCCCAAAAATCGCTACTTCACTCTAATCTAAATGCCATCTTATGCACCAGAGAGCCCACCATTATTGCCTGGGATCTGAATTCCAAGCATCCTGCGTGGAATTGTACAACCACAAACAAGAATGGTTGCATCCTTTACAATTACTTAGGATCAAGCAACGCTGTTGTGGCGGGGCCCAAGGAACCAACTCATTTCAGTGCGTTTGGCACTGCTGACAACCTGGATGTAGCTATCCTTCAGGGTATTAAACTTCAATTCAGCATCATATCAATGGATGAACTATCATCCGATCACAATCCAATTCTACTACAGCTGGGAAATCAAGAATACCTTTGTCCTCCTTCTCACTCCTACATTGCATGGGAAAGACTGTCAACAGCACTCAATGATTATATTGGACCTGTTCCTCACATACGCACAAAAGAAGAAGTAGAAACTGCAGTTACAAATCTCACACAACAAATTAATTCTGCTATAAAGGTAGCTACCTCCTACAAATCTGCCCGCAAGCCATATCGTTTGCCTGAAGACATCATGAACTTGATCAGAGACAAAAACAGAGCTAGGAAAAGATACCGTAACACGTGTGCACCACAAGGTAAAATAAATCTAAACAGATTAAATGGGGCAGTAAGAGATGCACTCAGAGCCCATAGAGACCAAGTATGGGATGAAAAGTTATCCTCCAGTTCTCCTACTGATCACTCCATCTGTAGACTACTGAAAAATATCAAAAACAAAGACAGATCCCTTACCCCAATATTCTCTGACCAGGGCCTTGCTCACACAGATGTAGACAAAGCAGAAGTTATAGCACACAACTTAGAGGAGCAATGAAGGCCTTCGTATATGGAAACTTTGACTTTGACCACATATATAAGATTCACAGCTAGGTCAGACACTCACTCAAACTTTCTATCTCCAGCACTGACCATATTGCACCAACATTACCTGCTGAGTTATATGACATTATTAAAAAATTAAAGAACAAAAAATCTCCTGGGCCAGACGGCATTACTAATCGGGTGATTAAACTTCTGTCCCAAAAAACAGTAGTGCACCTGACCAGTATAATAAATCAAATTTTAAGATTTCACTATTTTCCTTCCACCTGGAAACTGGCTGACGTAACTCCTATACATAAGCCAGGCAAAGACCCACACCTACCGCAAAATGATCGTCCAATCAGTCTTATCTCAAATCTGGGTAAGGTTGCAGAGAAGGTCATCCTTTCACGACTCCAAACCTCAGTAAATGACCTAGACATCCTCCTTAAAGAACAGTTTGGTTTCAGGCAACACCATACTACTACCCAGCAAATCCACAGAATTGTTGAATACATCACAACCAGCTACAACTGGCACACCAGTGCACAGGCGCTGTTTTCCTAGACCTATCCAAAGCATTTGACAAAATCTGGCATTTTGACCTCCTGCACAAACTTATCTCAGCCGGTACCTCACTAAAAATGGTTCACTTAATCCATTCATATCTTCAGAATAGATCAATGCAAGTAAAAATCAACGGTTCTACATCCTCCCAGCGCCACATCTTTGCTGGAGTGCCGCAGGGATCTCTACTGGCTCCATTGCTGTTCTCTATATACATGTCAGACATCCCGCACAATCCGATGACTTCCATTTTGGCCCTGTATGCGGACGATACGGCAATATTAACCAGATCTCTCAGACCCCATTTCACTACCAGAAAGCTTCAAGAAAACCTTCTAAAGCTGGAGGGTTGGTTCTACAAGTGGAGATTGGAAGTCAACCCCCTGAAAAGCTCAGCGGTTCTCAAAAAGGCCAATGTCTCCTGCAGGAGATGTGCTACTATTCAATACTAAAATTCCCTGGCAGACAGAAACAAATTACCTGGGTGTAATTCTCGACAAAAAGTTATCTTTCAACCAACACATCAAATCTGCATGCACAAAGGCATCTAAAGCCATAGCTCAGATCTATCCGCTAATTAATAGAAATAGCAAGCTCAGCAACAGAATCAAATTGCAACTATACCAGATGACCATTCATCCTATAATCACCTATGCCTCTCCGGCCTGGAGCCACATCTCTAATGCTAACATTATCAAAATACAGCGAGTGCAGAACAAGTGCTTAAGAATGATTCTGAACGCTCCGTGGTATGTTGGAAACAATCAATTCCACAGAGACACAAATATTCCCTATATTCTCTCTTTTCTACAATCCTTAGCGTCCAAGGTTTTCCTAAAGACGTCCACACATCCCAACGATTTCGTTCAGCAAGCTGTAGCATACGATCCAACGGACATATTCAAATATAGAAGACCAAAAGCTATATTGGCCTCCTTTAGTGATGCATAATCTCCATGCCCATTCAGGGCAAGCAATCTGCTCATAAATTTTACCTTCACTGTAACCACAATAGATAGCGGGGAATATGAAAAGCATCTTGCTTCACCCGTAAAGACATAAATGTCAATTGTTAGTCAACTTGGCATTACCCTTGGAGGGTAAAGGATGGCAGTGCTGTAGCCAATGAAGTTCTAACTGAGGCTCGGCTGTTGCTGTTACCCCCTGGGACGCAGAGATTCGAGAGTTTTGAGTTCGCTCTCTTAAGGTTTTTGCCTTAAGGGAGCAATTTGAGTCTCAGGAGAAAGTGTTCTCCGGTACGGCCCGCTGAGGGGCTTTGTCGGTGAATGATTTTCTTCGGAATATGAGCGGTTCTGCTCGGTGGTGGTGTGTGGGTTGAAGGCCATCACTGAGTGGAGCCACCATTGAGATGGACGGTCTTTCGCCCACGATTGAGTGGCCTGGGGATCGTCCGAATTTTTAGAGTTGGCTTTACTTACGCATCGCCAATGAAGTTCTAACTGAGGCTCGGCTGTTGATGTTATCCCCTGGGATGCTGAGTTTCACTGTCTTAGGTTTGCTCCCGGTGAGGGGGGGGGTTGCCTGAGAGAGCATTTTGACTCTCCAGGGAGGGTGTTCTCCGGCATGGCCCGGTGAGGGGCTTTGTCGGTGAATGCTTTTCTTCGGAATATGAGCGGTTTTGCTCGGTGGTGGTGGTGGTGGTGGGGGAAGGCCATCACTGAGTGGAACCAACGCTGAGATGAACGGTCTTTCGACCACTGTGGAGTGGTCTAGGGATCGTAATTATTTTTAGAGATGGCTTTACTTATATAGTAGCCAGTGAAGTTTAACTGAGACTCGGCTGTTGCTGTTATCCCCGGGGACGTAGAGATTCGAGAGTTTGAGTTCGCTCTCTTATGGTTTTTGCCTTAAGGGAGCAATTTGAGTGTCCGGGGAAAGTGTTTTCCGGCACGGCCCAGTGAGGGGCTTCGTCGATGAATGCTTTTCTTCGGAGTATGAGCGGTTCTGCTCGGTGGTGGGAGAACCCGTCACTGAGTGTAACCAACGCTGAGCTGGACGGTCTTTTGTCCACTATGGAGTCGACCGAATTTTTAGACGTTGGCTTTACTTAAACATCGTCAATGAAGTTCTAACTGAGGCTCGGCTATTGCTGTTACCCTCTTGCCATGATCAGAGCTTTAATAGCTCAATAACAACTTTTTCCTACACTGTCCTCTACAGATAACGGGGAAGATGAAAAGCATTCTTGCTTTGCCCCTTTAAGCCAGTCCTCGTAAGGATAATAAGGAACTTGGTATTAACTAAGTCAACCTACTCACTGATGAGCCCTCAATAAAGGTTGAAACCGGCCTCCCATGCTGAATACGAGAGGCTCTGCTTGGGGTAGAGCCTCTCGTATTCAGCATGGGAGAGGCTCTGCTTGGGGTAGGTTTTTGCCTGTCTCTGAGTAGGGCCACCGCTGAGATTATGGCTCTGTCTGGTGGTGGTGGTGGTGTGAGCTTGCCACTGGGTAGAGCCAACGCTGAGAAGTTCTTCTTGGTGACGGGATGGGCCTGCCACTGAGTGGAACAACGCTGAGTTGGGCGATCTTTCGGGATCGTCTAATTTTTAGAGAAGTCTTTACTTAAATACACCTCAATAAAGGTTGAAACCGGTCTGAGTAGTGACCTTCTCTCATAATGTAGAACAGTAATACAGCTCCTAGGAGCTGGGTTTCACATTAGGAGTAAATGCCAAGTAGGAGCAAGTTCCAGTGATCGGAACTTGCTCCACCCTTGCTATGAGTTTCCTCAGTGTTGCACTACCAAATGGGTTATGTGTTGCACTATCCAGGTATTTGCTTACCCTTGGACTCGCCGAACTTTATATAGTTTCTATATTTGGCATGAAACTCTGAGTTTCTTATTCGGCTAAGAAACGATATGGGATGCAGTATCCCTTAACTTAAATAAATTATATTCGCATAAACTCTCTGGGAAATTTGAAACTTTCAAGTTTTTTCTATATTTGGCTATAAATATAGATGTATATATAATATTATCCAATATAGTATGCAATATTAAATTTATTTTAAAATATTAATTATTATTACTATTATTTAAATTAAACAGGGTTTAGTTAAAAATATGTATTATCTACCAAATTTTCACAAGCAGAAATTAAATGTTTGATAGAATCGAAGATTCCTTTTTAGGACTTCCAAGATAACAAATGGCAATGCTGTAGCCAATGAAGTTCTAACTGAGGCTCGGCTATTGTTACCCAGCCATGACTAGAGCTTTTTAGCTCAACAACCCTCCATCCACAAAGATTTTCTTCATTCAGATGACGGGATAAAGAGTCAAGGATTCAGTCTATCGCCCAGTTCTTTTAAGGACTTTAAGAACTTAAATGTTTGGATTTTAATTGAATTAAAATTATACTGAGACACTTTAAATGAAAGGAAATTTGCAGATTGATTGACGGATAATATAATATATTGACGATTGATAATGATTACGAAGTGTAAGTAATTAGTATATTAGTGAATTCAAAGAGCTCCGTTTGTACAAAGTTGGTGCATTTTAAATATTACTTTTGTTAGAATAAAAATTGTCAATAACATTTGAAAATTAGAATAACTCGCAAGCGTTTCCATGGCCGGTAACAGACAATTGCAAGCTCCAGCAGCTGAATTGCAGATAAGATTTTATATATACTTAACATGGAAAATATAAAGCCAGACGATTTAATCCAACATTTGGACAGAAACCAAGCACTTGACCTGTTAAAGAAACTGTTAAAGAAGTTCGAGACCGAGTGGCGGGTTTCCTAAACCTGTATGCGCAAACAAACGATCCTGAGGACGAGGAGGAGAATGCAGAGGGTGAAAATACAACTGTCTCCCCACCTAAGGAGTCTCGACAGATGAGCTGTCAGGAGGAACACTCCAGCAAGAGACGCAGAATTGTGACGATGATCATATGGAGGACGACTCTGCACAAATTGTCTCGAGCAACAGGGAAAAGTTTCCCCTCTCCCCAATAATTCTACGAGATAAAGAAAAGTGGACCTCCGTCTCACTGATCCTCTGCGAACAAAATATCGCCTACTCCTGGGCCAAAAATACCGATGAGGGGAGTGCAAATCCAACCTACCACTGTTGCTGACTACAGACAAATGACCTAAACGTGGACAATTCTAAACTACAGCACCAAGCCTTCGCTCTAAGTAGTGAAAGAAATCTAAAGGTGATGCTCCGAGGGAATCACATCTGCCGAGATCGCTGCAGACTTCATCAATCAGGGACTGATCTCAATTAAGATAAGCAGGATGTACAGAACAGACAGGAAACCAATGCCACTAGTGTTGGTCGAAACTAATAACACCCAAAAACATATTTATGAGTTAAACGCAGTCTGCGGTCTCAGGATCACCACAGAATCACTCAGAAAAAGAGCTTCAGCAGGGCAATGCCCAAAAGCTATGCAAAGCAGAATTTAGGTGCCTGAAATGCGGTTGAAAACCATCACCTGCACCAAGCCAAGAACCACTCCTGCCAGATATGCCAACTAGGACCGGCCTCATCCCGCCAATTATAAAGGTTGCAGCCTACATTCGAAATATCGTGGTGCGGTAAGAACCATCCAACCACCCTTCCTCTCAATGCCTCTAGAAGCAACCAGAGTGACCATTCTCCAATACAAAGTAATCCAATCCCTATACCTCAGGAAAAAAAATCCAATCTCCAATCCAAACATATGCAGAAGCAGTGTGATCTAAGAGTACAGCTCCTAATGGCAAAGCGAGCCCTAACCTTGCAGCAATCTTGACTGCCTCGCTAGTCACAATGCTCCATGAATTCAGTAAAATCAGTTCATCCCTATCTTCCACAAACAGATTCCTGCAAGGAACCCACTCCATTCTGACAGCCCTCAGTCATGAATTAAAACAAAATCCAACCGAACTCCCTCCTGATCGCTGCCTGGAATGTCAACGGTCTCCAACAAGATACTAGAGTTACAAGAGTTCGCACACAGACGCAATCCTAACGTAATTCTAATCAACGAAACTCACCTAAGACCTGGAAATAACCTAAACCTAAGAGGATACTCCACGTAGCGAACGGACAGACTCGCCACCAGAGGCAGAGACTCTGCCATCTACATCAAAGCATATCTAAATCACAATGCCATAACCAACCCACAAGCCATCAACCTGGAGGTAACCGGCATAGAGGTGCACACCAGCTGGTAAACTCAAGATATACACAGCCTACAACTCACCAAGCAACTCTCTACTGATGTCAGACTTGGACGCCATCTTCGGCTCCACAGATTCCACCATCATAGCAGGAGACCTAAACGCCAAGCACACAGCATTGTTCAACTCCACTATCAACAGAAACAGTCGCATGCTAAACAACTATACAACATAAATCTCAGTTGTAGTAGCAGACTCACCGAACCCACTCATCACAGCCCTTGTGGCAGATCAGATGTATTAGGCATTGCTATTTTCAGAAACATCAGATATCAGTAACAACTAGCTATTCTCAGATCACAATCCCATCCTACTTAAACTCGGCACCCAAGATCAACTCTTCCCCCCCCCACACACACACCTTCATAGCATGGGACAAGCTATCTAAAATTCTACCAGAATACATCGGCTCAGCACTCATCATGCACAAAAAAGAAGATATAGATGAAGCTGTGAATAACTTAGCGAATCAAATCAACAAAAGCGCTAGCAGCAGTCACCAAAACTACAATCACCCACACAACTAGCCGGCTTCCAGAGGACATCATGGAACTAATTAGAACAAAACATAAAGCCAGAAAAAGATACCACAACACAAGACAAAAAATTCTAAACAACATAAATAGTCAAGTGAGAGAAGCGCTGCTAAACCACAGAAATCAGGACTGGGACGACAAGCCAACAGCACTCAACCCAGAGGATCTTACAATCTGGAAATTCCTGAGGAAATTCCTTCGTACCAAACCTAAATCATTCCCTTCACGCAGGCCAAACACGGTATTGCACATACTGATATGGAAAAAAGCCGAATCTGCCGTGGACAATCTGGAAAAACAATGTAGACCACCATATGAAAACATAAACATTAACCTCATCTGGAAAGTTCATCAACAGGTTAAACGTACCTTAAAGCCGTCCAAGGACAACTCAGAACGCATCACTCCCACTACTCCAGCAGAAATAAAGAACATCATAAAGCATCTCAACAATAAAAAAAAAGTCCCAGATAATATCACCAACAAAATTATAAAGCTGCTTCCACGAAAGGCTATAGTGCACGTAGTCAACACAACAAATGCAGTATTAATAATTCCGCACTTTCCCACTGCATGGAAAATCGCAGACATTATGCCCATAAAGAAGTCAGGCAGTGATCTCCAAATTTCCCAAAGTTACCGACCCATCAGTCTACTATCCAACCTAGGAAAAGATAAACTAGCAATCATACCACCGAATATTAGAATACATCGCAACAGGAGATAATTGGAATTTACATACCAGCGCGGCATTCCTAGACGTTGCTAAGGCCTTTGACAAGATCTGGCACCAAGGCCTTCTCTACAAACTCATAAAAGCAAATATACAAATAAATCTAATAAGATTAATAAAAGCATACCTCTCCGAAAGAACTATGAAGGTAAAAATCAACGGAACAGTCTCAACAAGATGCAAAATCCTAGCAGGAGTTTCACAGGGCTCCCTGCTGCCCCCCCCCTCTACTGTTCGCGATCTGCATCGCGAACATCCCACAAAACCCGAGGATAATCATCGCAGCCCTATACGCAGACGACACGGATATTCTAACAAGATCTCTTCGTACCCACCTGGCAATCCGACGACTCCAGGATAATATCACTACACTGGAGAAATGGTTCTCTGACTGGATGATGCAATTAAACCCCCACAAAAGCACAACCATACTATTCTCCAGAAGAGAAACCTTCATCAATGATGACATCCAGCTCTTCGGGAAAAATATTCCATAACAGACAGAAACCAAATATCTCGGAGTACAACTCGACAAAAAAAAAAAAAAAACTCCGATTTAACAGTCACATCAAACTCATAGGTGCTAAGACATCCAAAGCCATAGCTCAACTCTATCCCATGATCAACTGCCACAGCAACTTGTTTCGTCTATCTAGTTTGCTGCGGCGGTTTTAGGCCTTGGTAGCAGATCTTGTCATGACCTAGCTGAAAAGTTCTTCGCCAAGAACAAGCACGCACCCAAATCCACTAGTCAGACAAGCTGCCAACGACAATGAATCCGAACACTGCAAACACAAAAGACGCAAGACAATCCTGCTGTCAGCTGAACACAGCTAATTCTACAGCCCCTAAAGAGCGAGCGTAAAGATCACTCCCCCCCACCCAAGTTTTCTTACACAGATAAAGGGGAATATGAAAAGCATGTTTGCTTCACCCATCTAGTCAGTAATGTTGTTAACTGTTTGTAGTGTGTGATATCTTTACGCTCATTTTTACCAAGGACACGAATAAATGTCTTTGCATCCACTCACAAGAAAGCTGGTACCATTATCTGAAGATGTATGTTTGACTACTTCTCTCTCTATGCTTTTACGAGCGCGTTCGTGTATGTGTGTGTGTGTGTGTTCACATGTAACATTATTGGATTGAAACCATAAGAAAAAAAGCGATCTAAAAACCATAAGTTTTACTTTCATACTCTCAATTGCTACCTTGGTAAGGTAAATGATGAAGTGCAGTTCCACCTTCTATTCGAAGTGGAATGAGAAAGGAGAAGAAACTCAGCAGCGCCCTCTTCGGTCACCATGGCAACCCATTTCAATTTTGGTTATAGAAATAAAAGATTGTGATTTCACTCAGTGGTTTTGGACGAATCTTCATTTATAAGATTAAGTTTAACATCGACTACGTTCTTCTAACCAATTCAGATTCAAGTATTCCAAACAAATCAAATATAACGAATGTATTATCAGTTTTTTTTTTTTTAATATTTATAGCAAAAGAAATGAATGCAAAACTACTGATAGTTAAGCCCAGATGTGAGTGGGTATATATGCTACAAGAAAGGATATGTTCTGAACTGCTAAAGAAAAACGTAAGCTAAAAAACAAAACTTGAACGAACATTTAAGATAATCGAGGAAATTATTTCAGCAATAAAAGTGAACGATTCATAATAGCATTCTTGCACATAATCACATCAATGATTATCATAATTCTAGCATTAAAAAAAGTCAAATTTAAATGACAGACGAATTTTAATGATGATATTAAATACAAATTTTCATTTCTAAAAGTTTGGATAATAAAAAAAAAGCATTAATAAACCAAAAAGGGAGGAGAATTATTATGTTAAATTGTTTTTCTCAAAATAGTAATTCTAAATTATAAAAAAGTATAATTTTTATTAAAAATTATAAAAAAATATGAAAATATTTTTGTTGTTTTTGTAAAAGTTCGCCTGTGTAGCTCAGTGGATGTGGCGTTTGCACACCACGGCGCTTGACCGCACGAAGGAAGACTTGGTTTCGAGTCTAGTCGGCGACTAGAGGAAATTTTTCTAAGCCTTTTTTCGACCGGTTCCCGAGTTAGTCGATCTCTGGCACGGGCAAGCGGGTTTTTTCTCTCGGAAACTCGGATTTTTCGTCCCGTAAACTCAAGAAAATCGACCGTAGAACCCACATTATTTCAGACATTAAATATATTGTGTTAGGGTTAGGGACCACGAGATGGCGGCACATTTGATCCGTCTCTCTTCACTGCATACCGCTTAATTAGTGATAACCTTGGGCCACCTATCTCTGATTGGTGCCAATGGAGATTGAACTGCCCACTCAGTCTCCAAAAGTTAGATAGGGCTAAATGGCCTCGCTTACTCCCCGTATACCAGAATAAAAAGGCGTTAGCTGATTTTTTTTTTTTTTTTTTTTGTAAAAGTTCGATAAGTGTGGCTCAAAAGTCATAGTGCGTTTGTAACACATCGGCATTTATTTGGTTTATTCGCACCAGATACATTATTTAGTTTTGATTGCTTTTTGCCAGTACCAATGATTCTGATTGAAACCAAAATTCAAACGATCCTTTAATGAACATCCTAAATACCGATTTTTATTCAGTTTCACTGAGCTAAACGAAAGTTATTGCAAAATATATTTTTAACTTCTCGCCTCTTTATGTCCCCTGCGGATAATCGAAAGGGGGGGGGGAGGATGAAAGAATTCCACATATCGATTGCAAAGCCAAAGTCCAGGAATAACTTACGAACGCTAGTTATTCGATTTAATAACACACATTTATATAAGTTGGGCAAGATTAAAAATATTTCGACATTACTATTTAATCGTTAAGAAAAACAGTTAGAACATTGCATAAATGTATTAACGACTCAGAAGGTCGATGACCTGCGAACAGTGTGTGTGTGTTTGTACCCAGAAATAATTATTTTACATTCCATTCCTTTTAGTATGAAATCCCCCACTCCCATTGAAAATGAACCCCTTACTTAGATCGATCGTTTTCGGTCATTTCTATTGCTCTGTTTGATTGTATTGATTTCTCCTCCCCGAGATACCACCTTGAAGAAGAATCTGAACGAAAGAAGAAAAAAAAAAACTTTAATTGAAACTGCATTAGTAGGACTACGTTGCCTGTCTCCAATCGGCTTATACATTGTTCGAAATGTCTCTTCAAGATTATTTATCAGTCTGCGACGAAGGGGAGGGATGACAGTTAACCAAGTGAATGCAGGTGCCGAAGAGAGAGAGAGAGAGAGAGAAAAAAAAAAGTTTGTATAATTGTGCCAGGCAACTATTTGAAATTTTTCGCTTCAGCTAACGAGATAATTGGCACAAATGGGCCCAACTAAGTATCGTCTCTCTTGCTCGCACACTTTTTAGTACTCCAATATTCAGTCCTTTTAATGCTATCATTAGTCAAAAGGCATCCAGTCCGGCTCCCGGTGACCCTTCTTGTAATAAGTGTTGATCGATTGTTCCCCAAGACCTTAATGTGCCAGGTAAACATTTCTAAAGCGACTTATACAACGTGTGACTGGTGTCGAGGATAATTTTCCGACTAAAATGCACTCACTAATTCCTACCGAGGTTTCTTCCCGTGGGCTACAACACTAATAATTATTCGATGCGACAGTTAAGGGGGAAGGGTCAGGAATAATAAAAATTCCTGCGCGTTTTTTATATCGCTGATAAGAATAGAATTCTTCCCCTGCTTGGCCAATCAGACATTATTTGTTGCCTCGAGTCCTACTGCTATGTGAATAATACAAATCTATTTATTTATGCAAGCTTTAGGAATTAGTAAAGAATTTTTGTTATTCGTTTTTCTGGCTTTTACTACTTATTAATAGAACGAACACAACGAGAGAGAGAATCTTGTTTTATTTTTCTTTATTTTTTTTTTCGGCATTACAAATTAGTCTTATTCTGAACTTGGTTTTAAAATGTAAAAAAGTCATCGAGGCCGGCGACACCGCAATAATCTGAAAAAATTTACAATATGCCCTTGAATTTAAGGTTACTCTCCGTAAGGTCAATGGTCTTCTAAATTTTATGCCTTTTCTGACACACCCATGGAAGCTAAATTCTATTCGCAGGCATTTGGTCGGTAATTTTTTGTAATTGTTCAATGATTTGATCTGCGGTATCCCCCAAGGTAAGTTAGTATCGGGCTGATCACGATTTTGTTAACCAATAGCTGATGTCCAGATGGTTATTTTTGTTTAGGAGAGAACAAACGTCCGCGCGGTTAGCCTAGTGGTTATGCGCTTCATAACCTATGCCTGGGGAAGGAGTGTCCTAGGTTCGATTTCCGTCGACGAAGTTGAGGAGCTTAAGGATCTTCCTCAGTCATAGCCAATTTAGCCGGTCTTGGGCGTGGACAGCAGAGTCCCCCCCCTCCCCCCAAGTTTAGGGTTTTTCATTCCGCAAGCAGGCAAACCGTCCCTCCGTGAACACACACGGATTACAGTCATGAATATCATCCTTAGGGGGGATGCAGCAGAGGAGTGGCGAATCGACTGTATTAATACACCAGTAACCCCTCATTACGAGGGGACTCAACCCGTCCTAGGACGGACGAGAAGGATAGGAGGAGACAAACTTGTGCAATTGTTCTCGTGGATTTTGTACAGACACAGTCGGTACGAGATCTTTGTCCTGAACTCCTAAGTATTTATCTAGAGGCTGTCAAGGAATGGGAGTTCCAAACACGACCACATCTCCTTCCATTGAAAAGAACTGCTCTACTCTTTTCGGGATTCATGTTGATGCGTCATTTCTAAAGCCAGTCTTTTAGCATAAGGATTGAAATTTGCAGCTTAATGATTTGGTCCTTACAACTGCTTCATCAGCATAGAGGGCCGTGATTGTTAAAGGCGTGTCGGGAAGATTAGCCATAAAGATGGTGAAAAGTACCGGTGATAGCCAGAAGCCCTGTGGGACACCTCAATTCTTCTTTCTGAAGAAATAACTTCATTTATTTTCCCTCTAAATTTGTGACTATTGAGGTGTGATTTGATGAGTAAAATTAAAACTGAAGGGAATTTGAAAAGTTTGTAGATAAGACCGCAGTGTCAAATGTTGTCATCTGAGTGTTGTCGCTAGTCGTGTCCTAAGCTGATCTATTCAGTAATTCTGCACATTTGTTGTGTTACCTTTGAGGAATCCAAATTGTTCATCTGAGATGACTCCTATTTTCTCTGTAACTTCCTAAAGACGAGAGAGGATTACTTGTTCTGAGATCTTTCCCACGCATGACAGCACGCTAATAGGGCGATAGTTCCCGAGGAAATTAAATCGCTCTACGGCTTGGAGATTAAGAAAACATCGGCGAATTTCCAGCATGAAAGGGAAGTAGTAGAGCCGTGCTATTGCATTTCTAATCTAGATGCTTACGTAACACATCTTTGTGAGAAAGGCTTTTGAGTAACCTGTTTGGAGATCTTGTCCGAGCGCAGAGCTTTTCTGTTTTTTTTTTAACTTTTTGAAAAATGTTAAAAAATCCCATTTACTTCAACAGGTGACATTGATCTGATGTTCACGATGATCTGCATTTTTTTTTTATATTTCACTGAGCATATACATATACAAAGGTACAACAGGGCAGCACAACATCTCCGTTGCGAATGGCTCTGCTTTTCCTTTGTCATTGTACGCTATTCCATGGAATGTTGGAAGAGAACTCCGGTTGACATGAAGAGCCTTCATGATTTTCCATAGAGATTGATGTCCTTTTTTTTTTTTTCTTTGTATAGATTTAACAGGCGTTGTTAAATCTATAAAAACTTTGAACTGAAGATGAATTAGCTGATCTCATACTGGAGTTTTTCGTTTTTTTTTTTTTACTCCTGAAAATAGGTAAACCAGCAGGATAACACACACACACATACACACACACACACACACACACACCATTAACGGAGTATAGACACTGATCTCGCAACTTAGTTGCTCCAACCAACCCACTCCAGTCTAGTGATCTGGAGGTTAACGTTTATAAAATATTTAATTCTTGAGCATGAAGATGTAGGACAGAGTGAAAAACGCTAGCAGGTATCTCTGTTTATGCTGTTATTTATGGTATAGCAGATATGTCAAGACACCGTAAGTTTTTTGTGCGATGTCAGAAAAAAAAATCACTGACTTGCTTTTACTACATATTTTTCTTTTCATATCGTGCAGGTGATCTCTTTCCAAAATCATAATATGTGACATTGATAAGACATGTTAATCCAATAAGATAGATCTATTCTTGCTTAGGAACCTGGATGTTATTAAAAGGACTAGTGGAGATTTTTTTTTTAAATCAGGAAGGCTTAAGTTCTGATAGGAGTGCAGTAGATTGAACTGTTTTTCTCTCATCCGAGGACGGTATGGATATCATCATCATTGAACTAAGTGATTGTAATATGTTTCGAGATATCATGTAGGAGTTTGTTTGTACATTATAAATTTTTGAAACGAATGCAGTGCTTTCTCTCAACGCTTAAGTCTGTAACTGTTGATTCCTGCACACTATGAACAGTAGCATGATTCATACGATGTATAAGACGAACACAAGTAAGACTGACAAGCCAAAAGTGGCTTGACAGTTTAATTTGAGGAGAGAGAGAGAGAGAGAGAGAGAGAGAGACCAGACCTATTGAACTCATTATACATTTTTTTAAAGATTGTACACACATCGTACAAATTAGCCACTTGAAGTTTCACTACAACAACAACAATCGCTAGCATCAAAATTAAGTACACAAAAAAAGGAAACAAACAAGATTCTGAAGGTACAAAATTTGTCATATATTTGCCAATAAATCTTCTTTTTTATTAATGTTCACACTGAAAAATTATCTATTCAATCTATACACGGCATGGGAAGTTTTGCCGACTGATGGTCTGTCGGAGACGAGAACATTAGTTAATTTAAAATCTGTTTTGACATTTGGCTATTAGTATTATTCCCATTTCTTGTGGATAGATTAATGCTTCTATTTGCACGTTTGTGCACGTAGTTACTTCTGCTTACTACTAATTAATTTACAGTTTTATCTGTCTCACTTTAACGATCTTCAATGGGTGAGAAAGAGCAAACACTCTTTGAATATTTCCATACATAATTTAGTTGTGAAGATGTTTAACGCTTCCAAACAAGGAATCCTTTATTCGTTAAGTAGCGCAACTAAGATTAAATAAGGGTGCTAATTAATACGATATAAGTGCAAAAGTAAACTAGATTTCCTTTAAGCTGTTTAGAAGAGAATTTGCAACTTTCTGGAACGAACAGAGATTCAAATCGAACAAATTTTGTGGAAATTATTTTCTCCCTTATTACAGAAATCTCTTGGGAGAGAGAGAAAGAGCCAAATACTTGACAGAAGTCGTAAAATATGGAACGTTCAATTATTGACATTGTGTACCGACCAATAGGATAAAAGTCGGTACCTACACAAGCTCCAATTAGTAGAATTAACATAACAATATCTCGGCTATTAAGGAAATAAAACACGCTGATTACCACACAGTTCAAGTGTAGCGCGAATAATGATGAGACAGAAGTCGACTAAAAGAAAAATTTGAAGGATTCATCTTATTGGTAAGATATTCTAGGCATTCGTACAAAATCACTAATACCAGACGCTTTTAAGAAAGAAAGGGACTCAATCCAAATGTCACACAGCATTAAAATTAAGCTTGGCATTTACTTGTGCATGTTGCTAACGACTTCTGAAGTTAAAAGTCATTAAGAGTTAAATTTTCTGCAGAGCCAGCGTAGAACGACTTGTGTAAGGCATGGAAGAAAACGTGTGTGGATGAGAGAGGCAGAGCAGTAAAGATAATTGACAAGTTTTATATTTGCTGCAGTAATTACAAGCGATATGAGAGCGGAATGGAGTAAAAGCTGCCGACACACTTTAATAGTTGCAACCTGCCGCTTTCATTACGGTGAAGAGTGGGGTAGAAATGGCAACCCCCTTCCCCCCCTCCAACAACACGGATGCTATGCTTTTGCTAAAACGTGTTGCCAAAATACGATACAAATTTATGTATGCATGCAAATTCTTTTTAAAATTACCGAGGCTGAATGTAAAAATCGGAAGGAGAGAATTTTTAAATGAATAATCAATCGTTTTGTATTGATTTCTTCTCATTTTCCGCTAAGAGCGAGTGTCTTTTAATTTTCCATCTTCACCCACATTTCAGCATTCAATATTGATTCTTTTTATCCTTGGAAAGAATGGTCTTACCTTTCACTTTCAAAATGCATTCTTCGAGGGATTTTTGCTTCGATTCTTCAATGCAAATTAGGCTTAGATAATCACTGCTAGTAAATCTATTTGGAAAATCAATTTCTTTACTAAATTTTATTTTAGGAAATTTGTTTGCTTAAAAGACTTTATTAATATTAATATCAACCAGATGGTTTATTAAAATAATCAGAGAATATCAAGTTTCTTCTATTAAATTAATAAAAACAATAACCTTTATTTTTAATTAGAAATACATGTAGGAATCTGATTTCTAAAAGGTGTTGTACTGAGTTTTATAAATAACTAAAATTATTTAATTATTTTTCTTAAAATCAATATTTATTCATTTACGATGCTTTATTTGCATATATATTTCATAAAAAGAATTCTATTTAAGTTAAATAAGGTTTTGCTATATATATTTTTATATTAAAATACATATAGCAAAATCTTATTTAGCTGAAATGGAATTCCTCAATCAAAATGGTAGGCCATGTATTAAAACAAGTTAATAAGTATAAATGACCATAAATAAGGTAGTCACGAAATAATATTTTATATAAAACATTATTACAATTATTGAAATTAAGTGGATATTGAATTCAACATTATTTCAAAGATAAAGGTACATACCGTAAAAACTATTAAATTTGAAATAACATAAAAATATAGAACCAATGAATAAGCTGAAATGGCAGGATTGAAACCGACACGAATATAAATGAAAAATGGTAAAAAAACAATGATTCAAAATTTACTGATTTAAAGATAAAAGGGTAACAAAAATATTTAAAAAAAAAACTATAAAAATGCTTGGCAGGCCTATGGGGTAATGGCGTGTGTGTTGACCATCGGAGCGACATGAAATCTTTTCAGAACTTAATATCATATATAATCTATTTTATAAATAAATATATATTTAATAATTATAATAAAAGTATAGAACTTTCATAGTTATAATTATCATAGAATTACAAATTTATATCAGTATATCAACATCAACAGCAGAAAACAGTTTACAATAATTACAACTTTTAATTTTTGTAATTACTTGACTGACATTTATGACTTAAGGGGTGAAGCAAAAAGCTTTTCATATAACCCCGTTGTCTGTTACGGTCACAGTGAGGGAAAATATTATGAGCAGTTTGCTCGCCCAGAATGGGCATGGAGGTTATACATCACTGAAGGAAGTTAAAATAGCTTTTGGTCTTTTGTGTTTGAATGTATCCGTAGGCTCATAGGCTACAGCTTGCTGAACTAGATCATTGGGATGAGTGGACGTCTTTAGGAAGACCTTTGCAGCTAAAGTTTGTAGGAAGGAGAAGATATAAGAAATATTTGTATCTCGGTGAAGTTGATGATTACTTATGCTTCTCCAGGTTGGAGAACAAATTTAAGCATAAGTAACTATAGGACGAATCGTCAGCTGGTATAAAAGCAGTTTGATTCTGATGTTTAGCTTGCTGCTTCTGTTTATTAGGGGGTAGATCTGAGCGATGGCTTTAGATGCCTTTGTACATGTAGCCTTGATGTGTTGGTTAAAAGTTAATTTTTTGTCGAAGACGACACCTAAGTAATTTGTTTCAGTCTGCCAGGGAATTTTGGTGATGAATAATAAGATGTCTCCTACAGGAGATTTCGACCTTTTTTGTGAAGAGAATAGCTAAACTTTTTAGGGGATTTACTTGCAGTCTCCATTTGGAGAACCATCTTTCTAATTTTAGAAGGTTTTCTTGAAGTTTTCTACAGGGTGTCCCAAATTCACGCAAGAAGTGATTTTGATAGAAAACACAAGTTTTTAATTAAAAATTGTAATTTCTTATTGCTTCATAAAGTATAGGGTTATGCATGGAACAGCATATCGGGTAAATGGCCTCCACGGCTTTGCTGGCACATACGCACTCTTTTGTCGAAATTTTCCATGACCGTTTTGCATAAATGTGGCTGAATTTCGTTGATACAGCGCTCAATTTCCTCCTTCAAGGCGTGGGTGGTCGTGGGCTTGTTGGCATAAACCTTAGACTTCAAAAAAAACCCAAAGAAAAAAGTCCAACGACGTTAAGTCACATGATCTGGGCGGACAATTCTGATCACCAAAACGGGAAATTACACGACCAGGAAATGACTCATGCAGTAATTCAATTGTTTCTCGGGCTCTGTGGCATGTGGCACCGTCTTGTTGAAACCACATGTCGTCCACATCCATATCTTGCAATTTAGGCACAAAAAACTGGATTATCATGTTGCGATAGCGAGCACCATTAACTGTTATTGCCTTACCAGCCGCATTTTCGAACAAGTATGTACCGATGATGCCTCCAGCCCAAAATCCGCACCAAATAGTGACACGTTGCGGATGCATTTGTTTATCAACAATCACTCGTGGATTTTCTGAACTCCAAATGCGACAATTTTGTCGATTAATGAAGCCATCAAGATGAAAATGAGCCTCATCGCTGTGACAGCGTGACAGCGATGAGCCTCATCGCTGTCACGCTGTCTTTTTTTTCTCGTTGGCAACACTTTACCGCACAAATGGCGCTAAATTTAAATCTTGCGTGAATTTTGGGACACCCTGTAGTAACGAAATGTGGTCGAAGAGATCTGACTAATAATGCTGTGTCATCTGCATACAGGGCCATGATGGATGTCATTGGGTTGTGCGGGATATCAGACATGTATACAGAGAATAGCAATGAAGCCAGTAGTGATTCCTGTGGCACTCCAGCCAAGATGGGTCGCTGAGATGAGGTAGTGCCATTAATCTTGACTTGCATGGTCCTGTTATGCAGATATGAACTAACTAAATGTGTCAATTTCATTGAGATACCAGCTGAGATAAATTTATGTAGCAATCCAAAGTGCCACATTTTGTCAAATACTTTGGATAGGTCAAGGAAAACAGTATTGACGCCAGTTGTAGCTGGTAGTAATGTATTCCACAATTCTGTGGATTTGGTGAGTAGTACTGTGGTATTACCGAAAGCCGAACAGCTCTTTAGGAAGGATGTCTAGTTCATTTATTGAGGCTTGAAGACGTGCGAGGATGACCTTCCCCGCAATCTTGCCTAGGTTGGAGATGAGACTGATTGGACGATAATTTTGAGGCAGGTGAGGATTCTTGCCTGGCTTATGTATTGGAATTACATCGGCCAGGTTTTTTCCAGGTGGAAGGAAAATAGTAAAGACTTAGAATTGCATTTATAATTGTGGTCAGGTGCACTACTTCTTTTCGGGGCAGACGTTTGATCACCCGATTAGTAATATCGTCTGGCCCAGGAGCTTTTTTGTTCTTTATTTTTTAATGATGTCATATATCTCAGCAGGTGATGTTGGTGCAATATGGTCAGTGCTAGTGTCAGGAAGTTTAAGTGAGTGTCTTACCTTGCTGTGAATCTTATATATGTGGTCAAAGTCAAGGTTTCCATACGAGGGCCTGCATTGCTCCTCGAAATTGTTTGCTATAATTTCTGCTTTGTCTACATCTGCGTGAGCAAGGCCCTGGTCAGAGAATATTGGGGGAAGGGATCTGTTTCTGATATTTTTCAGTAGTCCCCAGATGGAGTGATCAGTAGGTGAAATGGAGGCTATGAGCTTTGAGTGCATCTCTTACTGCCCGATTTATCCTGTTTAGAGCTGTTTTATGTTGTGGTGCACGTGTGTTAAGGAATCTGTTCCTAGCTCTGTTTTTGTCTCCGATCAAGTTCATGGTGTCTTCAGGCAAACGATCTGGCTTGCGGGCAGATTTGTAGGAGGTAGCTACCGTTATAGCAGAATTAATTTGTTGTGTGAGATTTGTAACTGCAGTTTCCACTTCTTCTTTTGTGCGTATGTGAGGAACAGGTCCAATATAATCCTTCAGTGCTGTTGACAGTCTTTCCTATGCTATGTAGGAGTGAGGAGGAGGAGACAGGTATTCTTGTTTTCCCAGCTGTAGTAGAATTGGAGTTGTGATCGGATGATAGTTCATCCATAGATATAATGCTGTATTGAAGTTTGATATCCTGCAGGAGAGCTATATCCAGGATGTCAGCAGTGCCAAACGTACCGAGATGAGTTGGTTCTGTGTGGCCTGCCACAACAGCATTGCTTGATCCTAAGTAATTGTAAAGGATGCAACCATTCTTGTTGGTGGTTGTGCAATTCCACGCAGGGTGCTTGTAGTTCAGATCCCCAGCTATAATGGTGGGCTATCTGACACATAAGATGGCATTTAGGTCAGAGTGTAGGAGATTTTTGGGGAGGGTTGCAAGCTGAGTAGATTTTCAATCCGCCAGCGGAACTGGTGACTACTTCCACGCCTGTGATCTCAAGGTTAGTGGTTGAAGGGAGGCTCACAGAGTGGGGCTTAATGTAATTTTTAATGAAGGCGGCAGTACCGTCGCCTCTGTAGAGTAATCTCTCATTTCTGTATAGGCGATAACCCCTTATTTTAGGATTGTCTGAGGGTCTTAAATGAGTTTCACTGATTAATATAACATCTGGTTGATACCTATATTGAAATCTCCGAGTTCCAGAATTTTGTTTGTGAGGCAGTTTGCATTCCAAGAAACCATCTGAAGAGATGCTGGAATGAGTTTGTTACTATTCATTTATGAGAGCTGTAAGGATGACCTGCGTTTCACGAAGAAATCTTTTAGTGGAGGTTGCAATAGGGCTTGACAGGCTGAAATCTTGTAGCACGTTTGTTAGTGAGGCCATAATAACAGCTGTTAGATTTTTAGGTGCTACTGGTTGATTTTGTTCTGGTAATTGGTCTATTTGTACGGGTCACATCGGCATAACTTCTTGTTTGATTTTGAGTGTCTCTATTATTAGAGGTCTCCGACTGTGGCCGCTGAGTCTCCAGTTTTGATGCCTGGACCTCTGTTATACTGTAGGAGGAGGGCAGATTGACTGCCTCCATCCGTCTGTTCTTTGGGTGCTGAGTACATCCTTCGTAGTTCGCAGGAACAAGATTCTGGGCATGGCCAAATTTCTGGCACCTGCGGCACTGCCCAGAAGATGATCTTTTCGGGAGTGGTTCTGGTGTGACGATGAGACCACAGACTGTTTTTAAGTTGTAAATATCCTTGTATATTTTATGAATCTCAACTAGGACTAATGGCATGGGAGTCTTGTCTGCTTTGTACATTCTGCTGACCTTAACTCGAGGCAGATCCTGAGAATTCAGGTCCGCAGCGCTATTTCTGCAGTGTCAATGTCTTCACAGACAACACGAAGGACCACTTTTAAGTTTTTTTCCGAGCTGAGCACAAAGGTATGATACTGGATGCCTCTATCGTCCAGTTCCTTGGTCAACCTTCTATAGTCTGTCACTGTTGCTGGCTGTATTTTTATGCCTTCATCCATTTTTTCGCCTTAATGAAGCCAATGTGCAGATTGGACATTGTGGATCTTAAAGCTGCCCATTTCTGCTTTTCTCTAAGGATGATCGGAGGCACCTTTTCTTTGGGAGAAATAGCGGAGTCCGAACCCTGAGAATCCTGTTCCATTTCATTATTGTCATTGTGCGGTTCTTCTGTTGTTCTTCGCTTTTTGCGTGCGCGCACTTCTACAAAGTTTGAAGGAGTAGACGGCACCGATTCTAACTGATCTTCTGCGACAACGTCTGTGACACTTTCCGGGGGAAACGTGTCGTAAACTTTCACTTTTCCCGGCCAATTGATGTTAAGTAGTTCACGTAGTCTTATAAATTCTCTATATACCTAGTCGAATATTGTCTCATTTAGCTGTTTTTCCATGACTATCAGTATGAAGCATCTAAAGTTGAAAAAAAAAAAAAAACGCTTACCGTGCAGTTGAAGCCTTACCTTACCGGCACTTTATGGAGGACTCTAAATTTTTTGGGTAGAAGCACTGATATATAATATAATAATAATAATGGCGTGATGTTCAGGACACATTTACAACAAATATCACTTGCCGGTCACTCCACACAATCATCACCTTCTCACTAATTAACAAGAGAATGACTCAATTCATCACAACACTAACAAGCGAGCCGCCATCTTTTTTCTCTTCCATCTTATAATTACTTCCTTATAGTCCTTATAAGGACTGGCTTAAAGGGGCGAAGCAAGAATGCTTTTCATATTCCCCGTTATCTGTAGAGGACAGTGTAGGGATAAGGTGTTATTGAGCTATTAAAGCTCTGATCATGGCAGGAGAGTAACAGCAATAGCTGAGCCTCAGTTAGAACTTCTTTGGCTACAGCATTGCCATCCATTACCCTCCAAGGGTATTGGATTGAATGAATCAATCACCGCATCTCACGGTCGATTGTTCAATCCCTCTTCATAATTACTTCGTTTACAGCATTCACTTATCTATCAGCCATATATAAAAACTATTTTGGTAAAAAAAATATATATGTATATTTAATGAATATAAAAAGAAACCTAAAAGAAAAATATTTTTATATATAAAATAAGATTTAACATATTGTTTTTTAATTATCATTTAAACTAATACTATTTAAAAGATATTTGCTCCGAAAGAAGGAAGAGTATAAACAAATTTTGTACAAACATTATTTCCGCCTTTACAACCTGTGGGAAGTTGTTATCCTATAATATACTTGGAAATCATCCAAAGATGAGACCAATGTCCGTAGAAAATGCGAATGTTTTCCGATATATTTGTGCGGAGTAGCTATTTTCACACAATTAACAGTAATTGGGTAAAGAGTGGTACGAAGTCAAGGATGACGAAAAAGTAATGAAGCGTTCGCTCTTTCGTGACACTTGACCGCTTACCGAGAACTCGCTGAAGATGTTTCCAACCGTGAAATGTTGATCTTTATGTTCTGATGAAAGATGCTGAACCATTAAACAAGTGTAGGAAACAATAGGAACAATGCTCACTCAAGGAAGATGATAATGCTGTCTAATACGAATGGGACGTCTGTTATGAGACTATGGAATTACACACGCCACTAACTATGAATAACATAAAGACTTTGAGAGTTGTTTGGAGGTTTCTTAATTGCGTTTATTTTCGGATGGTTTGGTTTCTTTATATCTAGTTTCTGACTAATTGATTTTAACCTTTTATCATCGAAATTCATAGCCCGCAGTGTCAACATTTTGTAATTAATTGTATTGTAGAAAATTGCATTTGACTAACAATCCTTTTTATTTTTATATAACTCTCAAAAATATTGATTTTTTTTATAAATCTTATTTAAATAAGAATTTGGTGTAACTATATATGTTTAGCTATTTAACTTAAATATATATAAAATATGTAATATTAAAGCATATTATATTAGAATATTAAAATTTATATGAAATGTAATAAAATATTTGTTAAAGTTTTGGTACGTCATTTGGTTACGAGTATTGAGCAGTGACTCAACATTATTAGGTGAGCGTCATGGCTGCACACTTGGATTACTTTGGATGCGAAATAGGACAATAATGTAAACACAAGATTATCGCTACACGTTTTGTAACATTAATTTGACTCAAAACGGATTTGGCGGCGAAACGGTTGATGTGATTTTTGGATTGCCCTATCAAGACATAGATGGCATTTTCAATGAATGAATGAAGTTCAAAAGCCGAAAGATTAGCGTTTATTTGTGAGCTGTTGCAAAAGAAGCTTTATAGCCGTTTAGATGCATAATTATAAAGAGAAAATTTTAAAAAAAAGCACCAAGAAAACTTGAAAAATCCTCAAATGGCCAATTAGGGAAGTAAAGATAGATTCTGAATGAGTCTCATAAAAATAGAACTAGAGCCTGAAAGATTCGCCTCTTTTATTCGTACTTGGATTCCCCCCCCCCCCCGCCTGAATACTTCCGAGTGAAGCAGCTTGAAAAGTACCTAGGCTTACAAATCAACTAGGCTTACAACCGTTTGTGAATGAGATTCACCTAAAAAAGGCTATCTGAATTTCGGCTGCTTATATCGATCTTACAAAATGTACGCACGCATTTTGTTTCGTTTATCAGGGGATGTTTAAATCCCGTCTGGAAAGCGAAGAGCTTTATAAGGACTTGTTCAAATGAAGACGAGTTATCCAGTCTCATACGAGGAAGGAAGGGTTGTCCTCGCGTAGGCTCCAGGTTTTTTATTCTGCAAAAGAGGCAAACCGACTTGAACCCACGTAATTGACAGACATACAAGACGTGTTCAAAAAAAAAAAAGACCGAACTTTTGCTATAAAGAGTTTATTGCTAATTTTATAACATTTTAAGCACTGCCCCCTTCAAACTAGTCCCCTCTACTAACGATGCACCGTTCCCAACGTTTCTTCCATTGTTGGAATGCTTCCTGGAACGCACTTTCTGTGATGGCGCAAAGTTCTCTTATAGCATTTTCCTGAATCTCCTCTATGGTTTGGAAACGAAAGAAGGGTGGTACAAATTCATAATGGACAATGCCTTTCCAATCATAAAACACAACCAACATTACCTTGATCTTTGACCGACTCATCCGTGTTTTTTTTTTTTTTTGCACGAGGGAGACCCTTTCCCCACCCACTGCAACGATTACATGTTGGTTTCAACATCATAGCCATAAACCCACGTCTCAATTTTTACTAAGTTTCAGAAAAATTTCACACACACACGTTGTTATTCAAGCTCTTTTAATGTCACTTTGTCACTAATCTGACGAACGGCTTGAGCACGTGCTTCCGCTGATGTAACTCGACGACTAATGCTTGGGGAAAATGGCAGTTTGTTGTCAAAATCTCCCGCTAAGTGCGCTCAGTAGCCGCAGCGCGCTCTCTGTGCCCGGTTGGCGCGCTATTTTAAAAGTTCAGTCTTTTTTCGAACACGCTTTGTAATACGTTGGCTTCATAACTTTGGCCGTAATTCAGCTGATTCAGCTGTAATACGTTGGCCGTAATTCAGCTCAATTCTTTTTTTTTTTTTGTTCAAAATACATGTTTTAAGTTGGCATTTATGTTTTTTTTTTTTTTTTCCTTTGGTGAACATATTTCCCCCTTTCATTATTTTACAGAGTTTTGGGGCTATGAATATACGCCGAGAATCCATTGCTATTTCTGTCGTCTAGTGTATCGAAGAAACACAGCCGTGTGGTCCCGAGTCGAAATGAGAAATGAAGGTTAAACCTGTAGTTAGCAACTTCAGTATGTAATTGCTATAAAAAAGCGATATCACAAAAAGAAATTGGAAAATCATAAGAGAGGAAAAAACTTATGAAATGATGTCTCAACTGGTAAAAGTTCAAATTAAGTGGATATTGAATCCAATATTATTTCAAAGCCGAATAGAGAAACTACAAGAGTTTTGTGACAAAAATAAGAAACTATAAAAGTTTCGGCGGATCCGAACATAAGCAAACCTTTCATGACAGGGGCAACTCGTAGTAAAGGTGAGCAAGACCGATCACTATCCTTAGTATTTCCCATAATGTAGAACACATCTTTCCTAGCGGACATGTATGATGTTATACAATATGGGGGGGTCACTACCCAGACCGGTTTCGACCTTTTTTTGAGGTCTCATCAGTGAGAGCCATACCCAGGTGTAAATGTAAATACTCAGGTTTAATTATAGTCCTTATAAGAACTGGATTATAAGCCCTTATAAGCTCTGATCATGGCAGGAGGATAACAGCAATAGCCGAGCCACAGTTAGAACTTCATTGGCTACAGCATTGCCATCCATTACCCTCCAAGGGTATTGGATTGAATGAATCAATTACCGCATCTCACGGTCGATTAATTCCCCCTTCAAATACTCAGGTTGTGGTGATGCAGAACTTATATACTTTACCATACGAGTTGACCAAAAAGGTGTCACATCACAAAAGGCATCAACAATCACTGAAATAGGAAGAGAGTCAAGAGGCTTCAGTTCGGCGATGCACAATTATTCAAATTAAGTGGATATTGAATCCAACATTATTTCAAAGCCGAATAGAGAAACTACAGTTCTTTCAGAGAAAACAAAATGCTGATATAACATTAAAGATTACATATCTGATCTGATCCTATAGTTTCCTCTCTTTGAGTGGGTTGCAGCTGATTACTAGGGAAATAGTGACGCAAGCTGGTTTTCCGTTGCCTTCCTTGCCGTACTATATCCTATGGCTGTAGATCCGTGTGTGTGTTCACGGGTCCGGTTTGCCTGCTTGCGGGATGAAAAACCCCAGATAAACTGGAGGAAAAACCCTGCTGTCCAAGTCCGGTTAACTTGGCAATGGCTGAGGAAGATCCTTAAGCTCCTCACGTCGTCGACGGGAATCGAACCTAGGACACTCCTTCCCCAGGCATAGGGTTGCGAAGCGCACGCACAGCCACTGGGCTAACCGCGCGGACGAAGATTACATATAGAACATCTAATTTTTATGGTTCATTTATTTTTTTTATTTATATATATATATTTTTTTTACAAAAGCAAGAATATAGAAGATAAGATATTGAAATATAAGACCTATAAAGGAAAAAAAAAAGAAGAAACAATAAAGGAAAATAGATGACATGAGATGTACAGACTACAGATGAAGCAGAGGCAGGATGTAAAGAAACTATATGTTGTTACAGATATTATAAGACAAATATAAAGGAAACTATAAGAAAATAATAACCAATAAGAAACAAACATGATAAAATATTAACCAATGAGAAAGAAGGATGGATATTATTCTATTTGGCAACTTATAACTGTTTTTAAATAAAAATTAAATAGTAAATTATAATTATTAAACCTATGTATTTTTAGATAGAAGAAAAAAATTGCATTTAAATTAAAAAAAAAAAAAAAGGATAGCCACCGCAGCTGAACTGTAAAGAGGTTCTTAGTATACCTAATTAGTTTTAAATGGTCATCTCTGATTACCAGTTAATGAGCGAATTCGATTTAGATGGATACGAAGCACTTCGTTGATCGCCACACCACCAAACGAGCATTACGTTCAACAATCGAAAAGAAAAGTAGCTACAGTAGTTAAGGAAATTAAAGTTGCGTCTGAAGGAAGTAATTGAGATAATGCAACGCGAGAATGTGCATCAGTAGCAAGTCATCTTAAGTACACCATTTGTCTTACGTAGAATACTTCGCTCCTTCTGGCATAGCATTAAGAAAGAACCGAGCTCGATTCATCGTAATAATGTCAACGAACTCTAATAAAGCCCAAGTTTTGCCTTCGCAGTTAAAACTCCTAACATCGCACTTAAGAGATGCAATACGGAGCTAAATTATATTCCCCCCCCCCTTTTTTTTGTTTATCTTCCTGATGAGTTTTGTCCCATTATGCCCACGTTAGCCTCGTAACGCGGCATTGATGGCTTTTTGTAAACAAGCCTTCATTTGAGTAAACTGCAAGTGAACCACGTGTTTCTGCAACACACCGAATAGATGGACTCTTGTACACTGATGTTAAGTAACTCATAAGTCAAGCAGCAGATCGCTTTCTGCTATTATACATGTGTACAGTGGAAGAAGAAGAAATTGACTGTCCATGAGGGGTACTTCCACAACCAAATAATCTCTTATTAATAGACTCCATTCGCGTTTACAACGCTAATCACCAATCAGACAATTCATTTTAAGGATTCATAACAAGTTCAAAGACGTTTTGATATATTTTGTTCATCTAAATTGAGAAATCTGTAATGTCCCCATTCTCTTTCATTACTAAAAATTTATTGTAAGGTAAGGTCTTTGGAAAATAACTTTAGAAACACTCCAAATTTCTATTTTGTTTCAGGGTGCTAGCGTGGATGAGTACGATCCAGAATTCATATGAAATATTAATTCATTAAAATAGTAATTAGGACTAAAAGAGTTTCGCCTCCATCCTTCGGAGAATAAAAAAGGTATTAATCTATTTTTCAAATAATTTTATCTAATTAAATATTAATATCCCATTCACCTGTCTATACATAAAGCAGTTTCATTTGTTTGTTGGTTAAATATGAATTATTAAAATGTAAAGCTTACATCCTTTCATATGAATCCTACGGTAAATTCAGATCCTGTGAAGCATGATCTTCACAGGATCATACAGGATTTTGAAATTTTTAGTTCTTAAAAGAATTGGGCGATGGACTGAGTCCTTGACTCTTTATCCCGTCATATGGCATAAATTACAAAATTTCAAAGCAAGTCCTAAAAAGGACTTCCTTTGAAATTCTGAAATTTATGACATATTAATGTATATAGTTTAAGAAAATAAAGAAGAGGTGTTTAATAAATATAACAAAAACCATTTTAGAAATTTTAATAATAAAATTTTAAATTAAGTACTGAAATTTTAATTTTATTTAAAATTTTATTTTAATATTAATATTGATATCAAATTAATTGGCGAACAGTTTTTTCACAGATGATATGTTTACTAATCTACTATGGAGGATCTTCGATTAAATATTAATGCCACGGAAATTACTTATAGTCACTGCGTGATACTATCGTTTAACTCTACATGGGAATTTGAGAATTTGATAAGAGATTTATAATACATGCACTGGGACATGATTCTTAACGGAATGTTTATTTTATCCTGATAATTAAATCCAAAACCTAACCAGAGCTGGGTAGATGGACCACCACATTGTTAGAGATATTAGCCACAAGGAAAGCCTTTGGGAGAGATCTACATCTAGAAAATCAGCCTTTTTTATGAAGGGAAATAGCAACTTGAATACGATATGATTTATGTACATCTTTTGAAAGTGTTCTTCATAACTAAGATGCGTCAGTTAGGTCGTGATAATATTCATTTAAATGGATAAGTAACTTATGGTCAGGTAGGTGACAGAAAGTAATATTCAGAGGAAGGACTTCAAGAAGTGAGGTGTTATTTTACTCTGCGTAACTACGAGCGAAGTTACGCAGAGCTCAATTTTGGAACATTTGTTATTCAACGTATTTATCAGTGACTTAGGTCGCTGATGATGTAAAACTGGGAAGAGAAGTAAATTATTCAAGTGACCTCAAATCTCTTCAGGATGACCGTATAAAGACTGGAAGAGTGGAAGTCGGGTTTAAAATGCATTCTGGTGAAACGTAGACATATTTGATTTGATAATAAACTAGGATTAGATGGATTATAAATTGAGCAACTAGGATTTGGAAGGAATTACTGAATATAAGGATTTGGCTATTATATAGTGGATAAGAAACTTAAGTTTAGAACATCGTTGTGGTAAGACAACTAGTGAAGCTCAAGCGATTGATGGTTTAATTTAAAGCTTCACATTCAGGAGAAAGAAAGTTATGATATCCTTATATAAGTTTCTTGGTTAGGCCAGTTTCGGATTATAGCTTTCGGATTCGGTCACCCGGATTTTCAATGAACGATAAATGACTTGGCCCTACCAGAGAAGAATCACCAAGAGCATGTGAAGGGATTACATCAAGAACGTTACGAGACTCGGTTGGTTAACTGCAATTTGTGGAGCTTAACTAACAGGAAGACGGAGGAAGACTTAATTAAAGTGTGTAAATTAGTTCATAGCATTTATAATGTAGATACTTCGTCTTTATTGCAATTAGTTGAGGTTGCTACTAAGCTAACACGTGTGTGTGTAAAAGGTGATGGATTGCTATAATGTTATGTGCGTCGGTTATGTTTTCATTGCATTAATAAAGAACTTTCAATGAACAAGTTGTGATCATTATTAGTACGTGTTGAATGACAGTTTGTAATCGAGGTTTCGTTGT
Source organism: Typopeltis vanoorti (assembly GCF_054136105.1). Taxonomy (NCBI): domain Eukaryota; kingdom Metazoa; phylum Arthropoda; class Arachnida; order Uropygi; family Thelyphonidae; genus Typopeltis; species Typopeltis vanoorti. The sequence goes on from NC_143558.1 coordinate 55,662,526, forward strand.
CGCCACTGTGGTGATAGCCAGATGATGACTCAATTGTTCAGAAGAAAACAGGATGCATTGCTTTCTCTTCTGAATCCAGCTTATAATATTTTCTTTTAAACTATTATCCATAATGGATTTCGGGCTCTTGATGGAAGGCTGAAATAATAATAATAATAAAGGGTTGCTTCCATGACTGTCGGGTATAAAAATGTCAGCTAAGACGATGGATATAAATTCTGAAGAATAGATTTTGAGAAACATAAGATCAGGGAAGAATGTTGTCAAAACATCTTGACATGTTCTGCAAATGAAAAAGGAACCTCAGAGAAACCAAATAATCTTACAGTCTAGAAATCAAATATTTAATTAGAAATTAAACAGGACTTAAACATTCCCTCAGAATAGTTAGTGGAAACTGCCTAATATAACACATATCGAGGACGAATTATTTATTATAGGTATGCTATTTACTGAAATTCTCTTCCAAGTGGCGATAAAAAAAAACACTTGTCGAAAACAGTCTTTTTTGCAACAATTACTTCAACTTTAACTTTACTGACTCCAAGGGTGAAGGAAGATGCTTTTTCATATTCCTCGCTGTCTGATTGGATACAGTGAAGGAAAAAATTTATGAGCAATACTTGCCCTGAGAGGGCAAGGGGATTATAGCTCATTTCTTGAAATATCAGGATGGCTTTAGGTCTTTTGTGTTTATAGAGGTCCGTTTCATCATAGTCAGCAGCTTGTTGCACCAGTGAATTGGGATGTGTAGACGTTTTTAGGAAATGCTTTGCTGCAAGAGACTCAAGGAACGAGTAGATATAAGGGATGTCAGTGTCCTGATAAAGTCGAACATCTCTGACAAACCACGGGGCATTTAGAATCATACTAAGGCACTTGTTTTGCACACGCTGCAGTTTGAGGATATTAGTATCGGCGGTGTGGCTCCATGCTGCGAAGCATATGTGATTATAGGGCAAATCATCAGTTTGTAGAGGAGATGTTTGATTCTGGTGTGTAATTTACTGTTTCTGTTTATTAAGGGATAGAGCTGAGCGATGGCTTTTGATGCCATGCTTTTGCCCACGAGTCCATGATGTGGTGTTAGTCTTTTGTCCAGCAGTACATCAAGGTATCTGACTTCTGTTTTCCAAGGAATGTTGGAAAACAGAAGTCAGATACCTTGGTGTACTGCTGGACAAAAGACTAAACAGGACGATGTCTCCCTCTAGGAGATATTGTTCTTCTGGAGAAGAGCACGGTTATGCTCTTCAGGGGGGGTTACTTGTAATCTCCAATTGGAGAACCATTTTTCTAATATTTGTAGGTTTTCTTGGAGTTTTTTGGTGACTAGGTGTGGGCAAAGAGATCTGGTTAGTATCGCTGTGTCATCAGCGTAGAGGGCCAAGATGGATGACATTGGATTGTGTGGAATATCTGCCATAAATATCGAGAATAGAAATGGGGCCAGTAATGATCAACACCAGCCAGAATGGGGTGCTTGGTAGATGTAGTTCCGTTTATCTTGACCTACATGAACCTGTTCTTGAGGTATGATTGGATCAACTGTACCATCTGTAGCGGGATGTGAAAAGCGATGAGCTTGTGGAGCAGACCATAATGCCATCCCTTATCGAAGGCCTTGGCCATATACAGAAAGACAGCTCCGGTAAGTTGATGCCAATGGTAGCCTGTGGTAATATATTCGGTTAGTCTATGGATCTGTTGAGTGGTGCCGTGATGTTGACGGAATCCAAATTGTTCATTTGGTAGGATATTCAGCTTATTTACTGTGGATTGAAGTCTAGTGAGGATAACCCTTTCGGCAATCTTTCCCAGGTTTGAAATCAGACTAATGGGACGATAATTTTAGGGTAGATGTGGGTCTTTGCCTGGTTTATGAATAGGGTTATATCAGCAGTTTTTCACAGGGAAGGGAAATATTGGAATCTAATGATCGCGTTGATTATGTTGGTAAGGTGCCCAATGGCTCTGCGGGGTAATAGTTTAACGACTCTATTGGTGATGCCATCTGGACCAGGAGCTTTTTTGTTGTTAACGTTCTTAATGATCTCGTAGATTTCTGCTGGTGAAGTAGGGACGATTTGATTAGTACAGCCATCAGGAAGTTTTAGTACATGTCTCACATGACGGTGAATTTTATACGAGTGGTTGAAATTTAAGTTTTCATAAGCAGGTCGACACTGCCCTTCTAAATTTTTTGCAATGGTTTCTGCCTTCTCTGCACATCCGTGTGCACAAGGCCCCGGTCCGATTGTAGAGGGGAAGAGATTTGTTTTTGTTTCTGAGATTCCTCAAAAGTCCCCAAATAGAGTGATCCCCAAGTGAGAAGGAAGCCAACTTAGCTTCCCATAGCCGATCCCCGTGGGCTTTGAGGGCGCCTCTCACAGCTCCATTTAATCTATTAAGGATTTTTTTTGTATTGAGGCGGCGCACGAGTATTGTGAAATCTTTTTCTAGCTTTATTTTTATCTCTGATCAGGTTCGTAATATCCTCCGGTAACCGATTTGTTGTGGAGCGAGTTGTGTAAAAGGTGACTGCCGTTATGGCTGCATTGATTTGCTGAGTAAAATTTTTGACTGCTGTTTCAATTTCTTGCTTTGACCTTATAGGAGGAACAGGGCCAATGAATTTGGGGGTGCTTTTGGTAATTTTTCCTAGGATATGAATGAGTGTGAGGGGGGGGGAGACAGGTTGTGTTGCGTTCCCAGCTGTAATAGCACTGGATCATGATCTGATGACAGCTCGTTTAATGTTCTTAAATGATACTGAAATTTAACATTTTGCAGGATGGCTATATTCAAGATGTCAGCAGTGCCATTCGGACTGTGATGAGTAGGTTCAGTGGGGCCTTCGTCGACAGCGCAATTGAATCCTGTATAGTTGGCGAGAATGCGTCCGTTGTTGTTTGTGGTTTTATAATTCCATGCCGGGTGTTTGGAGTTTAAGTCCCCAGCAATAATGGTAGGTTCTCTAGCATCTAGGATGGCATCCAGATCCATGTGCAGTAGTGTCTTTTGCGGTGGGTTGTATGCTGCATAAATTTTCAGTCTTCCAGCCGAGCTAGTAAGAACCTCCACACCAATAACCTCGAGGTTACTGGTTGGGGTGGGGGCTGTTCACTGTATGCTGTTGGATATAATTTTTAATGAAAATTGCAGTGTACCACCTCTGTAATTTCATTTGGCCTGTCAGTTCTGTAGAAGTGATATCCCCTTATTTTGAGGCTGTCCGATGGCCTCAGATGTGTTTTACCTATCAAAACAACGTCTGGCTGAAGTCTCTGAGTAAATTCTTGGAGCTCCATAATCTTGTGTTTGAGGCCAGTGGCATTCCACATCACAATCTTTAAAGAGCCTGGAGTTAGTTTATTCCTGTTCATCAATAAGTGCTGAGAGGATTGATTGAGTTTCACATAGGAATCTTTTTTTAGAAGCTGGTGAAGGATTGGACCTGCTGAAATCCTGTAGCATATTTGCCAGGAAGGCAGCGATGACAATTGTCAGGTTTGACTGGGGAGCTGATTGATTCTGATTCTGTTCCTTCGTTATCATTTTGGGACGGGCCACGTCCGCATAGGTTCTTACCCGTCATTGGTAGTTTGTTCTCTTAGGGATCTCAAACTGCGGCGGTGGGACTTCTGTCACATATTGTAGAACACTATGAGACTGTGGTGCCAGAGGTGTAGATGTTTGTGAGCTGATAGAGGCAGGGGATTGTCTGTTTGTTTCGGACCGTCCGTTATTCGGGTGTTGAACACATCCTTTATAGTTAGCTGGGTGAGGGCCACCACAGTTTGCACAACTAGCAGGGGTGGTTTCTGGCTTTATGCGAGTGTTAGTGGGGTGGCTCTTGACACATTTCAGGCATTTATGCTCTGAGCATGACCCAATCTTTGACACCTGTGGCACTATCCAGTTAAAACTTCCTTCCTCAGAGGCTTTGGGATGAACTGGAGCCCACAGACTGATCTTAGGTCATAAATATTTTGTATGCTTGATGGATTTCCACTAAAACCAGTGGCATAGGACGTTTGTCTGCTCTAGTCATCCTACCGACCTTATTAGGTGGCAGGTCCTGGTGCCGGAGGTCATCCTCTATTTCATCTGTTGTTACGTCTTCTGTAACACCTCTGAGGACCACCTTCAGATTCCTCTCCGAGCCGAGAGAGAAAGTGTAGTATTAAGTATTACTTGTATCTAACTCTTTGGTCAGTTTTCTATAGTCCATCACGGTAGCAGGCTGGATTGTGATGTCATCATCCATCTTCTTAGCTGAGATATACTGTTTATAGGTTTTCCATGGTGGACCTTAAGGGTCTCTATTTTTTCTTTTCCCGGAGGACGATTGGTGGCACCCTCTCTTTGGGGGTAGGCCGAGGAATCGGAACTGGGAGTGTCATCTTCCATACCAGAATCCATGGGAGGTTCTGCGTCGGTGGTTTTGCGGTTCTCGCACTCAAGGCTTTCTTCAAATTCTGGGAGAGTGGAAATCATCGCCAAATTCAGCTTCTCCATCTAGGCAGTGTCTTCGCCTTCCTCAACTTCTCCTGGCAACGAGTAGAAATTAAGGATGCCGAACTACTCGCGTTCGACTTTTCTTACAATCTTTTTTGCAAATGCTGAGAGACCGCTCTTTGTTCAGCGATTCAATATACGCGTCATCTTCTTCCTCGCTCATGGCGATGACGGCACTACAGTAGTCAATAATCTGTTGTTTATAATATATAAGCCAACAATGGCGATTATAACGACAGTATGTAACGGAAGTAAAAATTAGGCTTAGTAAATCGCTTTCGTTGCAACTACAGTTTTCTGAAGTAAAGTACTTATGTAGAGTAATCAGAACTACACATCAGATAACAACATTACCTCAATCATTCTATGCACCACACAAATTCCAAAAAACTAATTGGAAAATCGCCATAAGTCTCCACTCAAGCTTCTTGCATCAATAATAGTCCTTATAAGGACTGGCTTAAATGGGCGAAGCAAGAATGCTCTTCATCTTCCCCGTTATCTGTAGAGGACAGTGTAGGGATAAGGTGTTATTGAGCTATTGAAGCTCTGATCATGGCAAGAGGGTAACAGCAATAGCCGAGCCTCAGTTAGAACTTCATTGGCTACAGCATTGCCATCCATTATCCTCCAAGGGTATTAATCCAACAACTGAGCATCAATTAAGTTCAATGTTCTTAAAAGAACTGGGAGATGGACTGAGTCCTTGACTCTTTATCCCGTCATATGAATGAATAAAATCTGTGTGGATGAGATGTTATTGAGCTAAAAGCTCTAGTCATGGTTGGGTAACGGCAATAGCCGAGCCTCAGTTAAAACTTCATTGGCTACAGCAGTCACCCTGGAAGTCCTGAAAGGACTAGCCCCTCCATAGCCTCATTCCCCTTATAGTCATAAGGACTGGCTTAAAGGGGCGAAGCAAGAATGCTTTTCATCTTCCCCGTTATGGGATAAGGTGTTATTGAGCTATTATTAAAGCTCTGATCATGGCAGGAGGGTAACAGCAATAGTCGAGCCTCAGTTAGAACTTCATTAGCTACAGCATTGGCGTCCATTACCCTCCAAGGGTATATTGGTGTAGGAGTAGGAGTTTAAAAAAGTAGGTGTAGGAGTTTAAAACCGTATATCTTTAAAAATATTTGATATACTTGAAGATTTCTAAAGGCGTTTCTTTACCAAAAATAGATTTTTAAATAAAATTTAAAAACTGAATAGAAAAACTGAATAGATTGTGATCCATTACCCTCCAAGGGTATATTGGATGCCAAATTTAAAATGTCAAAAATTTAAAGTAAAGTATTATAAAAAAAAGTAGGTGTAGGAGTTTAAAACCGTATATCTTTATAAATATTTGATATACTTTAAGATTTCTAAAGGCGTTTCTTTACCAAAAATAGATTTTTAAATAAAATTTAAAAACTAAATAGAAAAATTATTAACGCATAAACTTTACATATTTTCACGAACATTTCAGATTTTCTAGATATCTAATTAATCTTTTTTATGAAGAGCAGAATAAAGGGGTAAGTTTAGTGTGTTAAAATAAAGGAAAGTACTAAGAGAGGCGATTATTCCAAATAAAATAATCCACACCAAATTCTTAACAATATAAAAATCGCCAGAAAAGTTACGATGACCTTCATATACTGAATTCATCGTCATTTTACAATGAACTTCAATGAGTTCGATGCAAGAAGAAAGGCGATCAGTTTATTGCGAATAATGCAGAGATTTGGAAGATTTTGCCGACCAAAAAAACCAAGGAAAATTTTCTTTATAGTTGTTTCATTTTTAGTAAAGTATAATCAATAAATATTATTTAATTTTAATATTGTTTAATAGCAGAAAGGTCTGATAAACATCTGGAACAAAAATGATATTAAAGCAACGGATGTAACCACAAGAAAGAACCTACTTTTTGTTCTTTTAATTTCTGGAGGTGCCACCTGCTATGATATGAGATAACGCACAATTTCTTTATTCTCACTATTCAGAAATGAGTTTCGTACATGCTATCAGTTAAATATTTTTTTTGGGTCCATGTTTCACCCATTTTCGGAAAGTTCTTTTATTATTTAAGTCTGCTGATTACTTTTGTGAACCCTGGTAGGCAATCTTTAACTGCAGGTTCTTTCTTCATTCGTATTACTCTTAGTTATGTGGACCGTTCATTCAATAATTGATGAGAATCCAACTACATCCCGGAGGTCAAACTGCTCTTTTATGATGACGATGTTTGCACGAAAGCAAATTAATTTGCAGTTAGGTTTGAAAGTCAATATTGAATTTGTGCTTTTTTTGATTTCAAAAATGGGGATGAATGACCGCAGGAAGGTTTATTTTACAAGTAATAGCAATCTGCTATTATTCTTCGACTAAAAACATGATTCTGCGCATTTTTAATGTGACAAAAAACATTCAACACGTTTATGGACCCTTCTTTAACAATCCTATCCGTTTTTTTCTATTTCTTATGTACTATGACGTCAGCTCATATCATAATTGGAAGATTTATAGTTACTGTATTTCATGCACAGAATAATCATTGAGGCACAAAAAAACGTCTAAGTAAATGTTAGCAGAGATAATCAGGCATCAAATTATATCCTGTCCTACTGGACTATGATAAGACCCATTTAGAACTAGATTAAAAAAAAATTAACTCTATTCTTTTCCATTGTTATCTTCAGGAGCGTTGCCCATAGCAACCACCTACAGAATACCGTGTTGCATTTAGAAAAATATTGTCTTCCTTGATTAAAATACATTAGAATTACGAATCATCTATTTTTTACTCACTTTTCCTAATGAAAAAAAAATTGCAAGTTCCGTTGCCTAGGAAACTGTATTATTGTGCATTCTTGGAATTCTTTGGTCGTCTTTTTTTTCTAGCTGATGATAAGGCAGTGCAGTAAAAGAATCTCACAATTCTGCTGAAAGCTTCTTTTCATTTTAGAGAAGGTTGAGAAGATGATGAAAGTTGTCAAAAGCTTCTTAAATAATCCTTCCTAACTTTTCGCTAAACTAACTTTGGTTTACCAATGTTCCTGTGATCAAGGAATGTTTATCCTAAGTGACGATAAAATTCACGTCATTTTCATCAATCATTAATACGATTAAAACAAAAGTTATGGATTACATTTCAATTAAGTCAGTATGGTTAATAAAATTCCAATTCCTGAAAAAAAGAGATAATCAGAAGTTATATTTGTTATATACACTATCCTACAAAAACCACGAGACAGGTCCACATATAGAAATACAGAAAAAAAAAAGGCATTTATTGACAGATTAAGAACACTTTATACTGATATTCAAAGATGATAGTATTGTGCTTAATTCTTCCTTAAAATTAAAATTGTTTAATGTTCAAATCAAGGACTTAAATTGTCTGAACAGAAAAACAAGCAACCATGATTCGAAGTGTCAAATTAATCCCAACAAGCCGAATTTTCGTCATGACTTTGGTTTGATTTTTGTTTCAGTTCACAATAATTTTGATTTTGTTTTCGTTTTTCGGTTTCATTTTACCATTTGGGTTGAGTTCTGCCTGTTTTTACTATCTCTATGATGCTTATTAATAGTATCCTGCGTTTTAATAGTGTTTGCCTTATTCATTTTGCTTAGTCATAGAATGGATACATCTTCAAGAAAGCGTTCAAAAAATATGTACTCTTTCTCAACACACACCATACTCATTGGCAATTCAAAGACGAATTGCCAATGAGTATGGTGTTAGTTTGGTTACTGGTAATGCGATTTTAAAGAGGTTTAGAGAGAGAGGCACCTCTTCTCCTGGCAGAAAAGGAAAATGTGGGAGAAGATCATTTAGTAGTTGGGAAAAGCAAACTAAGTTTGCCTGCTGTGGACTTAAATAGAGATTTCGCAATTAGTGAGATTAATGTTTCTCACAGGATAGTCCGTCGAAGATTGTTGGAAGCAGGGAGGACTGCCCACAGAGCAAAAAAAAAAAAACTATTGACGAATACTATGCAGAAAAAAGGCTCCATTGGCAAAAGTGTACAAAGATTGGACTGTTGAGAAGTGGGAAAAGGTCGTGTTCTTATACGAGAGCCATTTCTTTGTCTAAGGAGAGCAAGTACCCTAAGTTCGCAAATCAGGGGCTGAGAAGTCTTCTTCCGCCCACCTTCAACAAGTGCCAAAAACACTCAACTAAAATGATGTTCTGGGGTTGTTTTACACATGACGGTCCAGGATCACTTGTGCCTGTTGACGGTGTGATGAAAAGTGATCAATACATAAAAATATTGGCGAAAAGAGTGGTCCCACAGATCCAGAAAGACAAAGAACTCATCTTCCGACAGGATCTCGCTCCACGCCTCACTTAAAAAAAGGGAAAGAGTTCCTCAAAAATCAGAACATTGAATTGCTTCAGTGGTCAGGTAACTCTCCTTGTGTGAAAAAGAGATTTGGAAAATTAAATTGTGATATGAAGGATAACTTAATACAATCCGTTATAAGGCAAGAGAGAAGTTTGAACGAAAAAAATACTACATTTTTAGGGACTAACAAGGTTATCGATGTAATACGTTATGATTGGAGAAGCCAGATGTGCAAGTTAGTCCAAGAAGGGAAAATTAATCTTGAAAGGATATCTGAACATTATTATCAAAAGTAAGAGGGAGTGAAGTAGGCTCTTGTGGGTAATAAGACAGGCCTGAATTTTGATAGCTTTGAAATTCACTGTTGTCTTTGCCCTGTTTGAGAAGCGGAGTTCTCTCTTTAAGTCATTAGCTGTGGAAGATTTTGAGGCTTCATACATTTGAGTACATGTCGAATGAGGAATGAGAGAACTGTCATCAAAAAAACTATGAACAGGATTTGAAGTCAGAGAGAAAGAGACAAGGTAATTGATAGAAAGAAGAAGTGAAAATACAGAATAATGGGATATTCTAGCACTAAGGAAGAAATCTGGCGAGCGAAAGTATTCATCCTGAGACTCGCAAAGAACGACCAGAGTGGAAGCGTACAGTCTATCACAAAGGACAAGAGAGAGGTCATAAGATGATATCTTGTTGAGAAGGCTTTGATGTCAGAATACAATCAATTAATAATGGGTTTCTCCATTCTGCTTCACTTTCGAGAGTACCGGGGGGGGGGGGAGAAGAGCAACAGAATAACAGTTTGATGGCTTACTTTTATCTCTCTGTTTAGGCACAGACTGGATAAAGCTTGCTTCTATGCTGTTTGGTAGATTCCAGATAACAGTTTATATGCAGGATGGATGCTATTTCTGGAATAAAAGATATAAGTACCACTGGAAGTATATCATCTGGACCAAGAGAATTATTAATGTCAAAATTAATTAAGATTTTTCTGGTGTACTTCTGCCCAAACATCCCAAGAAGCGGTGAGCAGTTTGTGGTGTCGTAAGGTGATTTGCCTTGGTTCCTTGGTCATCTAAACACCAGTTGGAGGAAATGACTGATGTCAAGAGGGGTGAAATTACTATGGAATCATTAGGTTTGTGTGTGTGTGTGTGTGTGTGTGTGTGTGTGTGTGTGTGTGTGTGTGTGTGTGTGTGTGTGTGTGTGTGTGTGTGTGTGTGTGTGTGTGTGTGTGTGTGTGTGTGTGTGTGTGTGTGTGTGTGTGTGTGTGAGAGAGAGAGAGAGAGAGAGAGAGAGAGAAACAAGGAAAGACAGAAGTTACTCAACAGCCTTGGCGAGGGACTAGAAGGACTGCTACTTGAGAAAGGAGATAAGATTCTTGGATTTCTCCCTTACGAAATCTGCTTTGGATTTATTAATCATTTTATTACATTTTTCTGGCTATAATGTAAACTGAGGAATTTGACTTCAGTCATTGAACGTGTGCAATATTTTTTATCATGAACTTCTGAGGCATAATTGTTAGAGAACCAGGGTTAGAATAGACGTGAGAGATTGCAGTGGAGCGGAGAATGAACATATTCATTACTGTAAAGATAATGTTGATTATTGGTTTAGTGCATTTATTTGTGAATCTGCTCTCCTGATTCAACTGGGAATCCATTTAAATGGAGTTCCAGTTTGCACCGTTGTAGTGCCATAAGGTACGACGCTGAGGTCGGCTAGGAGGAGATCGATCCGTGGACAAAAAAACATGGATAAGATTATGGAATTGTCAAGAAGGAATTAGATGTATTTGGAGGGAGAACTGGTTAAAAAAGGTCTATCAGAGTGTTGGAAGAACAATTAGGATTGTCTGGTATTCCGATTGGTGGGGTAATTGTTTGTGTTTGCCATCAGTCATGATCTAGCTTGAAGTTAGAGAAGGGGAGCCAGTTTGTGTTATGAATTAAAGTCTCCTAGGAAGACAATCATACAAACGCAGAATCTTAATGATGTAATCATTAAGATTCTGCGGATATGGATGAGACGAAAGTGGGAGCGTTTTTATTGGATGAAATTTTGGTGCTAATTTGGAATTTTTCTTGGGGGATATCTCACCTGATACTGCGTATTAATTGAATGTTAATTAAATTAATTGAGTAATACTTAATGAATTAAGTTTATTCATTGAATATTAACTCAGCTGTATTCAACCTCATCTCACCTGAATCACTAATGAATAATTACATCATTTACTTAAGTAATTATAATTAAATTCTATGAAATTTAGTTTAATCAAAATATTTGTATGAATTTTCGAAAATATAATTTTAGATTTTAAAAAATAATTGTAAAACTTTCAAGTATTTTCAGACACTATTTTTATTTGTAAGTAATTTTAGAATATAAGCTCTTTCTAGAGTCCACATGGATGGAGGTCAAATGAATGAGAATATCCAATACCCTTGGAGGGTAATGGATGGCAATGCTGTAGCTAATGAAGTTCTAACTGAGGCTCGGCTATTGCTGTTACCCTCCTGCCATGATCAGAGCTTTAATTGCTCAATAACTCCTTATCCCTACACAGTCCTCTACAGATAACGGGGAAGATGAAAAGCATTCTTGCTTCGCCCCTTTAAGCCAATCCTTATAAGGACACATGGATGGAGGATTGATGAGTTGGAGATGTGGTGATTGATTCATTCAATCCAATACCCCTTGGAGGGTAATGAATGGCAATGCTATAGCCAATGAAGTTCTAACTGAGGCTCGGCTATTGCTGTTACCCTCCTGCCATGATCAGAGCTTTAATTGCTCAATAACACCTTATCCACACACTGTCCTCTACAGATAACAGGGAAGATGAAAAGCATTCTTGCTTCGCCCCTTTAAGCCAGTCCTTATAAGGACACAAACAATGCTGGAAGCCTCAAGATATTTGCTGCCTACAACTCACCAAGCAATCCTCTACTGACAACAGACCTGGATGCAGTCCTCGGCACCACAGACCCCACCATCATAGTAGGTGACTTGAACGCCAAACACACAGCATGGTTCAGCACCAACAACAGAAGTGGTCGCATACTACACAACTATTCAACACTTAAGTGGTAGCAGGACCCACTGAGTACACTCATTACAGCCCTTATGGCAGATCAGATGTACTTGACATAGCTATCCTTAGAAACATCAGTTATCAATACAAACTAGAGACGCTAAGTGAACTATCATCCGACCACAACCCAATCCTGATCAAACTTGGCACGCAAGACCAACTGGCCCATCAGCACACCTTCATATCGTGGGATAGGCTAGCTAAAATCCTACCAGAATACATTGGTCCTGTACTAATCATCCACAAAAAAGAAGAAATAGATGAAGCGATAAGCAATTTAACAAGCCAAATTAAAAAAGCACTAGAAGCAGTCACCAAAACCACAACCAACCACCCATCCGGTCGGCTCCCAGAAAACATAATGGACCTCATCAGAACAAAAAACAAAGCCAGGAAAAGATACCACAACACAAGAGCCCCACAGGACAAGAAAACTATGAACAAGTTAAACAACCAAGTCAGAAAAGCACTTCAAATCCACAGGAACCAGGATTGGGACAATAAACTATCATCACTCAACCCAGAAGATCACACAATATGAAAATTTCTGAAGATTCTGCGCACTAAAAACAATCCCCTACCGCCCATGCAAACTGCTCATGGAACGGCGCACACTGATAAAGAAAAAGCAGAAGCAATAGCAGAAAACCTAGAAAAACAATGCAGCCCGTCATATGATAATATAAACATCACCCACATACATAAAGTCCACCAGCAGGTCAAGCGTACCTTAAGTCAGTCCGAAGACGAATCAGCCAGCATCACTCCCACTACTCCAGTTGAAATAACCAACATCATAAAACATCTAAACAACAAAAAAGCTCCAGAGCCAGATGGAATTACTAACAGAATCATCAAATTACTTCCTAGAAAGGCTATTATGCACCTGGTTAACATAACCAATGCAATATTGAGGATACAACACTTCCCCTCTGCATGGAAAACAGCAGACATCATACCAATAAAAAAGCCAGGAAACAATCCGCAACTCCCGCAAAGCTACCGTCCAATAAGCCTGCTTTCCAACCTGGGAAAGATTGCTGAAAAAATTATCCTATCAAGACTACAAGAAAAATCAGACCAATTAGGAATAATTCCAAACGAACAATTCGGCTTCCGCCGTATGCACAGCACAGTGCAACAAATACACAGAATAGTGGAGCATATCACTCAAGGATACAACTGGAACCTTCACACAGCAGCAGTTTTTCTGGATATTGCCAAGGCCTTTGATAAGGTATGGCATCAAGGATTACTCTATAAACTCATTCAGGCCAACATACCAACAAACCTTACCCGTCTAATAAAATCATACCTCACTGACAGATCCATGCAGATAAAAATAAATGGCACCATCTCAACTAGGCGCAAAATCCTGGCAGGAGTACCTCAGGGATCTGTTTTGGCTCCTTTACTTTTCACAATCTACGTGGCCGACATTCCACAGAACCTGGGGACTACCATCACAGCCCTTTATGCAGATAACACAGCCATAATGACAAGATATCTCCGCCCACACCTGGCGATCAGTCGTCTCCAGGACACCATCACAAAGCTAGAGAAATGGTTCTCCGACTGGAGGATACAAGTAAACCCCGTCAAAAGCTCAGCTATACTCTTCACCAGACGCAAAGCCTTCATCCAAGATGACATCCAACTCCTCGGAAAAAAGATACCATGGCAGACAGAAACCAAATACCTTGGAGTACAGCTGGACAAAAAGCTAAATTTCAACAGCCACATCAAGCTCATAGGCACAAAGACATCCAGAACCATAGCCCAACTCTATCCCCTGATCAATCGCAACAGCAAATTGGATAAACGCAACAAGCTGTTATTATATAAGATGGTAATTCGACCTGTAATCACATATGCATCCCCGGCATGGAGTCACACATCCAAATCTAACATCCAGAAACTACAGAGGATACAAAACAAATGCCTGCGGATGATCTTGGACGCCCCATGGTTCGTCAGAAACACGCAGATCCACAGAGAAACCGGAACCCCTGACATCCGTTCTCTCCTTCATGATCATGCGGAAAAGTTCTTCAGCAAGGCACACTCTCAACCCAACCCACTAATCAGACAAGCTTCCAGTTATAGTGAACATGACTATCAAAAACACAAAAGACCCAAGGCAATCCTGCTCTCAGCAGAACAGAGCTAACTCCATAGTTCACAAAGTGCGAGCATAAGGCTCACAACCTCCCCCATCAAGCTTCTCCACACAGATAAAGGGGAAAATAAAAAGCATTTTATGCTTCACCCAGCAAGACAGTAACGTTGTTGTTGTTGTTGTTGGGTAAGATCTATCAAGTCGTCATAAGACTTGATTTATTTATGTAGATATTTCTAAAAGAAAGAAACAGTATACATTCTATTTTGAAATATTATATTATACAATAAAAATGTCAGAAAAAATCTCCTACGAAAGGTGTTTAAATATGATAACGTATGCAAATACACATTAAGTTAAATCCATTTCATTTATAAAGTACTTTGTTTACATTTTTATGGATTTAAAAATTTATTCCACAAGAAAGCTAAAATATATTAGAGATGAATGGCTGTTTGTATAACCTCCGCACAAGCGATATTACAAAACCTCTAACAAGATCTGATTGGATCACACTGTTATAGTGTAATGCATGTTGCGCATGCATTACACTAGTAATGTATGCGCAAAAGTGGTTAATGAGAAAGAAGGAATCGTTAAATGTCTTCTTGAACATGTGGAAGATCTACTTGAGAGACAAAACGTCTATTTTTTTCTGGAGTTTATCGTCCACATGACTCCTCTTTCTCCCACTGTGTCTCTTGATTAATGTTTTCCATAACTTTTTTGGTTATTAATTTGGTTATTTTGGTATTAATGGACACAATCTTGATGCAAAGTTGCCCTTATAAGACGTAGGAAGGTTGCTTTAGTAAAATTACAGCACTGTTTCGCTATAAAGAGGTAAGATACCGTAATATACAAAAATACATTTCAACAAATATTGAGA